>NC_051185.1:73751936-74051936 GCF_013339695.2 Rhipicephalus sanguineus
AAAGTTTTTCCTTCCTTCCTTCCTGCTGCATCACCTTCTGCGAATTCCAGTGCTCTGGGCAATCAGAATCCAAAACAGGCTCTTGAGGAACGCGTCCTTGTCGATTATGTGAGTAACATAATATTTTAGAGCAGCGCAAAAGACGGGACAAAGGACAAGAAGTTCACAGACGAGCGCACGTCTGTGAACTTCTTGTCATTTGTCCCGTCTTTTGCGCTGCTCTAAAATATTATGGAACCTTACCAACTAGCCCAACTGTCGACCTTGCTGATTATGTGAGTAACTGCGCCGATGCGAGGCACCGCTGACGCCCTGGCCGCCACGTTGAATTTGCGGTCGGCCGTTGTTTACATCGCGTGGTTTAAGCTATAGTGCAGCCAAAGTACAGCTTCCCGTGAAGCGAAAAGGCGATCAGCTTTCGCGTGGCGGAAAAATCAGTCTCGGACCAATTTTTTCGCGTCGGGCTCGCCGCCTGGTTTTCCGACCGCTTAGGCGGCGAAGCGAGTGAATTTCCGGTAAGTTTTGCCGCTTTTACCCCCTTCGAGGCCAAGTGTGAACGCGCCTTAAGCCCGAACCCGGAAATCTCTTCGCGAGCTGAAGCGCTTCCTGAAGCTGATGTCGGCCAGTAATTACACCGAAACCGTTAGGCAATGTAGTGAGCACGAAATGAATAATTACCATTAACCAAACTGTATGAAAATTCAAAGGCTTATCACTGTTTTTTCTGCTTACAGTTAGCAAAAACATAGCATGTCAGTTTGAATGTTAGGTTTTCGAACACGCTTTGAAAGGCCAAGCATTTATACACGTGTTCACAGTCTCTGCTGGTAAGGGTACGTGGGAACTATCAGATTTTTCAACCACTCAGTACAAACCTGACATCGCGTATGAGAATTGGAGCCTCAAGCAATTCCCATTATGCCAAAAACACACACGCTGCTTAGTGTTAATATTCACCCTCACCGATGCGTAAGAAAAAAATAACTGTGCTGTAAAATACCTCGTCGGCGTGGAATACTAATATCGCCATCTAACTTCGCCAACAGTCCCCTTTCTGTTATGTCGGTACTTTGTCTTGACACCTTAATGGTACCACTCATAACCAGCGCAGAGAACGAAATCTCTGCAGCCCTTAAGCTCAACGGTTCACCTAAAAGCACGCAATCTTGACGAGACCTTCCTTCACGGCTTGGAAGAAAAGCTTTTACGTTTCCTTGAAACAAAAGCGCGCGAAAAAAGGTCATAACAGCGGAAAACGCGTGAGATATATATATTTTATGTGCTGAATATCTCAGCATTGCTCGCCATAAGCTGAGAATAATAAAATGAACATTGGTGAAATGGCTTCTCCAAAGTTTCCGGGTACACGTTCTTTCTTCGTTGCTCTTACCTTCGTTCTATGGCTTTTCTGGGGCATTTCTATTTGACGTTTTCATTAGCGCTTCTCTTGTTTTTGTCTAATATTGGCGGCGTTATTTTTTACTGCCCTGTCGTATGGACAAGAGCCCGAGTTTATTGCAATACTGCGCTTCCAGTTGTGCACTTTGCGCATATTTATGCTAACCTCGCAGCACGTGCCTCGAGATAAGAGAAAGAAAATAACATGACCCCCGACGTCGTGTCCCTAGGGAAGGGTAGCAGAGACGAGAGGTTGTTTAGAGCAAGCGTATGCTTGCGTGATCTATGTGTGTTTATTTTTTGGCTATTCCTTTGTCTGCTGATGTAACACGGCCCGCAAACGTGTTCCCGGTCTAATTTACAGCCTCGCGCGTGACACCGCTGGAATGCGTTAGGCCTATACAGCGGTAGTAGCGGATCTAGAGAAGAGAGAGGTTTTTTTCAGAAGGACTTTTTATGTATAATCGTTGCAATAAAATTCTCCGTTGATAGTTTGTGCTGTGTTCGTGTTCCTTCTTTGTAGTTTTACTGTGCCTTTTGCGCACCACCCCTCGAAGAAAGATAAACCTATGTGCAGGTGACTTGTGGCTGTTCAATATTAAGGAATATTCAGGAACGCCTTGAGCGGGTGCTAGAAGGCGTACCCCAAATCCCTTCCAGCAAAGTGGGTCATTGTTCGAGAAGCATGACTGGCACCGATGAGTCAATTTTACACGTCTTATAAAATAACTAGGTCTATTAATAGCAAAAAAAGGACTCTTTTCATATTTAAGTAGTGTAAAATGCGACGAGAAATGTAACCGAACAACAACAACAAAAGCCATGTCGAACCCGCACTTCCAGCATCATTGGTTTGCTCATTATATAAGATCTGCTTACAACTGATATCCAGTGCTTCTCACAGATAACGCGGCGGTGAGAAAACATGAAATGTGGGCATCAATATCGCGCTCAAATTTTGCTAAGTGGCGCAATGAATACAGGTGCCGCATGCTATAGCACGGCGCACCTACGGACCATCTAGCCACTCAAACTTTATTTTGGGGAAAACTCTTGATCCTGGTAAGTATACACCTGGCTTACTTTAACAAAGCCACCGACCATTGAAACTTAAAGCTGGTCGAGAGTTACGTGGATGGTCCATCGGAATTTCTCTTCCGTTCATAGAAGAGACGCATCACCGGCACTTTAAGTTCTTAAAATTCGAAATAGGCCTTCATTAAAGTTCTTGTCTGTATGTATGTGTTAAAATGAAACTAGACCAGGTTGACAACAATATTATTTTATATTTGTGTCATGGGAATAATTGGTGTAGTTTGCATAGACAGCCAAGGAACTATGGCGGCCAGGACCACATTAAACAAGGCCGAAGAGGAAAGTTGTCATCACTTTACGGCTTCTCAGAAAGTTCTTGGAAAAACTCAGTGAAGGTAGCACAGTTCACTAGCGCCACCCTGTTTCTTTAGTGGTTACTTTTCTTGTAAGCACTTCAACACGAAACATTTCTAGGCGTTCATTGTTACAGGTTCACTTGTAGTACTTACTCCCATTAAATATTTGTATTTCACTAACAATCTGGTACTGATATTCAGCATGAAATGTAAATATGAGGCTCGGAATGTTTTCTTTAGCAGCTGGGCTCATTGCAAAATTTAACACGATGTAACGGCGATGGCAATGTGGCCTTGAAATGTTTGACAAAACGAAATATGACGAGTTTAATTTGACATTTTCTTAATTCTTCCGTCTCTACTAGGGAATTAAACTGATGTGGCTACAACTATTCGCCTTAATATCGTTGAGTGGCGCGCTCTCGCGTGTGACGTCAAAGAGGGGACTCGGGTGCCGCTCTTCGCTCGCTACGTGAAGGCTGCTCGACGCTGCCGGCAAGTCTGTCCTGCTCGAGTTATTGAAAATTTTGTGGGAAAGTTCATAAAACAACTTGTACTGAATGTTCAAGCAAAATGCCTCTCGAAATCGAGCGGAGTTGCCGTCAGGAGCACATTCAGGGTCGATTGCTCCTGGTGTCGTCTGCTAGCCATCAATGTGTACATCTGCATGTACGGCGAGGACTTCTTCTCCCGACTGTTCTATTGCGGCGCCGCACTCAAAATGACTTTCCGGCCCGTTTTCTATCACTCATTTCAGCGTTCGGGCTTCGGCTTCTGTGTCTGCTTTATAGAGCAATGTATGTATACCGCGTTCTGCTCTTGTTCAGTTGCCAAGCCTTCTCGTTTGGTTCAATTCCGTTTTTCGGTGTTTTAAGCGCATGACAAACGACGTGTGATGTCATTCAAATAAATTAAGTGGTCGTTACAGGCAACAACGTTTCATTATATCTGATTTCCTAGCAGCTGCTTTGTAAGCGCGTTAAGTCTTTAAAATTTGAACAAAAAATAAAAAGGTGAAGAGCACGAGGAAAAAAGGGATGCACGACGATGATATGAAATATTGAGAACTTGTGAGCTTTTTTTTTTTGCAGAATATTTTAATCCCTCTCTCGTTCAGGGTCGTCTGAAAGTACGCTGAACGTAATTAGTGCAATCATACAAACGTAGATAAATACAAAGCTTTCGCACCGGAATGCCGTAATAAGATGTATTTGCAATAAAAAAAGTGTAATCACTCTCAACGGTCGACTCCTTAAACGGCGTGGTACGATCACTGTGCTAAAAAGACTCGCAGGGTTCCTCATGCATTTGCCTAGGACGACTCGAAGGCGAAAGCCATCTTCTTCGTCTTTTTCTTCAGTCGATGTATTGTTCCTTCCCCGCCCCCCTCCGAATGCTTTCTGGACGTTACGTGGTTTTGCACTGCCTCAAGGATCGGAGGCATTGCAAGCTTTCTACAAATCACCTGGTTTTGCGCCGATCACGGAGGCAATGCAAAGCGACGATTTCATGTGATAACGTCACCATGAGGCGTCGCGTTATGTGACGTCACAAATTTTGGTGGTCTGTGGTGTCATAATGACTTCATATGGGGCCGTCGTCATGCGATGATTTTTTTGCATCATTCGTGTTGACGCGGCCGATGCGGGACGCCGACAGTCAAGTTTCGCGTTTGATGAGGAATCTAAGGCTTTCGCCTTAAGATATTCAATCTTCTTACAGCGTGGTAAATATTGGCAATAACCAGCCAAAAGGGAAAATGAATGATGGGAAAGAGCTCTCTTTCTGCTCTTCCTGGACCCCTTCGCCGATTTCTCTTACTGCTTACCAAGCTGTACTATCGGTGTCAAATGAAACACGAACAGCGGAGCGCGTTGCCCAAACATCAAGAACTATATAGTGCGCGCCGCCTTGTCATCACCATCGACATGCGCGCACACCTGATTAGGCAGCACTGCGCGATCGAAAGCATAAATGGGGCTCACGAGGGGCAAACCGCAGGAGTGTATCTATCACTAACCATAAGCTAACCATAAGGGTGCCAACTGTACCACGCACACCACTGCTGGCGTTTCATTCGGAGCCGATAGTGCCGTGTTCGAGTCCACCTTCGACTGCTGACCCGACAGGCAAACCGTCCCTTGTCTGCGCTTCAGAGAGATCGACCAGGCTGCACCTATACTCACGATGCCTAGATACACACAGGCACATTATCCCTTCTGACTTTACACCAGCCATCATCCCCGCAGTGCCACCGTGGACGCTGAACAGACCACTGGTGTCCCTTCAGATACCCGGGATTACGAAGAAGCGTCGTGTTCCTTGTGCTGCGCTCAAACAACTCACCTTGGCAGATTTGACTCAACGGTACGACGACTCTCTGCACATATACACCGATGAATCTGCGACTCCATGCGCTTCGACTACGGCCTTTGTGATCCCTCATCTGGGTACCTCCCGGAAGTATAAATTAGATCCCAAGTCGTCTTCAACACCTGCAGAACTTGTTGCGATACGGGAAGCTATCCAATTCGTGTCCGGCCAAACTCCACGTAAATGGACGATACTATCTGAGGCAAAACCCGCATTACAAGTCGTTGACTCTTGCTCAAGACGGGGACAATATTATACACTAGCTTTAGAAATCATTCACGCATTCGACCTTACGCAGAAGAAAGGTCACTCAATTACATTGCACTAGATCCCTGCAGACACTGTGGATTGGCACGCAACGAGCTTGCTGATGCTGAAGCAAGAGCCACTGTCTATAACAGCCCCATTGACGTGAAAGTATACCGTACACGCGAAGTGACGTGAACTCTTTATTGAGATCACTCATGCGAGAGTACATAACAGCTTATTGGTCTCAGCCAGATCATCGATACAGGCGTCTGCGGGAAACAGATCCTGAAATGACTTTTCGCCGCCCGGCTAGAATGAACCGAAGCAACGTCAGTTTGCTGCACCGGATTCACCTGGGAGTTGCACTCACTCGCCGCTACGCACACCTCATCCGCCGTGCGGACAGCCCGAACTGTGAACGCTGCATGAAACAAAAGCACATTTATTTTGTGGTTGCCCACTTTACGTGCCGCAACGAAATACGCTCGCTTCAACGTTATCAGGAATCGGTGTGGTAACGCTAAGTGAGACTGATATTTTGTCAGCAATGTGCGATCCGACAAAGTCAACAGCTGCTGTCAAGGCGGTTATAGGTTTTATAAATAGTACAGGACTGGACACCAGACTCTAGCGAAACCACTATGTCACGTGGTTATTGTATTATTGTATATACGCATAACTCTTTCCTCTCCCCATCATCACCCCTCATCACTCCTTTCTTCCCATTTTCCTTTTCCCCTGTGCAGAGTAGCAGGCTAGAGCGCACTAGCTCAGGCCGACCTCTCTGCCTTCAAATAAATTATCTTGCTCTCTCTCTTACGTACATACAACTTGCCCAGACTACGCTAGTTGTCCGCAATAACCCGCTGGTCGGTGAACTTATTAATTTTATTTTGTCGGCAAACGTACACAGGTCCACGTGACAACAATTGGGAGTGAAATGTGAATTTTCCTTCAAACCAAGTCTGTTTACACAAAGCTACCTTTTGCGAATAAGCCGTAAAATTGATCGCGCTTCGCTTCCAAAGCAGCGTAGACTCTCGTTAACTTGCTTGGCGGGACGTTAGCGCTTTCACGTAAGCTATTTCAACGCCATCCAGCCCAGTGAGTTGCGCTACTGACTAGGCGGCATGATCCTGACCGCGATGGTTGTGGGTATGGAGGAGATATGCTAATTGTTAAGGTTTCTTAACCTCCTGTAATGCTGGCAGCCTTCTAAAGAAGTATCAGCAGCAGAAAATACATCTAGTAGTCGAGGAAAGCCGTGCGACGCGAGCGAACCATAACAAAAACGCTGCTGTTATAGCCAGAGCCTAGCGGACGACAAAAGCCGAATTTCCCATTCTGCGTCACCGGAGCGCCGTTCGCAGAGCCGCCATCGGTGGCGCACGAGGCTAATACCTATACACAGCGCTTCCTTTTTTTTTTATTCAGCTGCCAATTATGTTGAAGATGGCGAGTAGTCTAACCGCTGAAAAATATAGCTGAGCGTTAATCCAGCTTTAAGTAATCAGTGAAGCACCATGTCTCAGAAGGGTTTTGACTAAACCGAGGAGGTCATGAATCTGCGTAGTGTAACGATGAAGATCAGCGCCATGTTGAAAGGCAGGGTGAGTTGCTGCCGCAGAAATTGAATTATATACGAATGTATGTGCTAAGTGTTTTGAAAATCTATTTGTTTGACCACACTTATGTCTTCTTTGGATAATGTTACAGTGCTATCGTAGAATTCAGCGCAGAAAACTGGGACAAAGAAAGGATAACACGTGCACAGCGCAAAACATCAACTGAGTTTTATTGAAAAACGCATACGTAGTACTTGAAAGAGCGTATGCTTGGGCATGTGGGGCATGCATACTCAGGCAAAGAGTCATGTGGTCCAAATCTAAACCCTAAGAAACTCGTTTTACTTAGTCATCAGCGCTCAGAAAATCTATTTCAGTGGCATGCAGCATGATAGACGGCCTCTCTATATAATATGTCTGACCAGATCCGTTAATGAAAAAACGCTCCTTCAAATCCTAGAGCAACCTTCTCTTTTATTCTTGAGAGCACGCTAGCTTCTCATAGCAAAGGCACGCAGCCACACTCTCTGCAATGCAGTGAAAGGTTCGAACAAGGTGTTCCCCTCAATGAAACCTTATGTTATAATAATCTGTTATTTAAACGACGGCCCATCCGCCCTGCGCTGAATTCTACGATGCTGCTGAACCAACTCGCCCGGCAAGCCACTTCTGATGTTACGGTGATATGTTTATATCAGCGCATACATATGTGCGAAGTGCTGTTTTCTGCTGGGTATTTTTTTGTCAACCGCCCTCCCCCTGCAATGTAACGCCTTTATGGTAATGTAGGTGCTCTGTAAATAAATAAATAAAATAAAATCTCGATCACTTCCAGGATTCATCTGATCCTGCCGTTGTTCAGAGACACGGTGCGACTACTTCGTCCGCCGTAAATAAGCGTGCTGCTCACAAAAGCCGCTTTGTAGGAGTAATTCTTGGTTGCGCGTCTAGTGCAGGGTAAATGCTTTACTAGAATTACTATATCTTAAACCTTCGATTATTTGTTCAAAAAGAAAAAAAAAGAAGACTTCATTGTCTCCTCATTTCTCGTGGGTCAATCGTTCTTTAAAGGAGTGGTGACACAAAAATTCGCACACAATTTGACTGTTGAATCACACTAATGGGTGCATATAGGTGCCATCTGTACAGTATCAGCCACAAATACAGCCTAAAGGGTATTTTAATTGAGTTTTGAAGTTCGTGAAAGTGCCGGATCGGAAATATAAGCAAAAGACGATGAGGTCACCGAGTGGATACCACGTACGTCACGAGTTCTGGCCGGGTTACCGGAGGCGTGTACGAGACCGACAAAGCTGGTAGCGACACCTGATGATGCGTAGCCTCACTAGAGACCTACAATATAACATCGCGGCGACTTACCCGCTTACTGATTCTATGTAAAGCATTTGCAGTGAGATAATTAGCAACTCACAGTATTCTCATTGCTTTTTTTCCCGACAAGAACTACAACGCGACGGAAAAAATCGAAAAAAAATTATTGTACTTGGACAAAACGCCACAAGATGTCGCCACGGGCTCCGCAGTTGTACGCAGTTCTGCTGCTGTTGCAGCCGTCAACAGCTCCAGTAACCAGGTACCCGCAAACGATAGGAACTCTACAGACGAACTAAAGCTCTCTGCTGCCGGGATCATATTGCGTAGTGGACAGATAACTGCTTCGACCGTCCGACGTGCGTACGTGGGATTGGTATGCCTTGAGAACGCGGCGTTGCGCGATATAAATGCGAGTCAGTAAAGCGTGCATCACGTCATTTGCATGTTACGCATAAACACTGTTATAGAGTGCCAATGTTGTGATTTCAATGCTTCCTTCGTCACTTCTCATTCTGCTACTTTACGAATGATCGGAGCGAAAATGTTTCAGCACGTCTAATGCTGCGGCTACTCCAAGCCTGGCGGAAAACGTCGCCTCAGTTGGACAACGACTACAAGAACAAAATCGCAGTTACCGGCGAGATTCGCAAAGTGAATCGAGCTTTTCTTACTGATTTTTACACTCCTGCCAGCTCTTTCGTCCATCGCCGCACTAGATAAGCAACGTAGTTTGACAATCGAGGGAACAAGCACTCGATCGCAACGCTCAACACCTGCTCAACACAGCAAACGAAACAGCAGCACTGAGTAGCAGAAGCTGGCCAGTGACGTCACTGGTTCTTGCGGTCTTGTTTACCAAGTAGACCATCTACGTCACGGGGCTACCGAGCGCTCTTCGCAATCGAAACTGCCTCCGGTCGTAACATGCGAGCATATAATAGGTGGATAGCAAAACGGCGCGTCGTCTGCTACAGCACTTCCGGTTCTAGGAACCGTCAAGGCTCAGCTCTTCGCTGCTTCAAGTTGTGTGCGGTTCAGTGTAATCGGGGAGGAGGCAAGATAACTGGTAACAACGGCGTCGCAGAAAGTACGCGTTTTCTCCCCGATTACACTGAACGGCACACACCTTGAAACAGCGAAGAGCTAGGAATCGAACCGGAAGACGTCATTTTGCTATCCACCTATTAAACATTCGTCTCGTGCTGGGGCAAATGAGTTTCGTTGCCGCTATTATCGAGTCAGTAGCCATTGATTAAAAGCAAAAAACAGAGGTTCACAAATTTTCTGTCACCACTCCTTTAAGAGAGAGAGGGAGGTTTATTTACAGAAAGGCAGAGAGGTCGGCCTCAGCGATAGCATGCTCTAGCCTGCTACTCTACACCGGGGGAGCGAAAAGGGGAGGAAAAAATTACACCATTTCCCGCTAAAGGGGACCATGAGGCGATGCGAAGCCGGAGCACTTGCACGATCGCGTTCCGTTGGCGTTCGTTGGGCATGCTACCGACCTCGCGTCGTGGAACACGAAGAGGAACGCTACGCGCGTCTTGTCTTCCCTCTAGCCTGGCCATTAATTCTCACAGGGTGAGCGGGGAACGCGGTCGACAGGCGTGAGAGAGGAGAGAGATGGGGAGGGGACGCGCATGCGCTGGCGCTCATCACGGCGTTGCGCAGGAGAGAGTTTCGGCATGTCTAGCCCGCGTTTCAGAGGAAGAGTGGAAAGGGGGAGGGGAAGTGGACAGGAGGAGTGGTGAGGGGGAGTGCAGAGGAGGGGTGTGGAGAGGGTATGCGCATGCGCAGTAAGGGTGGTCACGCCGCACACCACCACCACCACCACCACAACCGGTTTGAACTCCGCTATAAGATGCGCCGCATCTAGAAGAGTGATGAATGACGATGGTAAGTTAGGGAGGCGAGTATGTACAGTCCCGTCAAGTTGGCGCTGTGCTATAGCCGCGCCTCCAGTCCAGTGACCTGCAGGAAAGATGTGGCCGCTCGTACGACCACAGTTACACTGTTGGCGTCAGGCCAAGGGCCCAGCACAACCTCGTCAGTTAATGGCCTATTATAAGATCGTTCAGTAGCGGAAACCAATTTCTGTCAGTCAAGTGCATATGCTGGCATTGCCACGAACATAGGATTAGCTAGTATCGTTGCTGGCAGGCTTGTATGTGCCGCTGTAAGAAAGATGAGCACGCGACGAAGACGATGAGGTTGTCTTACAGGTGGTCGGACCAGCCTAGCGTCCTGCTCTACTGCTAGTTACAGTTTTCTGTTACCATGTAACGTGATAATATTGTGAAAGTAACTCCGCCGCACTCGGCGCTGAAGAATTCCCTAATATCAATATTTCTTTCTACCTTCTGCTCAATCCTTAAAGATCACTATATTATGATATGTGGTGGCTGGGATTTCTTAACTCGCTTCACCAGTGCGGTAGGCTTTTTCTTGAATCGTCTAGTTCGACCTTGTAGTCCCAGTGAGTGAGCCAAGTTGATTTCTTTTATTTTTACCCTACTAATTGTGATGTACCATCGCCGTGCCAGCCGCAAGATGTTACGATGTCCTTACACTAGAAAAACCAAACAGCTCGCGCAATGCAATAGAAAATTTGATTCAATAGAAAAATGCGGCCGACGTAATCCTCCACGCACAAGTGTCGACAGGTTATGTTATATGTGCTTGCCCTGGTCGACTGAAATTGAAAAGGATTTGTGGCGAGGTCACCTGCCTACGTCAGCAATATTCCCAGTGTGGATGGTAAGCACACCGAAGGACTGAGGAGGCGTCAATGCCCCGCCGCCTTTCAACGACGTGGCAGTTACCCGTCCTACGCAGGTGGGCAGGCAACGTCTCTATACCATATTCTAGGCCAATGAAGCTTTCAAAAGCGTTGTCTTTTCTGATGCTTTTTCTTCTCCTGCGCTTTTCAAACTTGTGCTTCCGGCGTTTTGATACACGTTACGCTATAGAAGGCATCACCTTATGCCTCGTCCACTGCATCTGGTTGTGCAACGCGCGTCGTTCGAGTAAATGATTGCCTTTAGGCAGCCGGTCACCTTCGCCGATGTTATCACGACGCAGCTGGGGATGACGTAATTCCCAGGACGACCGACAGGGCTTATGCTGTGAATGGGCAGCGCTGCGTGGCTCTTCTTCTCGGTGTTTGAGCGAGAGAGGAGCGCCAGATTGTTTACTCGCAAGTTCTTGCCGAACCATTAATTGGTTCACTTGCATTAAAACTTTCCAGAATCGTGATATCCTGCATGAAGCTTGGAAGAGCATATTTCCGGGCATTAGCTACAATTTCACCTTTCGTGTGTTCTTTCAATGCGCACCGAAAACAGTTTTCTCTAGCGAAATAAAGGAAAAATAATGGTTTGTACTCTTGCACTGAAGAAAGCGGTATTTATTTTTCATATCTTAAACTATTTATAGTGGCTAGTGCACATTGTGCTAGAAGTCGCTCCACTGCCCTATAAAATTATAAGTCCAAGGTGAAATCGAGGAGAAAAATGTTAAAAGAATAAAACAGGCAATAATGTAAAGATGAGTTCGCTCGAAAGCTGCTGTTGGAGCTTTGTTTAATTAGACTAATTTAATATAAAGCCCGCATTATGAAGACGGGAAGTTGAGGGAAGAAGGGCGAACGCGATAAGCAGGGTAAAAGAAAAAGACTGCTGAACAAACAAATATAAGTCAATATAGATAGAAATAATGAAAAAAAAAATTATCGTTTTTATGTAAGTTGGAAAATGAATATTTCAGGCATGAAACACGTGCACACGAAACTGTAACAAAGTGATAAATATTTGAATCAAAAGAAAGACTGCACGGCCTTGCGGAGAAGACGGAAGGCAAAGAGCGGTACGGAAAACGGTGAACCATTAAAATGAGAGCAATATGAGAACCTTTCAAAAAAATACTATGTAAAGCTTTGCTAGCGGGGATACATTGCTTCTTAATGAAATATTCGCAAGTATATGTAGCATAAAGAAAGCTACTGTTTTTATGGAGGCGTGTTTTGCCTTTACTGGCGAACCACTTTTCGTCTTGAAGGCCACACCGAAAAGTTAAAAAATAAAGTTTCCCAGGCACGTAAATTTGCATACTAATTAAGGATATTCATAAAAGGAGGACAATTACTGCCATTGTTCAGCACGGGACAATGGAGGTATAATTTTACAAAATGGGAGCTGTCGACTGGCACGAGCCGGAAGCGCTTGCTGCAATTCTTAACGAAATAACCATCACCCAATTAGGACAGGCAATGTCGTTAGTTTACTGCATATAGGTTCACGCTTTTTGGAATAAAATGGTTCAGTTAGTGGACTTTGCGGAACGCTGCCACCTTTGTTGAGAAAACAAAGTGAGTGAAGTGCTCTTTGTGGCATATGAAAAGGACGTTGCTTCCAGCGCGGGATCCAATGGATGTTTTACAGCGAAAGCTGTTATGAGATCATTTCAGCGGCCGTTTTTGGCGCCGCAGTTGTCCGCTGCCGCCGCCGCCGCCGGTGTCCGTAACCACTATCGCTCGAAATAAGAAAAAAAAACGAAACAAGAAAAAAATTCCAGGATGGAACGAGGTTCGAACTTAGGCCCTCTGCGCGGGAGCCCAGCATTCAACCTCTGAGCCATGCCAGTGCTTGAAACTGCTTTGCAAAAATGTCCTGCACAGGCTTCATGTCAGGAAGGAACCACATTAACATATGCAATATAGCGTACTAGAAGAGTAAAATAAGCACCAAGCGTCGGACAACGCGAGTTCTGTAAGCAGGCGTCACACCATGCGAACTGCGCAACGAGCAGGTTATTGAATGCTTCCAACCCCTTACAAAGAGCTTCGCCATAATTCTTCGTCGTCATCAGGCACAGCATCAACAAAGTGCACGTAATGCCTTAGAGGTGTTTAGCAGGTACCACGGTTCTGCGCAGAATGACGAAAAATTGCATGCCGGCTGCTTCCCTACTTCACAAAAATTATGATTTATAGCGTAGTGAGTTCCTCGCAAGTATACCTCTATTGGTTGCCAAGGAAGCCCATAAGGCTCCCATGATTGATTTCCTCAGGGTCTTCATAAAGTTAATTCCCCTCTCTCTATCTCTTTCTCACGTTAGCGTATGTTATAAAGCGTGGTGGGAGAGTGAAATAACGACCAGGCGTCACAAAATGCGAATTACGTAACTAGTGGGTCATTTAAAGCTTCCAACCCATTACAAAAGGCTCAGTCGTAATTCTTCATCGTCATCAGCCGTCGCATCAAGAAACTGCACATAATGCCTTACAGATGGCACCTCGCTTCTCCGCAGAATGACGAGTAATGTCGTGGTGGGTGCTTTCCAACTTCACAAAAATTAGGATTTGTGGCGTAGTGGGTACGTTGCTAGTGTAGTTGTATTAGTAGCCACAAGAGAGTTTATAACAGTCTCTAGAAATGTCGCTCTTCGAGCTTTCGCTGTGACTGTGCTGCGCTTTCGGCGCAGGCCTGGCGTTTTTTTTTTTTTTTTAACACCATTGTGGAACAAAAAGTCCATTTCAAAATATTAGTCATTCTGCAGGTCGGTATCGATATCTTCCTCGAAACAAACTTCAAATCCCCTGCGGATAAGACCCATATATGAGATATGGGAAAGGTATTCTTTCAAATGACAAGGTTACGCGACATTTTGTTCAATTCCATACCTCCCCCCCCCACACACACACACACTCACACACTCCGATTTCCTTCACTGTTCCGGCCCTTGTACTAAATTTCGGGACTACGGCCCACCAGCTGAGATGTGTTTGAGACCCCTGGTTTATAGGAAGGTAATACTAAAACTTTAGCGCAAAACGAGCACGGCGGACAAAGAAACGACGAAGACAGGCGCTACTTCCAACTATCGTTTATTAAAGCAACTGTCACATGTGATTACACAGATATCAATCAACGCAAAAGGGGACACTTATATAAATAAAAGCAGCAAAACTACGCAGGGCCTACACGTGCGGGTGAATTTAAGTAATCTAGTTCCTTTTTTGTTAGTGCGATGGATGGCTTGCTGATGCAGCTTCCATTAGCAATCGCTGCCGCCTCAATGATGAGCCTGATGCTATCCTTAGGGTGAGATGCCAACACTGATGTAGTGTCAAATAGAGGCACGCATTTACATTCTGCGCAATGAGCCGCCAAGAAACCATCACTGCCTTTTTTCACTTTCTGGTTGTGCTCGAGCAATCTCACATTCAGGCATCTGCCTGTCTGTCCGACGTAACTTTGACCACAAGACAAAGGGATGTGATACACTACGCCCTTTACACATTCGACAAATTTGTTTCGGTGCCTAATTTTGCAGCTATTGGAAGGCCTTCCTACCGGACTGGTTCTGGCACATAACTGCGACAACTTATTAGGCGCTGAAAACACAACTGATATCCCGGCTTTTTGACCAATCTTTTTCAGATTGTGGGATATACCATGCAGGTATGGAATGACAGCTACCTTCTTACGCACTGCTGCCTGCGAATTAGTGCACGGGTCACTGCTCTTCGAACACTTTCGGAGCTTCTCTGAAACAGATACCAGCAGGTGACGTGGATAACCAGCTGCCTTCAAGCGAGCAATCTGCCCGCAGAAGCTTTCATGCATCGAATGGTAGCAGGACTTAGTCAAAGCGTTGTGTAGACAGGCACGAGCAATTCCGCGCTTGACAAGCTTGCTGTGTGCAGAGGCAAAAGGCAACAAGGGTTTTTTCGCACGAGGCTCATATCTCCAACATATGTGGTTACTCGAAAAGGAAAGCCTAAGGTCCAAGAATCTCAGGGATCCGTTCTCAGGAATCTCGTACGTGAGAGTTAGCGGCTTTAGGCAATCCTTGAACAGTGCCAATGCTTGCTGCAGGGAAGTATTAAAGGCTCTATCATCACACTCAAACAAAATTAAATAGTCATCAACAAAACGGAAGCATTTCCTAACATTAGTTTCCTGTAAGCGTTCTTGAACCTTCCTATCCATGTGCGCCAAGAACAGGTCACTAAGCACTGGGGCTAAACAGGAACCAATGCAGACGCCACTTTTTTGCAAAAAGACACTTCCGTTCCAGTCGGCATAGGTAGAAGTGAGATAAAGTTTGAGCAAATGAAGGAAATCGGAAACTGCGACACCGCACTCATTCTGGAATGCTACCGCACCAAATTCAAATATCGCTTCTTCTATGACACCACAAAGAGCTTGATGAGAGATCGAGTAATATAAGTCTTTTATATCGATAGAGATAGCCTTGTGAGGAAGCCTGGAAAGTTCATTCAGGTGCGTGATAATCAGCGAGGAATTCTTGACTAAAAAGGGGTCATTGACGCATAGCAACTTTAAGTAACTTTGTAGCCATAGGGCAATTGACTTTTGCCACGTGCCTTTTTCTGAAATAATCACACGAAAAGGTGTTCCAACCTTGTGAGTCTTAGCAGAGAAAAACATCTCCAGGGCCATCTTATCTGTCTTGTCAAGAGACTGGGCAAGTGCACTGAGGCTCAGCTTTGTTAATAAGTCTTTTGCTTTGCGCTTGACATCCTTCAATTTGACATCCGGGCATTGGTTGAACACAGATTCAATGGCAGATTGAGCTTTACCTAAGAACGTCCCATGGCGTACAACACAGAACCCACCTTCTTTGTCAGAGTTCAAAACACAAAGGCCATTGCTCTTGAGGTAGGACGCCACTCGTCCAACTGGAACAACTCTTCCTTGGTGGGAGTGTCGGCGAAGAACATCAACACCCTCAGAAATGCAGCGGTCACCTTCACTTTCGGGAGCGCGTTTGGAGACGTCATGCACCAACGACAGCAGTTCTGCCGGTGATTGCCTCCTTTCAACGGCGTTTCTTTGTCCGCCGTGCTCGTTTTGCGCTAAAGTTTTAGTATTATGGAATACCAACTAGCCCGCTCTCACACCTTGCTTATAGGAAGGTACCAGGCTGTACGAACCACAAAGCATGTGGGAAGCCCCTCGTTGTGAGAAATTCGCATGACTTATTTACTTTGTGAATTACCACTGTAAGCTGATGGACGACGATTTTTTGTTGGTTCCTTCACCTTGCTGTCTTCTGCCGAACTAATTTTACGACGTATTTCGTAAAGCGGTGCTGTAAATGGCAGACCTCCTTGATTTTGCGGCATCCGTCCGCGTACGTCCACAAACGAAAAAAAATTCTGCCAGTTTCACGCCTTGTAAACCACCGCACAGTAAAGCTGTAAGCCCCGAGGATATGTGGTTTACTAGCCAGATCACGTAATGTCGTAAATCCACCGCTAAAACTGAAATACGCGCGCTTACACTTGACTGGGCAAATGGAGAAGCTGACACTTGATTGGGCAAATGGCACAGGCGTGAGCTGTGCGTTCAGACCATCATGCATCATTAAACTCGCCAAAGTATCTGCTCTTTTAAACTTGATATTCCCTTGCGAATAAAGGGAAGATTAAGAAGACAAAGGAAAATTACCATCAACAATAAAAAAGTGCAGGATATTTAAAAATATACCAGTTTGCGACTCGTATCTATAGCAGAGGCAATGAAAAAGACTAAACAAGCTCAATATTCCATATGATACATTATTGCACTGCTGGCACGTGTCCAGGGTCAAGGCATCGGCTTTATGTAAGCGTATTACTCTAAATAAATGAAAATGTACAAACAAAAATAAACAGCCTCGGCCCTGACGAAGGCAAGCTTTCTTGTTGAAACGCCGGCGCCAGCGATGTTCCCCGTTCGACGGTTTCTCATTAGAGTGTCTTTTTTTGTGAGCCAGAGTGTATGCTCTCGCTAACGAAAGCCATGAATTAATTACCGTCTTCTCGCCCTTCTTGCTTAACTAATTAAACTCGCAATGAACAAACAAAATAAATTTCATTTTTATGCCTAATATCTGCGATCGCATTCATATAGGGAAAGTACACCAAGCGTCCAGCGCACGGAGGATGTGCACAAACGCAGTCCCGCAGTCAGGTGTTGGCCCTGTACGCTACGGCTGTATTGTGCGCGCTGCACGGAAAAGTAAATCTCGTCGCTGATGCCTTCTTATTTGAGGCAAACAAGCGCTTGCCACTACAGCATTTGGCGCAGCACGGTCGACGGTCTTCGAACGCTTCGGCTTTCTCCTTTTCGGGGCAAAAGTTATGCTTAACCTTTTGGATCTCCAGTGCTGGACAAAGGTTTTCGCCAGTGTTGAGGTGGCGCCCGTAACTCTCGTTGGCCGGCTGCATCTATTGTGAGTGCGTTGCACTTTAGGGGGCCGGCTTGCCGTCCATCCACTGCCCCGCCATGTGACATGGTCACGCAGTGGTCAACACAGGCCTAAAACAAGGCTAACAATGATCAAAACTAGCGCAGAATAGACTAACAACGTCTAAAATAATATAAACTACATAAATAACAAAGAATTAATAGCAATAAATGTGCCTAAAATCGCGAAAAACGCTTCTGAAACATCCGGCTCAGACCCACGCCGCCCAAGAGAGTGCGCCACCTGCTAGGCAAGCGCGCGATTGTAGAGGGAATCGCTGGGCTGCCCGGGCTGTGCACATCCTCGGCTTTCACTGTAGTTGAGCTGGATTAGGCGCAGGGAATAGAACTACACCAATACCTACACAAGAACGAGATATTAGCGCTTGATTTATCGCGGGATTCAGAATTATACACCCGGGCCTACACAAGAAAGTCATTAGCGCAGGATTTAGTGCGGGACTTAGAACTACACCAAAACCTACACAATAACGGCATTAGCGCTACATTAGGTTGTCCCCGACTATAAGTGTTTCCTGCACACACAGCACCTTTGGACATTGTTTAGATGTAAGTTCTTGTACATGCATCGTCTAGGTTTGGTAGTAGTCCTCTGACGGGCCAGTTTATTTCAAGATAAATTTGTAATAATTCACAGAATTCGGTGGCCTCAACGCAAGAACGTCAGGCCTTCGCGGAAAGCGCAGCACAGTCACAACGAAAGCTGGAAGAGCAAAATTTCTAGAGCCCGTTGCAAACTCATTCTGCGGAGAAGCGAGGTATCCGCTACACATCTGTAAGGCATTATGTGCACTTTGTTCAAGCGGTAGCTGGTGACGATGAAGAATTATGGCTGAGCCCTCTCTCTTGGGTTGGAAGCTTTAGACGACCCACTAGTTACGCAATTCGTATTGTGTGACGCCCGGTCGTTATTTTACTCTCCTACCCCGCTATATAACATACGTTAACGTGAGAAAGAGGGAGAGAGAGAGGGAAAGAAATTTATTGAGGGCCTGAGGAAATGGGTCATGGGGGCCTTATGGGCTTCCTTGGCAACTAATACAAGTACCCTTGCGAAGTAGCCACTGCGCTATGAATCATCAGAATCTGTATGAAGTAGGGAAGCAGCCACTGTGCCATTTTACAGCGGAAGCTGTTATGAGATCATTTCACCGGCCGTTTTTGGCGCCGTAGTTGTCCGCCGCCGCCGCCGGTGTCCGTAACCAGTATCGCTCGAAATAAAAAAAAACGAAAGAAAAAATTTTAAGATGGCATGAGGTTCGAACCTGGGCCCTCTGCGTGGGAGCCCAGTATTCAACCTCTGAGCCATGCCGGTGCTTGAAACTGCTTTGCAAAAAGGGCCTATACAGGCTTCATGTCAGGAAGGAACCACATTAGCATATGCTATATAGCGTGGTAGAAGAGTAAAATAAGCACCAAGCGTCGCACAACGCGAATTCTGTAACCAGGCGTCACACAATGCGAATTGCGCAACGAGGAGGTTGTTGAATGCTTCCAACCCATTACAAAAGGCTCTGCCATAATTCTTCGTCGTCATCAGGCACCGCATCAACAAAGTGCGTATAATGCCTTACATGCGTTTAGCAGGTACCACGGCTCTCCGTAGAATGACGAAAAATGGCACAGTGCTTGCTGCCCTACTTCTCAAAATTTACAATGATTTAGAGCGTAGTGTGTTCCTCGCACTCGCAAGTGCACTTGTATTGGTTGCCAAGGAAGCTCATAAGCGCATGATCCATTTCCTCGGGGTCTCAGTAAAATTACAATGATATATGGCGTAGTGGGTTCCTCACAAGTGCACTTGTATTGGTTGCCAAGGAAGCCCATAAGTGCACGATCCATTTCTTCGGGGTCTCAGTAAAATGACAATGATTTAGAGCGTAGTGGGTTCCTCGCAAGTGCACTTTTATTGGTTGCCAAGGAAGCCCATAAGGGCATGATTCATTTCCTCGTGGTCTCAGTAAAATTACAATGATTTAGAGCGTGGTGGGTCCCTCGCAAGTGCACTTGTATTGGTTGCCAAGGAAGCTTATAAGCGCATGATCCATTTCCTTGGGGTCACAGTAAAATTACAATGATTTATAGCGTAGTGGGTTCCTCGCAAGTGCATTTGTATTGGTTGCCAAGGAAGCCCATAAGCGCATGATCCATTTCCTCGGGGTCTCAGTAAAGTTCTTCGCCCCCCCCCCCCCCGTCTCTCTCCCACGTCAACGTATGTTATACAGCATGACGGGAGAGAGAAATAGCGAGCGGGCGTCCCCCAATGCAAATTACATAACTGGTAGGCCGTTTAAAGCTTCCAACCCATTACAAAGTGCTGAGCCATACTTCTTCATCGTCATCAGTCGTCGCGTCAACAAAGTGCATATAATGCCTTACAGACGTGTAGCTGGTGCCTCGCTTCTCCGCAGAATGACGAATAATGGCTTTGTAGGTGCTTCCCAACTTCACAAAAATTGTGATTTATGGCGTAGTGGGTACCTTTCTAGTGTACTTGTATTGTAGCCCCAAGAGAGCTTACAACAGGCTCTAGAAACGCCGCTCTTCCAGCTTTGGCTGTCGCTGTGATGCGGTTTCAGCGCAGGCCTGGCGTTTTTTTTTTTAAATGCGAAGCATTTCTTAGCGAACCTCTGGCACTTTGAGCGTTTCTATCTACGTATCTATCTATCTATCTATCTATCTATCTATCTAGCAGCCTACGTCTGGGTGCTCTCACGATCGCCTCCTTAACTTGGTGTAGACCAAAATTGGCATGGGAGGGTAAGAGGATTAGACGAATATGACTGCCGGGTCATGACATGAATAACACTAAAATCCTGTCGCATACGTCGTCAAACCCATTCCACTAGACACGTGTGGCACATACCCGTTTACCACGAGCCGCGGTGTACGGGTATGCGCCACAGGTGATTGACAGTTTATATCTACCCAGGAACGGCGCGAACCGACATTGGTAACTTAAATGCTAGAGCGTTAAGGAAAACCAACATCGGCAGCGTTGACTCAACCGAATGGAAAGAATGAAAATTGGGGTCTCAGCAGGAATCGAACCCAAGCATTCTGCGTGGCGATGAGGTATTCTACCACTGAGCCACGCCAGGTCTATAAAGTGGTTTGGAAAAACAGCCTACTCAGGCGTAATATCGGTGCAACGTCAATAGTGGTTGTGGTGCTGGCTATCTAATCTTAGAAGAAAGCAATAAACACTACATGATACTCCTACGATGTGTACTCCTACGATACAGGCGTCATATCAGATTAACGTCTGTAGTTGCAGAGTTGGCTCCGCTTTTATAGCAGTCTAATAAACATCACGTTTGTATTCCTACGATTCAGCAAGCTATATTGAAGCATTGCTCGACCCCGGAGGAATACATCAACGAAAGTTACATATGATATCCACATCACCGCACCCTAAAGTGCACTTCGTCCACCAGAACGGCGCAGTGTCCTCTTCGTTTCTTACGAGGCTGGGCGATTGCCTCATGCTGACCGAGGATGATGTCAGATTGATTGACAGCCGCTTTGTAGACTAGGCTACGTAGACCACATACGCCCAGGTAGTCTACGAATACGACAATACGACAAACACCATCCACTGATGTTGGTCTGCGTAGCACTATCCAGGCCTACCAGCCTCAACGGCCTATGCCTCACCAACGCGAAGGGTGGCTTCAGGTTCCGACATGTCGCCGGCTCTGTCGACAGACAATTTGTCGACGAAATGACCGAGGCATCCATGACTTCCAGCAGCTATATTATACCACATACTTCACTACACATGGACCCATCATAGCCGCGATCACGACCGTATCCTATAGCAAGTCATGACCAGCTGCTGGTGCTCACTGATCGCGGTGATGATGCGCTTGTTCAAGAACTGTCAGGAACTTCTTCCACACATGCACACGGGTTCGTGAAACGTGCGTGCGTTCTCGGGACACGTATGAGCACTACATATCAGCTTACCGCTTCTGGTGTTGGTAATACCCACGTTGCCATTGGCAGCGTTATCCAACCGTAAACAACTGGTTATATAACACATATGTGGCTCTTCAACTTATATATGTGTGTGTATAAAATATATACACATCTTTAGCGTCGTTTTCTAACGTGTCACTCAGTAAAAAACGTTACGCCACAGTCACCAATCCGCCGCATGCTTCGCATAACATCGACTGCCACGGTACGTGGGATCTGCCGAATTTTTTTTTTTGTTCATGGTGCCAATCCTCTTTAACGCCAATACCTCACATAATCAGTGCACTACGGTACGCATTTTGATATTGTACCTTCAAATACGAGCTATCGTATATATCCTCATTACCATATATCGATCCAGTACGGACATTTTCATGAAATACGGGACTCACAAGAGATATTTTTATCAAGAACTTCCCATGAAAGAGTTGGCGGGGGGAGATGATGGCACCCCTTCGCATAACTCACGGCTTTGATCAATAAATATTGAGGTGGCGCATGAATGCTAGTGTGCTAAGATATGTGTGAATAGACTTGAGCATAAACGCAAGCCAATATAAGGCTGATAGTAACGCTGAAGATGAGTAGATAGGACCCTAAGTCGGCAACAGTCGGTGAAGCTCACTCGGACTCACTCAAGAAATATATTTTGCGCTTAGCTCATTCGGACTCAGACTCGCCCATATTCTCCTCAACTCGACTCACTCGGACTCAGACTTACTAAAATTGTCTTCAACCGGACTCACGCGGATTCAACCTCAACAAAATATAACTCACCTGAACTCACTCAGACTCAGACTCACGGCCCGATCCGAGTCCGAGTGAGTCGACTCATGAGTGAGTTTTCCGACCTATGATGGCTACGCATGTTTATTGACGACAATGGCGACCAAGGTCCCCTGGTGGTGCATTCAAATAACTGTTTTGTGTCCACCTTTACCACGAAAAGCCGGGACCAATGGCAGGGCTTTGCGAGAAGCACGTCATCGCTTAATTTTCATGTTTGCTTCCATTGCGGGACTCGTTTTATCGACCAACGCGGGCGGGGGAGGGGTGATGTAAAACTTGCTCCCCCCCCCCCCCCCCCATTTGTAGAACGCCTATGATCCTGGGTTACACGGTCGCTTTAGACGCGCCAAAACAACCGAAATAAATGTAATGGTCCGGCTCCTTCTGAACAACGCGCACATTATAAATCCGGGACAACAGAATGGCCTCGGAGTTCTCTCGCATAATCTCTCTGCTTTTCGTCGACAAAGAAGGCGGGCTAACTAACGTTTTCTGTGTAATAGAGGTAAAATCGGTAGCAATGTACGCAATGTTCGCAGAACATTCTTGACACAGGCTTTACGGAGGCTCGATCTCGTGTCGCGGTAGTTAACGGAGACAGTTGAGTGCACAGAGGGCGCTCACTTCGCCACCGGTCTGGGTACTTACCATGCTAGAACGAAAGAGCTTGTTTCTCACGTAGACGTGCATCAGTTTGCAAACCAGGCTAACCTCTCCGGGCATTTCATTAAAGAATCTTATCTCTCTTAACCACGCGAACCTCGCCAAACGCAGGCACCCATTAAGGTGTATATTGAATTTTGTTCCTCGCAGCGGAGAAGTGGCCCTAATCATGTCCGTATATAGCGCAGAGCAAAGTGCTGGTTCGAAAATAGAGTTACGGTTACGGCTTGGCAAGCTATGCAGCCTGTAGCAGTGATTGCTCTATTGAATGGCTTTTTTTTTTCTTGCGGGGAACCACGCGCTAAGGACATTATTGGGAAGTCGTAGTGAACTCCTAGACAGCGAGTAGTTAGTATTATGCTCACTATCCTGGCTCTGGCCATGGTGTAGTCACTCTCGCTCGCTTAAATTTTGAAAACTACATTTGATGTAGCTTCGGGAATTGCTAAAAACACGCTCGTTTGTATGAAGCTATTTTCTCCAGCCTGTTTTCGCGAGTCTTGATGTTAAATGACGCCTTGTGAGATGTCACGGCAGTTCCTGCAGCAGTGTCTAATACCATGGCTCAGACTTCCGTGTTGATTTTCTAAGAAGTTTTGTAATTGTGGCAGCAGCAACAGCAGCAGCATCAAATTCCGCCACGGTCCTAAGCTTGTGTAACTAAATTGAAACTTAAGTTCATGACAAGCTTCCGCTCGAGTGCCGCTTGTCGATAGAGCTGCTACAAGGCGATGTTCTATTGACGGCTCCCTCTTGAAAAACTAACTAAAATAAGACGGAATTATCTCCGGTACCTAATCCTTCTACATAAGGTCGCACTGTTCGTCATGTAGCGAATTAAGGAATTTTTTAAATATTCGAAGTCAATCTGTTTGCTCACTTAAGCTGAGCAGACAGTTGTCGATATATATTGATTTTTACATAGTTTTTTTTTTATCTGCGAATCTAAAGTGGTCTTGAAGGTTCTCGAAACGAAAGTTAGGCATTTCTAACAATATCGTTTCAACGCTCATCTGTTACATGTGGTGGTTCACTAAATCGTCGACAGTAAGAGCTGTAATCAATAAGCTATATCAACAAGGTGTCGCACTCGGCTAGTTGACACATTGTAAAACGGATAAAAAGCCAGCGAAAAACCCTACAAACAATGAGAGGAAAACGACGGGACTGCATGGCCGTACGCTGATATAACTTACCTACGTTATGAAACCGTTAAGCGCACAAAGACGGGAACAAGAAGACGACACACAGAGCGCTCTGTGTGTCGTCTTCTTGTTCCCGTCTTTGTGCGCTTAAGGGTTTCATAATGTCAGTGTACCAACTAGCTCGGACCCAGCCTCTTATTCAGTAACTTACCTACGGCCATGGACTACCTGGCCGTGCGTAAGTTATGAATTCGCGGTGTCCGTAGACTGTCGCGCCGCACCGCGGCGCATGACGGCAACGACTCTTGGAGGATAGGCAGACGACGACGCGTGTTTTGGCTGCTTTAGTCAAATGCCTCGCGCATTTGTGCTCTTCTTATGCGCGTCATGGCCAAGAGCACAACAGCTATCAGATGTGCTGCGTGCCCCAGTGCACAAATCGACCTGCCCCCAAGAAGATAAGCCTCCATTCGTTCCCGCAAGATCCGCGGCGAAGAAAGGAATGGGTGGTGAGGCTTCGTATCGGTAAGCCTGTGACGCCGCCGATGCGGGTCTGCAGTGCACATTTCAACCCCAGTGATTTCTTCTGGAGCAATACATGCAGATAAGTGGAAATCACTTTCACTTTTCGTTTAATTGACGTAGAGGCCCATAAGTGCTAGCGTGACGAGACGCGATGAAAAAAAAAATGCTGGAAAGTGCGGGAAGTTTAAGGAACAAGCAACCAAGCGAGCAAACCTAGTGGACGCGAAGTTGCTTGTTTTAGTGTGATCTTCGCAGCTGTTTTTACAGAGATTCAATACTGACTTCGATACACAAGCGAATTCCGTGAAATATTTCAATAAGCTCAGACATTGTACGGGCACTTTTGATCGCGGCCAGGGCCATCGGGATTACGCTCGGTCGTAATCATATAAAGCTGTTTCGATGCGATCGAATATTATTCATAGCGATTTATAATAACAGTATTGGACGGGCACATTTGATCGTGATTGAAGCCGATCTGAATCGCATAATTTAATCGTGATTGGTCCAAACTGATCCCCGTCGAGTTCGGCGTAGACGTCACCAAAATAACAATCGTCGTGATCTCGATTGCGCCTGATCGCGATCAAGAGATTGTGTGGCAGCACCTGATTCGGACCGAACCTAATCAAGATCGGCCCTGACCGTGACCAAAAGTGCCCGCGTGACAACGGTTTTGCGCGCGTCGGAGGCCTGTACAATACAGACAATCAATCTATACAGGCTTCGATCTAAGGTGACATGATGCGTCCGTTTAGCAATTTTATGAACTTAAAACAGATCGAAAGAGTGTCTTAGACGAAAAGTGGGGCCTTCTGTATCTGCCAATAACTTTTGCTGTTGATTGAAACACATCTTTTTCCACAGCATATAATGTGGCGGGCGTTCAGCACCGCTTCGCCTTCAATTAGGCATCTAATTCTTGTGTCTTCCGCTCCAATGTGGTTCATAACATCACCTAATGAAAGTGGCCTTGCAAAAGGAAGTGAATATGCTGTCGCACATCGTGCAAAACGTGTCGCACCACGCTGAAGAACACGCAACGAGCTGTGTTTACAAGGGTCTCTCCGGGAAAACCGGAGCGCCTATCATCCCTCGAACAGCCAGCCATCTTGAGTCGACTTGTGCGCCACCTATAGTTCGCGGACAGTGCTATTTGATGCAAGGAAATGAGTGATGACGCTGTGCGTTTATCGTATGTCAACTAGCGCGTACAGTCCTCTGCAACTTTAAGGTGCATTTGGCTCCCACAGAAACCTTGTAACCAACAATGCTAGTGTTACACCACCGCCAGAGAAGGCTCTTAGCGTACATGGAAGACGTAGAACCGCGGCGGCAACAACACTGATTTGTTGGCTGTAGATAACCGGTTAAAGGCTTCAAACCCACATAAAGGTCACACTTGCTTGAAGCTATCGAGAATGACTAGCTGGGCTGACGAATACCACTTTCCTTATCGAAACGCTGACAGCAACGAATTTTTTTTCGTAATTTTCTTGCGGGAAGGAACACTGGCACCCAATGGTCTGCGGAGCGCTTGGATTGGCTAGGCTTGAAAGAGAGCTACGGCACAGTTGTGTTGCTTGCTCTAGTTGCTGCTTTCACAATGCCACATCTTAACTTTATTTACAGGAAATTTATTATACTGTACAATTTTCAAAGCGTTACCAACAACGTCAGCCTTTTGAATATCCCATCATGATGGCTAAAGAGTCAGATTCGTTCAGATTCAAAGAATCCTGACTGTGTACATGACTCAATTGCAGAGTAGCACGTACATATTATTCTGTTACAGAGAAGAGTATGAACAGTATAAATGCCCACATGTTCTTTCGTGACGGAGTATCAATATTTCAAGATTCTAAAATGTTTAAATCAATCCTCACCTGGGATCCGTCATATATGCCTTACGAATCAGATCTGTGCAAGTACTATTATATTAGTATAAGAAAATAATACTGAATTGTTAGGCTGAATCACCCCCCCCCCCCCCCCCCCCCCCCAGAAAAGAACAAAAAATCAGTTTCACGCCGTGAAAACCGTCAGACGACGAAGCTCTCCTACTAGTGCATGTGAGGGTACAGATGGCTATCTTTGTTGCTTTTCCAGCGACATTGTCATGACCATCATGATCTTCATTTAGCATCGTCACCATCCTGATTTAGCATCATCATCATAATTTCAAGCATCATCGTCATTTCATTTTATTAATTTCTTTACTCACTCCTCTCTGGTCCCGTGACGTGCGTGACACCGGAAAGACACGCAGATCGGCACAGGCTCGAGTTGAGAACAGCTTCAGTGTCAAAAAGGAACAATGCTCTGATTTTTGAGTGGCAATATTCGCTAGACCGCGTGTTAAAACACACATTAGAGACATGCAAGCTTTTCGAGAAGCATGTAAACAACAATCCCCGGAACGCTTTCATAAAAGGTCAAAGTTCTTTTATGCATCGCGAACGAGAGCACAGGCGAAAGCATATATGCTTCACAAGAAATAATTAAAATTATTTGACGCCCTCAGTCGACCTCACGCCGACCGCTTAGCGTTATTCTTAATGGCATCTGTAATGAATGCGCCGATGCCTTCCCAGGTGAAAATGTGTAACTGGGAATCCAACTGGTTTCAACTGGTTCCACTTCAACTGGTTTAAGGAACACATTTCCAGTTGGTAACTGGGACCAGTTGGGAATGCATTCCCAGTTGGCGACTGGGACCAGTTGGGAATACATTCCCAGTTGGCGACTAGTACCAATTGGGAATGCATTCCCAGTTGGAAATGCTTTCCCAGTTGTGAACAGGTCCCATTCCCCGTTGGTGCCCAAATGGGCATGCTTGTACTCCAGCTAGCTCAAACAATCTTCAACGTGCAAATAATGTTCATTCTGAGCATATCAAACACTCCAAAGGAACACTTGACACTCCATGTTAAGTGTAGAAGATGATCATGATTTATTGCTATTACACAAAAAATCACACAGCTCTAGGCATTCCCTGCTGTGGCTGGTTTGGACCAGCACTGTGGTTGCACATTCAGTGCAAAGATTTCCTCCGCTCGGCTTTCATGCAGTGCTGTATTTTCTCAACCAATATACAGGTGAAGTTTCGGGCTACGCAGCTGATGAATCTGTGCCATTCACCCGTGACCAATGAAACAGCGTTGCTGCAAAATAAGAGGTAACATGTTTCATGCATGTCTCAGAACAGTCATATGAATTTACAGATATACACAGCAGACCTACCTTCCAACAATTCACACGACAAACAGTGTCTACAGAGGTCATGCGCTGCATCTATTCCGAATTTTTAGAAGTCGAGTTTATATATCATCAGCAAAAAATAATAAAAAAACACCATTATTTTCACTCGAATTCATATGCCTACACATGCAACAGGTTCAGGAATATTCACTTAGAGTGCAAATACGGGCCCTTAGCGCTTTCTTTGAACGTCGCGGACAGAGTTACGAGTACACTTCATAGTTATTTAGCACGCCGTTCAAAGCACAAGTATTGCACGGCACTCGTTTTCTGTGATGCTCCCAAACAAATGGCAGCAAGTTTGCGAGCACTCCGCACAAACCCATAAACAAACTTAGCTAGAGCAGTATAGAAAGCATTTGTTTACAATGCAACGTTCCATCGTCTCAACACTCAAAGCACTCTGCCTGCATTATATCTACATACTGAACAACTAGCACTCGAAGCATAAATGGTGTAATTACCTTCAAACAGCTGCATCGCTGACAATTGGCAGGCAGCATTCCGCACACAATGGGTCCATATATCCGTCTTGTCACAGGCGTAAACACTTGTCCGGCGTTCGCCTGAAGTCAAAGTCTTCCACAGATGAAGCTAAATTAGACTTTTGTCGAATTAGTGCGGAACACTAATTCGACAAAGTCTAATTTACGCACGCCATGACTGCACGTTCCTTTTGAAAAACAGCACAACTAAGCAGCGCGACCACGGACCACCGAGCTACAGTGTACTCTCTAACCGAGCGCTCGGTAGCTAGCCCTCGTCCCATGTGGTGTACGAAACTAGCATCGCTGGTTTTCTAAATTCTATGTCTTTGTTATCCAGTTTCTTTCTTCCATTAAATATTACCGAATTGGCACGAAATAATTCATTTCAGTTTATTTTATATGTAATCTTTATGCTTGATTACTTTGCTGCTTCGTTCAATGTTTGAGCCTATGAGATACGGAACTAATGTGACGGCAGTCGATGTAGAGAGGCTGCGTTGTGCAACGGTTTGTGGGTTTGTGCTAGAACAGGTTAAGGCCTGCGCACTCCCTCCGTGACGTCACGCGCCTTGCCCGAGTGGGCCGCGCCTCGCGAAAAAGTTTGTCTGCTAGCCGCCCAGGCTCTACTCACTTCCATGCGCTAGACGTGTGTGGGGTTGCCTCACACAAGTCGCAGTGGTAATCACATATATGTACTTTTCACTCAAGCATGCAGATGTAAACTCGAGGGCAAGGTATGTCAAACTAAGACATGCTAAAGGAAGCTTTGATTATTGTGCCCGAAAGCCGTAGTGTTAGAAGCGTGTCAGACTACGGTATGGCGTCTTTCGATTTACTTGATTAAATAGAAATAAACTACGATCAAATATATTTCATGCAGACTGCATCATTTATTTATTCTGAGGCGAATTTTCAAGCCGTTAAAGGTAGCTTAATTAAGCGTCTTCAGTTTTCTCTTCAGTGCTGCACCCTTCTTTGCCGCCGTTAACTTGTCGGTTTTCATTTGGACGTAGTTTTTCAGTAAGGTGTTGGTGGCTGCCCACAATATATTATGAAGCACTGTGTCTGGATGGTGTCCTTTGCAACAAATGTCCAAATCTTCATTGTCAATTAAGAGGTGCTTCACCACACTGAGAAGAAGCTGCCTTTGGTGCCGTGCTGCATGAAAGCGGGCGATGTTCTCTTTTGAGGTTAGCTTTTCTAGCACGAGTTGTGTGTGAAGAACAGCACTGATTACTACTGGTTGGGGAAACTTGAGGGCCCCTCTTGTGAGGCCTTCGATTAGCATATCATCTCCCATTGGCATATCCCTATCTCGTCTCGTGATGTTGGCCGCACAATCTTCACAGGGAATTTTTCTGAGAGCGGCGTGGGCGCAGTAACCTGCAATATACACTATTGCAGGCAAGCTTTCCTCTTTTGATTTCACGTCCTCTTCGGTCACCTTGATGCCATATTCTTCTATCACCTTGGCTGCATCAAACACAATGCTGCTCGGCTGGGACAGTTCTTTCATGTCTGGAAATACCAGCGAGTTTTGAAGCCTCAGTTTGGCTTCTGATTCAAATATTTGTTGGACGGAAATATGGTAGTTGGATCCGACGGTAACGACCAAACCTCTCCTCGAGGCTGTCTGTCTGAAACTTTCCAAGCAAGACATATTCAAAACGTAGCTCCTCCAGGCAATACCGGCTGACTTCAATCAAGGAGTACGATGTGAGACGTAGTGCCGAGTGCGTCTCCGTGGTTAACAGTCCTGCACGGCCAGTGCCAACCTTCAAGTTTTCCCAAGTGTCAAGCCAGTCCACAAATGTATTAAGAAACTGCAGCTGCATGTCCTCCATACTTCTTACGGGTGCTTGAAGAGGATTTCTTAGGCGCTTGCCTTTCGATGGTGTTTTAGTGTTCACAACGCACCACCACTTGTGTACTAATTCAATAAATTCGGCAGTTTCTCGGGCAGAACTCAAACCAAGCTTTGCACCATAAGTTTTCAGTGCTTCTGCAATGAATGGACTGATCACTTTCAGTGCTAGTTTCACGTTTTGTCTTTCGAGGTTGGAGGGGTTCAAAGCCTTGTAGGTAAGTCCGTATCCAAGCTTCGAGAGATTGTGCTGCTCGGAAGCGTACAGTTCACGAAGTGTCTCAAATGTTGCTTTCTTCACTTGCACCTGCGATGTCGTACTGGAAAATTCCGGATAAAAAATTGAACAGCCTTCATTTTTCTGGTTCAACCAGTTGTTACGGATGCACTTTAATAAATGCACGGTATCGACAACAAAAAATAGCGGCCTTGAATTGTCTGCTGGATGTGGGTACACAATGTCTATTGTTTTGTTTTTTCAAAAAAACGACATGACTTTTCGGTTCACAGCGTTGTTATCAGTGATAACGGCAATTACTGTAAGTCCTGCTTTTTCAAGACCCAAAATTACTTTTTTCAAGATGTTGTGCAAATGGCTGGCTTCAATGCTGAAAACAGGGAGGATGTGTACCACATCTTTGTGCGCAGAAAGCAACGAATTTGTCATGAACACGTGTGCTGTTTTTGCTGCTTCAGAGGAATTTGATGCCGTCCCTGTCAATGAGCCCCCCTTATACTCAAAATATTGCTGGATGTGGATTTGATCTAACATGAGCGTTACGACTCTTTCATGCGGCTTTAGAAGGCTCACCTTTTTTGTAATGTACTGCAAAAAGCCTTCATCGCTTTGTTCGTTTGCAGGACTTACATTGTACTTGCTGCACAGCCTTAATATTGTGGAAGGATGAGGTAACATTAATTTCCCAGTGTTGCGAACAAATTTGTATGCGTGAGGAGAGATCGTGTGAAAAATGCTTGCTAGTATAAGAAGATCTGAAGAATATCTCACAGCTCCTCGCTCTTTAAGTAGAAGGCGCAACTGTTCCTTCAGAAACTCGAGTGCTTCTAATTTCTCTTCTGGCAGGAGGTCACCATTAGACAGGTCATCAAGAAGAGAAAAAATAATGTGGAAGCAGGCTTTCAACTTTTCTTCTTTTTCACAGACGTCTGGAGCATTGAAATGCTCCACACTTTCAAGAATAGTCTGCAAGCTCCGAATGTCCTCCAGTTTTTCTGGAATGGCAACATCAGCAATGCACAGCTTCATCTTTTTCCAGTAGGCAGAAATGTGCAACGCGTCGGAAACGACCACAGAACGTTCAACCTCTGGAGGTAGTGTGTTGCTCTGAATATGTAAAAACATAATAGCAGCTTCCGTGTTGCTCACTATCCAATAGTCGGACAACTTAAGTTCTGAGAGTTGTGACACGAGCTGCTCGAAAGATGCCACCCTATTTTTGCGTTCATCCTCTTCGTGCGAAGAAAGCGACATCTGAATGACCTTTTGTAGCTGGTCTGCCTCACGGCGCTTCCGTTTTGAGTCAGGCTCCTCGCGAACCGGAGCACAGTCGGATAGGTAAGCGGGGCTGTTAGGAAACATCGTCGGCACTGCATCTTCGGTTAGTCGTGTGAGGCTCATCGGAACTTCTATAGTCCTTCCGTTGCTATCCGTGTAAGTAGTGGTAGTCCTCAAATACTCTGCTTTGAAATGAAGTTCGCAGACCTGCGATATGCAAAAGCAAAAAGAATGTTTTAAAATATTTTAGCAACATTTCAGATATGTTTTTCTGCCTGAATTACTTTATAGAACGTTATAATTAGCAAGGATTGAGGTCTATAGTGACGCTGCTCAGTAATCCATTGCATTAACACAGGTCTGCGACACAGAATTGGCTTTATGCAGGCCCGTAGCCAGGGGGGTGGGCGCCCCCTCCTCTCGAAATTTTCATGATACATGGTGTTTTACCGAAAATAAATAATGAAAATAGGCGTTCTTCTCAATTTGTCAAGGCTTTCGGCAAATGCCCCCCCCCCCCCGAAAAAAAAATTCCTGGCTATGGGCCTGGCTTTACGTGAAGATTTATTGGTACAAACCTTAAATTCTTACCTTCGGATCACGCAGAGTATCGATGTCGACGTCGTCCCGACGAATAGCGCGTTTCCATTTTACCCTGCGGTGGTCTTTAGAGAAGGAGAACAAGCGGACCTTCGGTCCACCGTCATAATTTCCACGACAGTTCGGCACGCAGCAGCGGCCCATCCTGCGAACTTCCTGGTAATTTCACGTCACGAAACTTCACTGCTTGCACTCCAAATAACACAGATAGGGTCAAGACTTGCACAAATCTCCAAAGCACGTCCACCAGCACTATTTCCAAATTCTTGTGCAGCGTAGCACCTCGCTGTGGCAGGGCCAAACAAGTTCTAACAGGCTCGCCCTAACGAAAGGAGTGACTGACTCTGCATTCCCCAACCGGTCCTCACCTTGCCCACCAGTTCGTCGGGCTAGGTGTGGTGACGTCAGACAGGGAAACGAAGGGAGTGAAGAGGCCTTGAAAATTCTAGGAGGCGCTGGTTTGTGTCGGCAGCATGTCGGCAGTCTCAGCTGTGGTAGCTCTCGGCACTGGCACTACTCCATTTTTCGTTCTCGTACGGAAGTAACCGCTGTGCTGCACACAAGACTATTAAGCATGGCATGCTCCCAGCGAGACGACGGCAATATTAACACCCCAACGTCAGTTGGGCCCGCCTCGGTTGCGCGTATTGTCACCGTGATGGACGTAAAAAGATTGACAACAGCTTTTTAGTGTTAGTTGAATGTACTGATGCTAAAACAAGCGTACGCTTGTGTGCACTGTGTTGCGCATTTGCGCAACGGAATAATCCACGATAATATGATTTTTAAAAAAAATACATATATATCAGGTGAGGTAAGGCTGTATAGATTAATGTAATGGGGTTTAAACAACACGAAGAGGATGACGTCTAAACAAGAAAAGATAATTCAATCGCAAACCATGAGATGCTATTTTCTTATTCTCTCATTGTCCTAGGAATATTACTATAGGCCAGTGATGGTACCCTTCTGCAAATAGGACACAAAAAGCTCTTAGATAAAACCCATTCGCTCAAGTGCAGCAATGCTGCGTATGCGTTCGAGTTGAAGAACCGTACAACCAGGACAACTGGTCGCACTTCCAGTTAGGGCGCAACTGGGACCACTTGCTTCCAATTTAACTGGTTATGGTTTCCAACTGGGATCAGCTTCTTCCAGTTCAACTGGTCATGGTTCCCGTTGGTGGCCAGTTGAGCTGTAACTGGAACCAGCTGCTAACTGGGACCAGTTGCAACTGGAATTAACTGGGACCAGTTGAGTTGTAACTGGGACCAGCTGCTAACTGGGACCAGTCGCAACTGGAATCAACTGGGACCAGTTGTTTCCCAACTGGAACCATTTGATCCCAGTTGATACCAGCTGAAACCAGTTGGATTCCCAGTTAGAACTGAGGTGAAGGAAGTCCTGGTTAGCTTGAAGAATCAATCGCTCCGCGAAGCACACCAATGATCGACCTTGCGTAACTAGCCATAGATGACATGGCAGAATGGTAACCGACACTTTCTTTATGACGGTTCCTATTCGCACTTTCTCTCAGACCAACACCCTCTAGACTAGCTAAGACCTGTTCGCGCATATCCTCCTCTCCTAGTGCCTACGTCACCATAATACGACGGAGCTGCTTTGTCGGCGCTTTCGGGAAACGAGGGAAAGCATGAACGAATGGATTTACAACAATATGGGCATTTCTGAAAACGCGTCCTCCGCGCCTGTCCTAGTGTGATGACGTCACCGAGGAGTCTAGAGGGTGTTGCTCATACTCGGTAGGTTTGAGGAGGGGCACTATATGGCATTTTTATGCATTTGACGTGAGTAAAGACGGGCGCTTCACAAACAAGGAGGGAGCATGACTGTCAAAAAAAAAAAAAAACGCCCTGTTGTCTTGTGGCATACTATAAGGCTAACGATGGTTTGTCAGTTTTGTGGACAGAATATGTGTTAGCCTATGGACAGCCGTACGTCGGCAATGTGTCCTAGAATCAGATGTATGCACTGAGAGACAAGGAAGGCAGCGTCACCGCCAATATGGATAAGATAGTTAAAGTAGCTTAGGAGTCCTACAGAGATCTGTAGCCGGGACAACCAGGGCGATAATCTAAGAAGTAGTAGTAGCCAGGCCCGTAGCCAGGGAGGGGGGGGGGGGTGGCCTAGCCCCCTCCCCCCCGAAATTTTGGTGAAGTACGTGTTTTCACCAAAAATAAATAATAAAAATAGGTGTTTTCTCAAATAGTTAAGGTTTTCATCAAGTGCCTCCCCCCCCCCCCCGGAAATAATTCCTGGCTACGGGCCTGCTAGTAGCCCAGAGGAATGGGACATCCCACCAGTAACTACAGGGGAATTTATAAATAAAGCCTTGGAGGGTCTGCAAAGAGGCAAAACCTGTGGTGAGGACCAGGCAACATCAGATTTGTTAGAAGACATTGGACAGATCGTGCTAGAAAAACTTGACGGTGAGGGTACCATAATCTTGGAAGAATGCTATCACCTTAATCCATAAGAAAGGGGTTATGAAGGACTTGAAAAGTTACAGGCCGATCAGCATACAGTCCGTTTCCTACAAGCTATTTACAAAGGTTACAGCCAACAGAATTAAGACCACCTTAGAATTCAATCAACCAAAACTATGCCATTATATTTTCACAATACGCTGTTTTACATTTACTCATCCGAGAGTAAAACATCGTATCCCTAAGACATATTTTTATCCTAAAAGGAGGGTCTTTTGAACTTAGCGCTGATTGACATATTCAGGATGCGCCTTTAGGTCAGCACCCCCCCCCCCCCCCCCCCGAAATTTGGTCAAGTATGTGTTTTTACCAAAAATGAATAATAATAATAGGTGTTTTTCTCAAAAAGTCAAGGTTTTCAGCAAGTGGCCCTTCCAAAAAAATATTCCTGGCTACGGGCCTGCTTTAAGTATTAGCACTCTTCTGTGCGTGTGCACTGTGTGTAACACTATATATAAGTTCGGCTTCCCGTGCTCGTCAAGGTATTCCTCTTTTATATTGTTCTCTTCTCCAGATCTTACGGTAAGCTTTTGATCACTGCCCATTTGGCAATGTAGATGTGTGCGCTCATTTATTACCGAAATATGTGTTTACCTCTCGGCCAGCGCACTGGAATCGCCTGTAATTAAGTTAGCAAATGCTAACGTTCGCACTGGTACTTCAGTTACGGAGTGTGGAACACACAGCAACCGAGGAGACTAAAACAGGGAGTATGCAAGGATGGGACAGGCGTTTCACTAAATGCGACTTGGCTTCAGCAAATTTTGCTAAAGAGAGGGTACGTGAAAAGGCAGAATTTCTTGTATGCCTCGTGACTTGTTACGAGGGCTTCGTCATAAGAGAGGCAACTGCTAAGTAAAATAAAGAATACGGCATGCTGCCTATGATGTAGCAGCTCCGAATAAAAGATAAAAAGACACACACACACACACACACACACACACACACACACACACACACACACACACACACACACACACACACACACACACACACAAACACACACAAACACACACACACACACACACACACACACACACACACACACACACACACAGCCAGATGCGAGCTACAAAAAATGTACATGAGATGTGCTCCCGAGAAACATGGACGGTAACCGTCCTAATATACTCCTGCGTACTTGATTATACAGTTACGTAAACGCCCCTCCAGTGCAATGTATTCCTTTGTTGGGTGGCCTACACAGACGGAGCGCTGATGTCGTGCCCGTGTCACCTCTCAAAAGTTGCAGCATGAACGTCCTGTGAGTATTCTTATTTTGCATTTTCCTAGGATGGACAACAGACGATGAAACCACGTCGTTCCAATCCACACAGAAGCGGGCCTCTTTTGTGAGATTCTCTACGTGGCGTATTTTTTATTGCGCGCGTGTACGTATCTTCGTGTATCTGGAGTAGTCGTGTGTGCGTGAGTGTCTGCATCTGTTCGCCTGTGTTTCTGTTTGTCTGTGTTCGACCTGGTGGAAGGGGAGACCGCGTTTGTGCGGCATGTCTTGGTATCGGAGCTCGTTTCACATTTTTTTTTTATATTTTCGCGGAGGGAGCTACAGCTCTTATACCCACGGAAGATCAGGAGTCCTGAGTATGCCAAGATATTTGTATGATGTGGTGTGATTGATACTTGTGTGATTGAAGAACGCTGGCAGCGGCATTCTTCGCCACGCATCGTGCTTACGTAGAGGACATAAAACTGCAATGACTTTAACATTCTACTTATCTGCTGGCGTAAAGCGTTCGTTAGTGATGTACTCAGTAATGCACAATTTCTTGACAATTTTTCTTTTACGAGAGAACGCGTGTGGCCCAGACAACTCTCAGACGTATTGTACAGTTGCACAAAGTGCCGCAGGACACTGCCGCTATTCCCACTATATTACCACTAATAGCTCCAATTACCTGGTGATCAGTAACAGCAAAAGCATTTAGGAAGCCTAAAAAAGGAAAACAAACATATCTAAGTAAAATGAAAAAAGCAGTTCCATATCACAGTGAATAAGTATAGAAACCGACACAGATGGCATCCCCAAGAGCTAATAATAATTGTGTTTTACGTCCCAAACCCTTGGTATGATTATGAGACTATGAGAGATGCTGTAGTGGAGGGCTGTGGAAATTTCAACAACCTGGGGTTCTAAAACCTAACATGGGCCTCTAGCATTTTGCCTCCATCGAAATGCGGCTACGGCGACCTTTGGGTCAGCAGTTAAGCACCATAACCACTAGACCACCGCCGCGGGTAACCCCTGATATCTGTGGCAATTAAGCATTTAAGGTAGGACTACAGAAAATTCAGCGCCTATGGAAAATAGTGCAAAACCACTCGTTGGGACGCTCATGAGAAAAAGGGATCATTTTGTAGAGCAATGATTCTCCAGTCCCCTTGTCAACATCTGTAAGATGGCTCCTAATAATTTACGTTATTATAATGCCAACTCAATTTCGCTGTTTTACTATGTAGTAAGCAGAACTTTTGTTGTTGTATACTCCAGGCACACAGAGATTATTGTATATTTATCCTCAACATCGCCTTGACATAATAATAAACTCAAGTGGAATATATGTATGCAAACAGTAGCAGAAATGATTCAGACGGTTAAATGTAAGAATAAAGCCGAGAGCTTACCTTGGCAGCACGTTAGACATATTGCAGATGGCGGCGACGGGAAAAAAAACAATATAGACACATAGGCGATATATGGGATGGAAAAGGACAGCTTTAGAAAGAGCTTGTGCTAACAATCAAATTATGATTTTAAGAACTCACTGAATAAAGAAAAATTACACCATCTCCCGCTAAAGGGGACCATGACGCGATGCGAAGCCGGAGCACTTGCACGATCGCGTTCCGTTGGCGTTCGTTGGGCATGCTACCGACCTCGCGTCGTGGAACGCGAAGAGGGACGCTACGCGCGTCGTATCTTCCATCTAGCCTGGCCGTTAATTCTCACAGGGCGAGCGGGGAACGCGGTCGACAGGCGGGCGAGAGGGGGGCAGCGTAGGAGAGGAGAGAGAAGGGGAGGGGACGCGCATGCGCTCGAGCTCATCGCGGCGTTGCGCAGGAGAATTTCGGCATGTCTAGCCCGCGTTTCAGAGGAAGAGTGGAAAGGGGGAGGGGAAGTGGAGAGGGTAAGGGGAGAGAGAAAGTGGAGAGGGGAACGGGAAAGTGGAGAGGAGGTGTGTGGATAGGGTATGCGCATGCGCAGTAAGGGTGGTCACGCCGCACACCACCGGATTGAGCTCGGCCTTAAGATACTTCGCATCTAAAAGAGAGGTGTAGCTTCTGTTAGCTGAATGTTTGTTCTGTTAGATGCAGCATCGGTACCGGTGGTTCTGTAGATGTTAGAATCTTGTTTACATATAAGTCGATGTCATTGCATGTAAGTCAAGCTTACATCCATGAGGTTCTTCAAGTGGCAGCGAGAAAGAGATATAGAGAGAAAGACAGAGGTAGAAATAAACAGAGACAAAAAAGAGATAAAAAATATAGAGAAGAAAGAGAGAGAAAGATATAGAAAAACAAGGCAGGCCACCAAGCTCTGCACTTCAGGCTTGGCACCACAAGTGCGAAGGTGCCTCAATTTTTTTTGCAGGTGACTAATTGGGTTGCACACCTGTTCTCACACTAGAAGAGGGTTTCTTGCATTTGCTTGCTGCAGTGGTGAGTACACGCATTATACTACTGGGACACAAAATATTAGCTTCTGCTTTTAATACACTGCAACTTTCCCACAAACATTCTCATGCTGCCTTCAAGTCACTGTAGGTTGACTGTGCTTTCACAAATAGGTAACTACAAGTCGTACAAAACATGTAGCTATCGCAGGAAGAAATGCACGAGCTTAGAAAACAGTTAAAATGCCACCTCAGCTAAGATAGAACAATGCCCAGATAAGTTTTCTATGCATGATGTTTGTACAGATTTAACAGAAGCTATTGGAGCTCTGCCTAGACAGAATGGTTGCTGGCAGAATCAAGTTCCATTCCAACAGAACAGTATGCCTGTAAGTGGCCTCCCATCAGATGAAACATATAGCTATGAAGTTGCTTACGCGCTGAATTTTAATAAGTTCCATGCAGTGTTCAGCCTTCTGTAGTTCTCTCGTGCCAGGTTGCTGTCACTGCGATCACACCACCTGCCAAATGCTGGAAAAGTGCGCAGCCAATTACACACTTTGGGCTATGCGGAGAAGCATTTCTCTTTCCTTAGTGAAATGCCCCACATCGTAAGATGATGCATAATGACTAACAGAGCAAGTCATGGTTCAACCCAATAGTGAACGGATGGTGGTACTAGTCTACAGCTATACTTTGGGCTATGCAGAGAAGCATTTCTCTTTCCTTAGTGAAATGCCCCACATCGTAAGATGATGCATAATGACTAACAGAGCAAGTCATGGTTCAACCCAATAGTGAACGGATGGTGGTACTAGTCTACAGCTATACAGTACCAAGTGTGCTTTGGGGATTCATGTATGCTGTTTCCCTTCTTGCAGACAATATTTAAACCTCTTATATTAGACACAAAATAGATGTAGCACATCAGCAAATTGTCTTTTAACCCCTTAAAGGAGTACTGACACGATTTTGAAGTGCAGCAAAACGGACGTTTTTGGTTTCCTTTGCATGTAGTGTTAACGCTCTCCCCACACCGCATCCGGGAAACACGTATAAATATTTAAGTTTGATTTTAAAGTTTTCATCTCCCAGCATCTGCAAGGCAGCTTCACCGCATGGAGAGCCCTATGACGTTTCAAGTCAGCTCACTTGGTTTGCGAAATCTGGCTTCTGCATGCAGCCTAAATCACAGAAATCGCTGTCGGAGGCACTGGACGACAGTTCACTCATCATGAACCATGTTCAACTGACAGCAAAGGACAGCAGGTGCATATTTCGTGGGTTGCAGTCTGCCCGTGACGTCACGGGCCGACTTGACACGTCACTATGAAGCCGCCCTCTCGAAACCGAAACCGAAACTGCTGGTTGAAAGAAGCGATATTAAAAATATATGCAATGCATCCCCAGGCACCACGACACTCTTTTTAGGGTTCTCGATACCCGTGCTTTCATTTAGAGCAACAACCCGAAAAATTTTAAAGTTCATGTCAGTACTCCTTTAAGTGCTTTATTTTTTTGAAAATTTCCCAACCAAAAGCGCCTATTTTTTTTATTGCTGATTTCGAATCTGATTGTACTAAAAAATAGCTGGTCGATGTTAAAAAAATATTTGTACCACATACTTAGTCAAATCAAAACACAGAATAACACAAGGGGGCCTGTTGCAGCTCCTGCACCAAAAGCGAGTTTCCTTTCTCAATTTTTTCCCGTTTTCTCCTCGCTTCCGAGGGCAAACAAAGCACATTTGAAGAAACTGCTGAATATATTCCATAAGGTCATCTGGCAATGACAAGTTGAAAGTCTTGCCTGGAATGACCAAGAATGGAAAGGGAGGAGGCTTCACATGAGGATTGTCCGCATCAAGCAGGATCCACCGGCGAGCACTCGCGATGTTCGCTTCCGAGCTGTTTTCATCATCACAGGAGGAGATGCTCAATTCACCACCTTCGCTGTCTTCACTTCCGGACACAAGATAAACATCTGTATCCGAATGATCATCACTCGAAGAAGATGACGAAAACGAAAAGCCTCTCTTCGTGTTGACGACCAAGTTATGCATAGGTGCCCGCCACTGCAAGCCATCTTTTCATACAAAAACCGCGCTCTTTCCGCAGGAGAAAAGTAAATTGCCAAGTAAATGCTGCCACCTGGTGGATTACACGCAATCTAAGCTGTAGAAGAGCACCTCTTGCCCTGAACGCTAGAGGGGAGTACCTATTCCGCTAGGACGAGCTCTGCTCGTCCAAAGCAGTTAAGGGGTTAAAACTATACTTGTCCTAAGTGTGTAACATTGTTTGGTACTAGAAGAGACTTATAACCACATTTCGATGTCCCAAACATGGCGGCTAAACTTCAGAATTGATCCATGTCAGAGGCACACAAATGAATTCTAAATAATTTTCTCGTAATTGGCAGAGTGCGGTACTATAAGAGTTCTCTAAACATGCTATGTCCAGCCTTAGGATCGTTTAAAATATTGCGAAGTCGAACTTAGCCATTTTGAAGTTAACTGCTCTCACGTAAATGCAGTCAAAATGCATAGGGTCATGGCCAGCTATTGTTTATTTCCAATAAGAGCAGCATTTACGGTGTTATAAAAAGCAATTTACTAATTTAGCTCAATTTTCTTTTTAAATGTACCTTAAACCAAAAAAAGTTATACCGGTGCCATGACATCATGCACAAAACTGGAATGTCATTTGCAATGATAATAATATGTTTTTTCTATACAGTTGTTTTTAAGAACTCAATTTCTGCCTGCATTCTCACTCACTTTGAAAATTTACACGTTTTCATGCAAAACCACACACTCGCGGAATGTCTAAATGTGCTGGCTATCACAGGAAAAACAGGTAATGGCGTTAATCTGTCTCTGCCTGCAACCGCCACCAAATGAAAAAAAAAAACATTCCCACATATATAATCTTCAGTTGGATTTGTAGCAGCTTGTGCTCAACAAGACAGCTATGCAATAGTGGGTCAAACAAGGCGATACAGGCAAAGAAAACTCCAATTTATTAAAAGGTGCTTCACAGTAGACTAGAAACTTTGGTCGAAGCCAACCCCCTGTGCCAGTTACAGATGGAATTCGTAGAGCTACTCGCAACAAAGCAACAAACACTTCCTTGTTCTGGTGTCAGTAGCTAAATATTATGACTGCTCCATTTTGATCACATCAGTATGAAACACCTTGACATGTAGATTTCAGCTAGTAGAGTATTTTTTTAGAAGCACTGCCATGCATCTGCATGACTAAAGCTGCTGCTTGTCCTTTAACAAGTGCTTTACGAGTATGCACAATGCTACGCCTAAGGTAAATCCTTCAATTCACCGCAGCCTCGGTGACCATTGCTAGACGTGGCCAAAAAGAAAGTATTTAGTTCAAGAAGCTGTGTGGCATAATATGCTTATTGCTTCTAAACATCTCAAAGCATGTTGACTCAATGTGCTCGTGAAGTATGAGGGCCCCAATGTTCTTTTACCATGACGTAGAACGATGCTGCCTCATGCCTATGGCTTGTACTTCAACAAAAGTTCAGTCTCTTTGGTGCTCACAAACTCACTTGAAAAGCGATTTGTAGAGTTCGCTTTCTAGAGCATGAAATGCTTTCAATGCTTCTTTGCCGCAATCGTTCTGGCAAAGATAGAGACGGAGAGTGTCGAGTGCCTTTAAAGCATCGCGGTTTGTCACAACTCGTTCTGTGTGACCCTCGTCGCCTGCCTGCGGCTCCTCCGATGGGGAGGTCTTGTCCACACCGGGCTCTTGTTTGACTGTCACCTCGTTGAATGCGAGCTCTTCGTCCATCTGGTCAAAGTTGTCCGGTAGCACGTCCCCAGTGTCCATTTCATTTCCTGCCACGTCATCTTGTTCCAATTCACCTGCGGCTGAGTGCGACAGGATGCACCCTCGGAAGCCACAAGCCTTGAAAGCGGTCCTAACGACGTTTTGCTCGAGAGAGTCCCAGGATGTCAAGATAAAGGACATGGCAACAAGGAGCGAAGGCCTTGCTTCCTCTGGCTGATCGTTCAGTACAGTGAACCTTCTGAACAGGAAAGTTCGGTAGAGTTGCTTGAAACGCCTCAGTATGCCCACGTCCAGAGGATTCTGGTTGCTCATGGCTGAGCCTCCGAGCGAGTATAGGCGAACGTTCTTGAAGTCGCAGCTGACGGCTTCCGCCAGGTCCGGGGTAAGGAGGACGGCGACGACGCGTTTCTCAGCCCGCATGCGGTTGTCCAAGACGACGAGGTACTGCTCCAACGCGTCCACAGGGGTTTGCGAGAGGTCCTCTGTGCTCGCGCCGAGGTACGCGCAAGGCGGGTTGCGAACGTTTCGCAGGTTCTTCGGACTGCCGCGGCGTCCCACGACCCACGGGGCCAACCTGTCTGTGCAGTCTTCGTTTACGCCAAGAATGACATTGACACGCTGCCTGACCTTTGCCGCGCTGTTTGTGACAAGCAGATCGCCGTCCGGATCAGGCTTGACGAGGTCGGAAGGAAGGAGAGCGTAGTACAGTTGAGTCCAGCCGATGACGTAGACGTCGCGCGGATGGTACTCCTCTCGGGCGCCGAGGAACGCGAGGAGGTCCTCTGGTTCCTTCCGGGTCCTTTCGCTGGAGACGGCAGCTCGCTGCTTCGCCAAAGATGGCTGCTTGCAACGCGCAAAGCCATGGCGCTTCTTGAAGCGCCACAGCCAGCCATTGCTCGCGGTGAAGTCGTCGATGCCCATGCTCCTTGCCACGGCTTGGGCCGTCTCTCGCATCTCCTCCATGCTGGGCGCTTCGGCCGCGTCGCTCATCCAGGAGCACATGAAGTCCTCGAGGTTCTTGTGACGTCCCGACCTCGTCGATCGGCAAGCCGGGCCGAAGCGCTGAAGATTGGCCTCGATGCTTCCGCGCCTCCCGACGAGCGTGGTCAGCGTGGACAGGGGAATGTCCAGTTGCCGGGCCAGCACTTGCCGCTTGCTCGTCGGGTTCTCGTCGACGAATTTCAGAATCTTGAGCTTCTCGTCGAGCCTCAGAGAACGTCGTTTGCGCGACATTGTTTGTGGGATCCTTTGTTGTGACGAACGAACGATGCGATGCTCCTTCCCAAAGCGCGCGCAGGAAAGTTTTGGCTACTGGATCGCATTGGATTGGTGTAGGTTCCTTTTGTATTCGTCAATGGCTTGCAAGCCAACTTTTGGCTATTTTAAGCCGTAATCAAGCCGCTGAGTTCAAGTTATGGCGGACTGCCCTTTTGATTCTTCGCACGTCTTCGCATGTGGTAAAAGCAGTCGTGATTGTTTCTAAACAAATCTGCTCTTGCTTACTCTTGTTCATGAAGTGTAAGAGAGTGGATGTGTTGTTCGCAGTTCTGTGAAAATTTGTGCTGTTTGTTACCAATCCTGTCGCGACATTTTCTTGCCGTAGTGATTCTAGGTGAGCGTAATTGGTGTGGACGTCCTTTGTGTTTATTATATAAGTAACATTCGTCCCGGCTAAGCATTTCGCGAGCTTAATGAGACCACCTTTAAAACTTCCGTCTAGTGTTTGTCCGATTGTATAGAGTTGCAGTGACACCAATTGCACTTCGACGTGAATGTCTCGCATGGTATTGTTCATGACGCTCTTTTGACACATCGCTGACAACGTCGGGGCGAAGGTGAAAATAACAATAACCAATTATTGGACGCTAGTCGAGCGATAGTGCTCAAAGCCTAACTAATAGAACGAAGTCGCATATTTGTTTTACATATGTCGGCTGAAGTTGCATGCTTCGACGCTATTTACCTTGAATGCGAGGTGATGTGTTTTCAGGCGCTTTATATATGCTGCTTTAAACTAGAGCACACTTCGAAAGTGATAGAGAAATAACAAAACAGGCGTTGGCTGCAAATAGCCGCTTTCTGACAAAGAAAGGGGGGAGGGGAAGGGGGTGGTGTACTTAAGAAACGTCATAGACCCTTGCTGCTACTTTTTGTGAGTGGTTGTTATGGATGAGATTTAGATTACAGTAGGCACTCGTCCTCTGCCTTTCTTTAACGTGTGCATGTAAACAGGCATGTGACCGTAATCTTACTCGGACAGTCACATGTTTCAGTGTATTTTTAAAAATAAAAACTTCGATGAACTTTCAATGCATGGTTCAGCTGTAGGAAGAAGACGGGATTTTTAGCTGACAGCTGCAAATTTGATGAACCCATTTTCAAGAACAATTGCAAAGTCAGTTCCTAAGACCCTTTCGCACGCTCATAAACGGGCAAGACTTCGGAGAATGTTGGTGCAGTAGGACACCGCATGCGTGCAGAACAGTTAGGTGGGCCAAGGTGAAACTGTGTAGCAACTGTTAAACCCGTCATCACAGTTTTTGATGATGTCTTGATTACAACACCAGCCATAGCAGCTACTGTGTTCCCACCACTCACTTTGTATGTCAGGTTGTGGCGTCACTACAGTATCTAATATCTCTGTTCACGAGTGCTGATTTATGAATTTGTGTCGCTACATTTAGGTGCTACTGTATAAAATACCAATTCCGTTTGTGCAGAACAGTTTCCAAAGTCATCCGATTTGGGACCAACTTCAATGCATTACCAAGTGCCTTCCCCAACTGCTGCAAAGAATTTTACTTTCAAGGCACTCATCCGAATAGTTGAAGGTAAGGTCCAATATGATGAGGGGTTTCACTACTGATCATATTACGTACGTTTGTAGCAGGGGCGTAGCCAGGAATTTTTTTCGGGGGGGGGGGGGGGGGTTCAACCATATTTTTTGTATGTTCGTGCATGCATTTGTATGTGTGTGTATATATACGCAAGCAAAATTGAAAATTTTCGGGGGGTTTGAACCCCCTAACCCCCCCCCCCCCTTGGCTACGCCCCTAGTTTGTAGCTCTTATTAAGGACTTCTCAGCATGCATTTGTGGTTATCACCTGCTCAGTACCACCTAACAAGTCACGTGATATCCGACTACAATTGCATATAACTGGCTCCATACAGATGCAGTTCATAGGCATAGCAACAAGTTTCAGACATTGTTCCTTAGACATATGCGACATTTGCATATGCTAGACAAATAGAATGGATAAACATATTCAAGCACTCTTGTGTTGAATATGACTGAAATGTACAATAGATTACGAAAACATGGGCAAAAAAAAAATCTTTGTGCAATCAAAGGAGTTATTCTAACAAGTAAACAAGCTACCTCTTTGAATGCATAATGAGGTTAATATCTGTATCATGTTGTACAGTGTTTTAAGTTATCGCTGCAGCATGTGAAAATGAAAATAATGTAGAGTAAGTCCATACACATGGCAGGTATAATGGTATTGATGAGTGCGAAATTCAGTGGATTTCTGGGTTTTTGGCCATAAAACATGCCGGCTAGTAAGCTGCTTCAGATACTCAAATGCAGGTTAGAAAAGCAGGCAGATGGAACGGAGATGATGACCTTGGGTCAACTTCACGGCTTTGGTCAGTTTTAGTTTTTTCAGTTTCACCCTGTCCTTTAGTCACGATGCTACTCACCATGTAGCAATAAATATAGAGAGAAGTGTCTGAATCACACTTTCTAGAGCAGCTGAGCAGCCGGCTGTGGACTGCACCAGCCTTGCCCAGCGGTAGCTGCCGAGCTTTACTCAGTTGAGTCTATATCTTCACGACTGGTACCTTTCGTGAACTCAAGTGACCAACACTCCCTTGGCTGGCCCTTCAGTTTGGTCAGCAAGCAAAAGGAGTGTAGGACTCACTACAAGGAAAGAATAGTCATAAAGATATGGGCTCAACTTCGCAACTGTCCAGGCATAAACGAAACATTCTTTTTCTGTTGCGAAATAATGAAGCTCGGCGAGTGAAAGCGTCTTCTGCATGCACTCACTCCCTTGGCGAGTCTCGCCACTGAACTAGAAACGAGCAGAGCACCCGGACCTACGTTGTTGGCGTTCGTGCAATTCATGGCAAAAGAATCCGATTTCCCTGCAGTGTAGGTGCTGTTGAAGATCATCAAATGCTGCTTGTCCTTTGCCTTATAGGAAGGCAGGGTAATCTCATATTAGGCATGTTTATGGCAAGAATCTGAAAAATTGGCAAAAATATCTGGTAGGCGCATAGACCTAGAAAATGTCTTTCTGCCTTGTTATCCATTGCCTCTGGAAATTTGAGTGCGGCTGCACTATTGACTGGGTACTTGAATGTACTTGTCAACCGCAGAGCACTTGGCAGCAAAGTGCTAATTTCGAGCAGTGTGCTCGGCTGATCGTGAGCTGTCTTCTATGCTTGAAACGCAGAAATGGCACTTGTCTGCCACAAGCAGCAAAAGCTGAATATTTAATTTCACTCTTAAAGACAAAATGACAGAACTTGTTGCTAGGTCGTTGGTACATAACTTGAAAAAAAAGAAAACCAAGGCACCTAAGCATCGCTAGCAGAAAAGCAAAAGAGAAGGAATTTTTAAGGGCTGGTTTTTCTTTGCTAGACACAACAATAATTAGAACAGACAAGAAAGCCAAGGAAAGTATAGGGGATGTTATAACGCGTCCGATGCTCTACCACTGAGCTACAGCGACGGTCATCCCCCGTCCACTTTCTGGGGTATATATGTGCATTTAAAACCTAGGAGGGTCAGTTAGTGCTGCTGGTAGCCATGACAGCAAGTGTGGAACACTCTTTTTCTGCGCTACTGGTGTCACAAAGCGCGTGATATTTTTACGAGCTGGCAGCTGACCAATAATCTGTCGCATACTACCTCAAGGCATCCAGTCTGCCAGAACGAGACCTTCGCTATGAATGAACGAAAGAAGGGGAATTTTAGGGGCTCGTTTTGCTTTGCTAGACATGACAATAATTATAACTAACAGACAAGAAAGCCAAGTTTTCGTATAGGGGATGTTGTTTGTAGTAAATGTGAAGAAAGGGGGGGGGGTTGCAGTTGGAGGGGGCGCTGTGTGCTTCCGCCAGGAAATGTGTACTTTGACTTAGAGGGTGTGGCTGCCCCACAGTTGCATCCAGGATCTTTAGAGGCAATCACTAGACAGCTCCTACCTTTGTACGTCTTGTGCTCTCATTGCAAAGTTTTACACTGAAGCCATAGACAGCACAATGGTCGAATACTATTTCGCTATACAGTTTCATAGAAACATTTTCCTATACTATAGAACTTTGAAAACCGTTTTGCTATACCATAGAACCTTGAATACCATTTCGCTATCCCATTTTGCTCTACTGTAGAACCTTGCATACTATTCTGTTATAGCACAGACCCTTGAGTGCCATTAGCTATACAGTTTCGACTCAAAATCTTTATTCATTTGGTTACAGGTTCTGGGGACTGAGACCACTACTACTGCAAATGCTGCAGATGCAGCAGTGTCGTAGATTCAGAATAGCCCGAGTAGCTTCGTTCTGACCCGTGGACCAAACTTCAGAGACGTCTAGCCTGTAGACGAGGCCCTAGACAGATAGATCTGAGAGGTAAGATATAAAAATTATTTTTATTCCTTTCTCACTGGAGCCTGTATTATTCCCCCTGTTTGCACCATGCATTTGAAGTTTCCGCCATTACTGCCTTACTTACTGGGGGGTAGCTTAGTTTGCGAGGTGTAGCACTGCTAAGCTCGAGGGCGCTGGTTTGATTCCCTGCTCTGGTGGCTGCATTTCCATGGGAGTCAAATGCAAAAACACACATGTACTTACAGTCGGACGGAACTTTAGAAGTCTGCAGCATTGCCTCCTCAAAGGCAGATACACACAATCCTGCACCGATGGGCGCTCGAGACTGACGTCGTGAGTCAGAGGGCCCGTGACACCCCGCCTTTGGAGAACATTGCTGAATGCAGAAGTGAGACTGTTTCATTAGCCACGGAAGCAATCAGCTGCCATGCATTGGTCATCTGTGCGTGGCCTCTCCAGACCTTACGTTGTATCCAACTATTGGGGTACGTTAAAGAACTCTTAAGTTGTCAAGAGTAATCCAAAGTCCCTCAATAAGATGTACCTCACAATTATATGCCATTGACATGTGAAACCCCAGAAACTAACCATTACCTCCTTGCCCCATATCCTTGCAAGTGTTGGTCCTGATTCGATTTTCCTGTTTTTGTGGGCTTGTCCATACTTGCTGGCTACGCCAGCCCAGTACTGAAAAGACGGAAGTTTTATATTTGCGGGACTGTGTACAGCAGTGTAGTCGTGATCTGTGCAGCACATCGAATTGTAATGTTTGAAATGTTTTGTTTGAAATGTTTTGTTTAGCACTTTCATATGCACATATCGAAATCAATCAGCATCTCTCTCGATGTATTGAATGCTGCACCGTACTGTGCCCCTGCAAGTGCACTTGTCGGTGATACCGCGATCACTTCTTGCATTTTTGGAAGCAGCCATGTTGAAAAAAATGCCACTTTTTGGCAAATGCTGTCAAACGAGGCACGAATTCTGAAAGTAATTATTTGTGCCATGGAGAAGAAGTGAGCGAAATGCTTGATTTCAGGGTCTTAACTGTACTCCATAATTACACATTCACTTCAGTGAGCTTCACTGCAATTCAGTGGTGGAACGTGATAAAGTATACTGATAGCGGAAAGAACTCGCATGCAGGTAAACATTATCATATTATACCTGTCACAAATGAGCGTGCTCAATGCCAAGCATCGGCCATGGCGCCAAGGGTCACCCCACGAGAGTGCGCACCCTCACACTGAAAAAATCCACGTAAACGCCGCTCTAACTGAGCGGACGTGGAAAACCTGCAATGTTCGGGAACTCTAGGGACGACGCAATCTCGCGCAAGATGGCTACGGCCAGCGCATCAACCTACGCCAGCCAAACATGTAAGAAGGACCTTGCTGTTTCCTTCCTGTACTGTGAATGAGTGACATGGATCAAACAAAATCAAATCAAATCTTTATTTCCACTGTGTACCATTTTACAGGTGGAGGACAAAGGAAGAAAAAAAAGCTGCCGATAGGCGGCTTGGCTAGTCCGCAGCCCAACGTAATGCATGGCGTGTGGGCAGCAGTAATGAAAAACAGCCATTTCATGACGTGCGGGCAACATTAATGAAGAAGAGTCAATTAAAATATGAAAACATGCAATTAGTGCAGAATAAAAGTAATACACAATAGCCTAAAAATAAGAAGCATACAAAAATACAGCGCCAGCATAAATGATATTACAGTTTTCATCTACAAACATAGATCTAAGTTTAGCAGAGGAACAATCCAACAAATCAAGATTAACTGAAGATGGTTTAACAATAATGGTAAAGAATAACACAAACGCTCCATGCCAGTATTCAAACGGGGTGTGACAACTTTCCAGTACTCTCTATGTCGTGTTTTATAGTAGTGCTCATGGGTTTCTGAATGTGCTAGAGTGCCTAAGTTATGTATATTATGTCTTACCTCATATTTAAATCTTGAACTCAACCAGTAAAAGATCTCGAACACGGGCACGGGCCAATATAAAGCGTGTGGTGGCGAGGGGAAGGCTAGGAAGGAGTCGGAACGTTCAGCCGGGCACACAGACAGCGGCACTGAGGAGATCGTCCCTTCTGCTGCACTAAGAGTGCAGTGGCAGGGACAGTCGGTACATGAGATGTGCAAAGCAACACCAGGATGCCTTGCTAGGTTCAAGTGTGACCGCAATGTAGACCAGTCTACTCGGGTCTTTCTGCGCTAACTAAACAGGCAGTTCCAGAAAACACAGTTGGTTGATAGCACTGGTATGTCTTCAGCTTTCTTTAAAAGCTTTACGAAGAGCCACTGAGACGCTCCTCTGAAAAAGCTGGTCGGTAAAGGTAGCCTTCAAATAGAACTCGACTTTTCACTGCAGTTTTTTAAACCTTGCTTGTCTCGCAATCTTTTCCGGTTTTTACTACTTTGAGTTAATTAGGTGTATGACTTTACACAGCCAAGTGTGGAAAAGGAATGAACGTGATTGGGCATTGTGATGCTATGCATGTCTGCATTTCCAGAAGAAGTATCACCGAGAAACGTCTTGATATTACACCATGGACTGTGGAGTGCTGACAAGCATAGATGAATATAACAGGACATTTAAGAGTTCTTGAACATCCTCTAATGCATGTTCTTATATCTTTGGTGCTAGACGATGATTGGTCCCTAGATTTGGTAAAATTTCTGCGAAATTTATTGTGATCTGGCCACGCAAGTGTGAACGTGTATGAAATGTTTGTAACTGCCCAAACTAAGAAGATATGTTCTTTGTGTTTTGTCAACTCTGGGCTCTGACTTCACCTTTGGACCAGCAAGATGTGCTTGCTGCCACACCAGAGGACCTAACCTGGCTCCCAGCCAACACCACCATCCTTTTGTACTTTGCTTATTTTGTTCCAAGAACATCGTAATCAAACTTAATTGTAATGGTGACAGAATGCACAGTTGCTTATAGATTGCACTTGATTGCTGTTTTATTTGGGGCAACTGTGTTTGGAGATTGCGTCTAGGAATAAGTCAATGATTTCTCTCAGTGCAGTGCATTTAGCTGAATACTTTTTTTAACCATCTGTAGTACGCATAGCTTAATCTTAGTTGCTCATCGTCTGTATGTGTTCCCAGAGCTAGCGATTTGCACAATACAACATTGATAGTTTCGTCATTGCAAGTGCACAGAACATTTGAGAAGTGACGTAACCGATTCCTTAGGCAGTGTTATAAGTTTTTTTTTTTTTATTCTAATGCCTGCTTACTTCTACTCTGGTGTTACACGATGTAGGTTGAGTCGTGATCGAGCTCAATCCGCATTTAATTTCTCAACTGTGATTGACTCCTTTCGGCTGCTCGCACAAAAGAGTAAGGCATAATCGGGAAATTGTATCCGAACTGGGCCCCCTGGCGATGAGACGTTCACCGTGCGACACGCTTATTATTACGTTAGTTTAACTACCTGCAATATCATTAATATATAATTAGCTCCGATATGTGAGAGTTTTTTTTTTTTGCATGTTACACCTAAAAATTGCAAACGCCGAATACACTCAGACTTCGATATAACGAACACGGATATAATGAATTATCGGTTATAACGAAGTATATGAAGAATCGTCTTGCCATAGATACAGTGTTACAAATAAGTGTTTATAACGAATTTTCGGATATAACAAAGTTATTTTTGTGGCAGATGTGACTTTGTTATAATGAGCTTTGAGTGTAAGTTATTTTGCTAAGTGGTATCTCCACGCAGCTGCCACATTTCGGAGGCTTTCGCACGAGGTTACGTGTGACGGTAAACAAGGGCAATATTTTTCACTGTCTCATTTTTCATGCGGGATGCGCTGCAGGTGATGCGGTTGGAACAGGAGCTCAAAGAGCTGAACGATGAGGGAGCACCAGCTCCTCATGGAACTCAAGGAAGTACCCCAAGGAAACGACATTCGCCGTCACGCACTCGACACTGATGCCGGCAAGGTGACTGCCGCACTGGCCACTGCAGCGGCCAGTCATGGCTGCACTGCCCACCAGGCTGTCGGCATCATGGTGGAGCGGACTTGGCCGAAGCCTCCTAGAACAAGTTGAGGCCAACGCATCCTTTCCGTGATGCCACACACCTTAACCTGAGTGAGCCACACCTCACGGGAAATCGTCCACTGGCCGTGCAGGTCCTACTCATTTCTATGAACTAGATGCATGCAGGATTACCTCACAGGAGCTGCAGTAGTTGAACCCCTTTCTAAGAAGCACTGGTGTAACAGCCAACTGGGTGTAAGAGACAGCAGTGTGCTTAGATAGAAATAGGGGTTTATCAGAAAATTAGAATGTGGTACCCTGCGTTCAACAGAAACCTCATGTAATGGACAGGAACTGTTCCCCGGTGTGTGTCTCTTATAAAGGGGTTCGACTGCTTATTTTTCACACAATTGCTCAAGCATAAATTTAAGAGCACGATATGTTAACTAAGACATGCTGTAAAAACTTTTAATTAATTTGTTCGATGGCCAGTGTTAGAAGAGTGATGGTGTCTCTTGATTTCTTTGATTAAGAAGCGAAATCCAGTTGAACGATATGGTTCATGCCAACTGCACCTTTTTTTTTTTTTTTGAAGTGATTGTTCAAGCCACTGAACATTGTTTCTTTGAGCATCTTCAGTTTTCTCTGTATCGCCACAACCTTTGCTGTTAACTTGTTGGTCTTTGTTTGAGTGTAGCTCATCATTAAGATGTTGGTGGCTGCCCATAGGATATGGTGAAGCATAGTGTCTGGATAGCGTCTTTTGGAACATGTGTCCAAACCTTCATTGTAAATTAACAGATGCTTTTATCACACTGAGAAACAGCTGTCTTTGGTGGCATGCTGTGTGGAAGCGAAGAGTGCTCTCTTTCGTGGTTAATTTTTCTAGCGCAGTTTATTTATGCATAACAGCACTATAGTTGAACCCACTTATAATAGTATTCAAGTGCCGCGAAAATTCCATTGTTATAACTAGGGATGGGCGAATAGTGGATTTGATGTTCGAAGCGAATAATGATTTGGTCGAATAATTTCGAATCAGAATAGTTCATGTACATCGCATATTATAAAGAAAAATTAGCATTTTTATCATGGCCCGACTAATTTACACAATTTTTTTAAAGAATTAGAACTCATGTAGGCACAGCTTTTTGTGAAATTGAAAATTGTTAACAGTTGAATTTTATTCACGAATTTCACACTTTTTTTTTTACTGCACTCACAAGTTTTCATGCAAAAATACCAGCTGCTCCACATGGTCTGGAAGCAGCAGTTCCCGCCGGCTGCTGAAAACATTCCCTGCTGTTGAAAACAGCCTCTCACTCCTTGCCTGGGTGGCAGGAATCGAGAGGTACTTTTGTGCCACCATGGCCAGTGCTGGGTACAGTTGGCTGCCATGGGTCTTCCACCACTGCAAAGGGTTTTCTGACCGGGGAAGCACAGGTGCGCCCAAGTATTCTGCCACTTGAGAAGGGACACTTTCGTGTGCATTGTCTTGCAGTACATTAGAGGTTAATGAAGTAAAAACAGTCCAAAGAGCTGGAGGCTTCTCCATGGCTGGGCAGACAGGTGCCCGGCCACAGTCCTTTTGGGCTGGCATTAGCTCATTTGCTGCAGCTGCAATTGTAGCAAATGTCTTTGTAGCGAGAGTCAACTAGCACCTCATTTGCCGGAACATTTGCCATTTTCAAGCCAGGGAACCTTGTGGCAAGACTGCGCAGAAGGCTCCTTGCAAACGATGCCGCTTCCTCGCCTTCAGACACATGCTCATGTAGCACCACTTGTGTACAATGCATGAGAGGTATCACTTGGGAAAGTGTGGGATAGCATTTCGCGCACAGCTCTGTTGTTGCTTGGTCCAGGGGCTGCAACGCTATTACAGCCGCAGCCAATTATTTCTATTCTCTGGAGCTTAAATTGTCCACATCAGAATCGCAAAGTTCAACTGAAATTGGGGCACGAAGTTCGACGAGTCTCTCCATCATGGCATACTCGCTGTTCCAGCGTGTGGGAACGTCTTGAATCACTTCATGCTGGGCCATGTGCATGTCCTTTTGTATGTCCATAAGCCGTGCACGCGCGCTTCTTTCGTAGCGACCTACAATCGATCGGCACTTCGCACAGAGCTGGGAAAAACTTGCCACTTCTCTTTTGGCGTCATTTATGCACAGCTGCAGGGTATGTGCAAAGCAGAGAAGTCCTGACCAGTTGGATTTGGCAACTGCTGAAACAAAGGTCCTGCCGTTGTCGGTAATGACAAAAGTCGGGATGTTGTCGGGCAGACCCCACTCTTCGATCACGTCTCGGAGAAACTGAACTACAGTAGACCCTCAGTAAACGGAAATCTCTTAAACGAAACTGCTGCTTAAATGGAACAACTGCCCCTAGTATGGTTGGTTTCATACTTAGATTCTGCAACTCTGCTCCTCTCTCGGTAAACGGAACTCTTCTTTAAATGGAACACATTTCGTGGTCCTTTCAGGTTCCGTTTAACGAGAGTCTACTGTGTGTTTTCTCCAGTATGCTCCTGCGGCATTGGTTTGCAGGTGAGGGCATATGCGTGCTGTGTCGCGATCCATCGTGTGGGCCGTAACACACGTAGCTGTCGCCGGCCCACCCATCCATTGTTAAAGGGAAGCACTCAGCATCACCATCGTCAAATAGTATGTGGATATGTGGATATATATGTGGATATGCTGTGAATATATATTATATAGTGTTTGTCACGTCTTTGATGATGTACTGGGCTATCACTTTGATTACTGCTGTGCGAAACCACTGAAGATTTCACGGTGTAATCTGTAACCATGATTGCTTCAGGAGCTTCGCCCAAGCTCTTCATCATTCACCCGTGGATATGCTGTGATTTCTTTTTTAGAGTCTCGTGTATTGGTTTGTTAGGTGCGCTTCCCTGAGCTCCTCGAAGGTGTTAGTCATTCCTAGGCCGAGTAGGCACTGGGTGGATGTGTTAATCGGGAAGTCGAGGGCTCGCTTGTATATTTTTCGCAAAATTACCTCAATGGCATTTTTGTCGAATTTGCGAAGGTGTAGGTAGGGGGTCGAGTAGACAACGCGGCCTGTTACGAAAACATGCACTAGCCGCAAAGCGTCTTTGCATCGTAATCCGCCACGTTTGTTTGAAACCCGTCTAATCATGCGGCCTACTTGGTCGCTCACCTTACATAATTTGGTCAGTGTTGTGTCTATTTTCCGGTGTTTATGTATAAATAGGCCTAGAATTCTGATCTCATCACGTTTGGGGATGGGTTCGTTCGCCAGGGATAATTCAGTCTTAGTACTACACTTCCGTGTGTGACGAATGTGTACAAACTCGGATTTTGTTGGGGAACATTGAAGGCCACAGCGGTGAGCGTAGGTTTCTACGATTTCTGCCGCTTTCTGGAAGGTTGGCTTCAATTTCACCAACCGAACCGTGTTTTGCCCAAATGGTTATGTCGTCAGCATACAGCACGTGCTGTACACCTTCGACTGTCTGCAATTGAGCTGGTAGTTCCATCATTGCAAGGGTGAAAAGTAAGGGTGAGAGGACTGCGCCCTGTGGTGTGCTCCTCGAGCCCAACTGATACGGACCGTAATCCTTGTCTTGTATTAGTATGCAGGATTCGCGTGCCATTAGGAATTGCTTGACGTATTGAAAGGTATTGTGACCACATTTAGTTTGGGAGAGATGTGTTAGTATTATCTCGTGTGCGACGTTATCGAATGCTCCCTTCAGGTCTAAGGCCAGTACAACCTTGTCGTTGGGGGGATGCTCGATAGGGTTTATGATTTCGCGGTCGAGTTGGAGGAGCACGTCTCGTGCAGCCCTGTGAGGGCGGGAGCCAAACATCGTGTTTGAAAAGACGCTTAAGTTTTCTAGATAGTCTGATAGTCTATCCCGTACCATGGTCTCCATTAATTTTCCTTCACAGGAGGTAAGGGAGATCGGCCGAAGGTTATCTGTGTTTTTTGCCGGCTTTGGGAATAATTGTAACTAAAGCTGTTTTGCATTCAATGGTTAGGTGTTTTTCTCCGCGCCAAATTGAATTTATGTATTCCAAGAGTGTTTCGTAGGCTGAATCGGGGAGGTTGGCTAGCAACTTCACCGTTACTTTGTCTTTTCCGGGAGCCGTCCCTCATTTCGTTCTGCTTAAGGCTGCTTTTAAATCGTGAAGTTGGAAGGCTCGATCTAGTTCTGCATTGTCAGACCCTGCATACGAGTATGCAAGTCCCTGTGGGTCCTGATGTGCGTAGAGGTACTACTGATCCTGTAGTTTACTTGCTAGTTTCTCGGCATTTCCTTCAAAAGCATGTATGGCTCTTTGAAGGTGTTTTTGTGTTTCTGTTCTGGTTTGTGTAGGGTCGATTAGAGTGCGGAACAAGCGCCAGGTGTTTTTGCTGGACATTTGTCCTGCTGCCGTATTGCACCTGTCCACCCAATTGGAGTCGGCTAGTTGAGCGGCGTATTCCGCTACTTGTTGGGTGATTTCGGCGATGCGTGTTTTGAGTTTCTTGTTGAGTTTTTGTGGCTGCCACCTTCGGACAAGGCTGTGACACGCCTCCCAGAGGTGGAGAAGATGGTTGTCCACCTCCGGAGTTGCCTCGGATAATTTGATTTGAGTTTCAGTTGAGTTGACTTGATTAACGAGTGTTTGTGCCCACATATGATATCCCTGTTCGTGAATGGAGATCGAGTTTGTGTACTCTTGTCGGAACTTTGTCCAATCTGGTAGACGGGCTTTTGCGTAGGTTTTCGTTAGTGGTTTGGTTCTAATTGTGATGTTAAGCATGCAGTGATCGCTACCGAGGGTTTCCTCAGTATTGATCCATTCTGCATGTTTGATGTTTTTAGTGAAAGTGAGGTCCGGGCACATGTCCCGAGTTACCGAGTTTCCTGTTCGTGTTGGGTATACAGGGTCAGTGTGGAGAGTGAGACCTAGAGTGGATGTAAGTTCCGCTAGAGTACGCCCGCGTTTCTCCTCCCGTTTGTATTCCCAGAGTGTGCTGTGGGCATTGAAGCCGCCCAAGATTGCTAGGGGGTCACTTCCTGCAGCTTTGAGGGCTCTATTAAAGAGCGCTGCAAAATTTACATTTCTTAATTTAGGGGATGCGTAGATGTTCAGTACATGTAGTGGTGTGTCTCGTTTTTTAAAGAGTGACCATCACGTAAGAGTAGTCAGCTCCTAACTCTAGGTCGACCTGATTAGCCGTGTAGTTATTGTGTACGCATATGCAGGAAAGAGGATCCTGCTGATATACAGTGTAATTTGTAAGGGTAACGCCGTCTCCTGGCTCCTGGAGTGTGACTACCGCGGGTAAAGTTTCGAATTTTGACAGGAAAAGCCGAAGGTTTGCTCGTTTTGCTCGGGATCGTAGCCCTTGGCAGTTCCATTGGATAATTTGAGTGGAAATATTCGATTTGGTGTGAGCTGTACCTTTAGTTTGTGGTCTGTTCGCCATGGTGATAATCGCTAAATTGTATTGATTGTAGCGACGCGGTAGCCGAGAAGCCTGCATTTGGAAGGGATGAGTCCTCCATTCCAGAGAGTGAGCAGCTATCGTCGTCGTCTGTGCCTACTTTCATGGCAAGGCGCATTTCTTTGGCAGGACAGCCCGACACGTCCTTCATGGGACCGCTCCTGCGGAGCTTTCTCGTTTCTTGTGCAACGTGCTGTGCAATAATTTTGGGCATGGATTCCGTCATTTTCGTGATCGCGGATGTTAGTGCCATGGAGATTTTCGCGTGCGAAATTTCGCTGCACATTCTCGTGAGTTCGTCACGTGTTCTCCGTCACACACTGAACACCGCGGTTGACACTCATGAGGGACCTGCACTCCCTCTACCAACGGCGCTTGCTGCCGGCAAACGCCACACGTGTCCAGTTTGATACTGGGACAAGTATCCGCTTGGTGACCCTAGTTGCGCATGTACTGCAGGCCGGGATTGTCCACTAGTATTTGCCCACAGGGATTAACATATTCTCGTAGTGCACAAAACGAGGTTTCTCTTTTCCGGCGAAAGTGACCCGGGTTTTGTTTGAGGTGCCAAATTTTCTGATTTCGACGATGTTGCCTTTTCTCCATTCGACTTGTTGTTGGAGCGTTTCTGTGGTGTCCGTGTCGTTAACAGTGATCACTCCGTAGCAGACTTCTTCTCCCTCGGTCACCATATGGAAGGTCGCTTTGCTGTTCAACGTTCACTGTCGCCTCAAGCACCGCTCTCACACTCATCTGTCGTCCTCCCACCATCTTGTCCTCCCTCTGCATACCTAGCTTCGTCCTCTCCAAACCATTGCAACCCCTGACTCCTCACAGCATGCTGTCATCGTTTTCACCAGCTTCCACGTCATCAGAACAAAGGCTTGCATTGGTGCAGGGTCACCCCATTCCTCCTTTATTTCTTTCTTATAGAAATACAGGCCACGAATTACCGTAAATACTCGCGTATAATACGAACCCGAATATTATACGAGGTGAAATTTTAGGGATGCGAAATGAAAAAAAAAAAAAAAAATTTTTACCCACGTATAATACGAGATAGGAAAGCTCGGAAAAAACATTTATTGAACACGGACCTGCCACTTCAATCGCGGTCGTCTTCAGCAGCGCTTCCTTCGGACATTTCCTTGTCCGACGAATCGTCCCACAGGTACTCGTCTTGTGTGCCATCAAGGGCATTAGATATGCCGCACTTCTTGAAAGAACGACGCACAAGGCCCTCTGGGATGCTTGCCCAAGCATCTACGATCCATTTGCATAGCGTGGCTGGCGATGCCCGCTTCAGCCGCCCGGTCGGTGTCACTGCAGGCTCACCTGAGCGCATCCACTCCGCATAGCAACGCTTAACCGCATACTTGAATGGTTTATTCACGCGAAGATCGAGAGGTTGCATTTGCGACGTCATTCCACCCGGGATCACGACAAGTTTCATGCCGCATTCGTGCAAGAGCCTCTTTACTGAATCGGGCAAATGGCAGCGAAACGCTTCCAGCACCAGGATGGATGGAAAAGAAAGCAGGGCGCCAGGCAGTCTGCACCACACAGACTTTATCCAGTCTAGGACAAGGTCCTTGTTCATCCAGCCTTTATTTTGACATCTCACATTGACATTCTTCGGCAGCTCCTCACCTTTCGGCCTTGTCTTGCACTTGAAGACGACATAGGGTGGGAGCTTGTGGCCGTCCGCCGTGCACGAAAACATCACTGTGACTCACGTCTTCTCGTTGCCGGTGGTACGAACACTAACTTGCTTCGAGCCCTCCTCGTTAATGGTAAGAGGTAACTGCATGTCTGGGTAAACTGGCGTTTGATCGGCATTGCCGATTTGCCCCAGCTGGAACTTTTGTGAGCGGCGCAACGAAATAACATGACGCTGAAATGACACAAGTAGGTCTTCAAAGGTTTCAGGGAGCTTCTGAGAAATCGAGGTTCGCCGGCGCAGGGAAATTCCGACTTGGCACATGTAACGGTACAGTAAAAGCTCGTTAACTCTGATCTCACGGGACCGGAGAAAATGTCCGAGTTAACCGAATTCCGAATTATCGAATGGACCATGAAAACAAAAGGAAAACGTGCACGGCACAGACAAACCTTTATTTCTTAAAAAAGTGGGTTATTTTTGTCTGCCTTGCCATCGGAATTTCTGACAGAACGATCTTATTTAATCCCATCAGATGGTGGTGCGCACGTTCACTGTCGCGAGAACAAATGCAGAACTCCTCGAGGACAGCGAGGGCTTCGGCGGCCTCCTGCACGGTGCGGCAACATCGCGCCGGCTCATCCTGGCCGTCATCATCGGAACAGTGATTTTGGTCCTCTTCAAGTACTTCCGATAACATATCATCGTCAGTCAGCAGACCAGCAACGGCAACATTATAGTCTATAGCGACGTAGTCTAAAATCTGGATGCCACTAGGAAGGAGAGAGTCAGAACGCGTGTCATTCACCTCGTCGTCCATATTTCCAGTGGGCTCGCGGGTGTCCTCTGGAGTGGCCTCTGGAGGAATATCCGAGTCGTCAGGGCAGACAAAGGCACTGTGCCGGAAAGAATTTGCAATGACCGCGGGCGGCGTGTCGCTCCAGACATGCCCTAAAAAGTGAATTGCGGTCAGGAGACTCAGGTCATATTCTCGCCCTGCTTCCTTGCACAGCAGGATCCGTTCCAGCACATGCTTTCTGTACCTGCTTTTTACGTGCTGAATTATCCCTTGATCCAATGGTTGCAGAGCAGCCGTCGTGTTTGCAGGTAGAAATACTAGTTCGATGCACTCCAGCCCTGTCACTCTGGTATGAGCGCTGCAGTTGTCAACTAGAAGTAAAACCTTGCGCTTGTTAGCGGAGAAGCGGCGGTTGAGTTGGCGCAGCCAAGCTTGGAAAATATCCGAGGTCATCCAGGCCTTTCTATTGGCGCGATATTGCACAGGGAAGTGGTGAATGTTCTTAAAACACCTTGGGTTACGTGGCTTCCCGATGACTAGCAGTGGCAGGCGCTCGGTGCCCGACATATTTGAAGCGAGAAGCACAGTGATCCTTTCTTTGCTCCTCTTCCCTCCAACGCACGGGTCACCCTTGAACGTAATCGTTTTGTCCGGCAAGGCTTTAAAAAAGGGAGCCGTTTCATCGGCATTGAAGACGGCAGGTTCATAACGAGCCAGGTACTGGGGAAGCTCAGTTGTCTTCCAGTCAGCAATACGCCGTTCATCCACTGCTGCTTTTTCTCCGCACACGTTTCGAAAGACCAACCCGTGCCTTTCTCTAAAGCGGGCAAACCAGCCTTCAGACGCACTGAAAGATTCGATGTTCATTCTCAGTGCGTACCTTTCAGCTTCCTGACAGATCAACGGTCCACTCAAGGGAAGCTGGCTGTTCCGCATGTCTGTTATCCACCGCAGCAGTGCGTCTTCCAGCTTCGGGTGTGCTGCCGTCCTTAGTCGTTTTCGTTTTCCGGTGAATTTGCCGCTGTCAAACGCCTCGAAAATTTTTTCTTTGTTCTTCACGTAGTCACTTAACGTGCTTCTCTTAACATCGTACTTTTTCATTATCTCCTCTCGAGAAACACCTGTGTTCACGTCTTTCAAGATCATAACCTTTCTTTCAAGGTCATTTGCTGGCTGCTGTGGCCGCTTAACTCTTGTGACGGTCGCCATCAGTATGAAGCGCGACGGCGGCGGCAACGCGCACAAACACAGCCGCAGCACGCGAAGTCACAACACAAAGAACCAAGTCCTGAAGTACAACAGTAGGCGTAGCGAGCAGCTGCTGTTAGTAGACACTAGATGCGCCGGTGGCCCAAGCGCTTCCGCCAGGTGGTGACTAGCGCCACCTAGCCACTTCCCCCCTCATTCACTATCACCATGATCATATTCTGCTGCAGTTCGCTCGGTTTCGGTTTCTCCAAAACTCCGGTTCCGCCGTCGGTTACGGCAAGTGGTGCTTGAGCCTCCAAGCCGCTGAGATCGCGCGACTCTGGAGTCCCTATAGCCCTCTCCGGAGTTGTCCAAGATAACCGGTGCGCGGCTACATCCCTCCGAATTAATGAGCATTTGACCTCATTGAAATATACACAGTTTTGCCGGGACCGCGCCGCGAGTCCGAGTTAACCGAATTTCCGAGTTAACGAGGTCCGGTAAACGAGCTTTTACTGTATATCCAGTGCTTGCTCGCTTTGAAATCCGAGCTTGACATCCCCTTTTCTCTTGCCAGCTCCCTCGCTTTCGCCTGCATCAGTTCCATGCTGACTGGTAGGTGCGCCGCCCGCTGCTCTCGAACGAACTCTGTCAGGGCGAGTTCGATTTCTGGGAATGCCCCATTCTTCGGACCGCGAAAGCTTTTTCGCGAAAAATGCTTCTTTTTGTCGTCGCCATCCGCAGACACTTCCCTTGGTGACTCCAAAGTGTCTCCCGGCCTCACTGTTGCCGATTTTTTCGGCAGCTGTGACGACATTTCTCTTGAATGCAGCCAAGTACTGTTTTCAAGACCCTGCATGTCGCACCTTCACGAAGCGAGGTTCACACGTGCACAAGTCCACTGTCAAGGTACACGCTAAAAAAAAACTCGGCAATAAAGAAAGAAATGGCGCCAGTGCTCACCTTTGCCATGCGAGGACGCGAAGGTGACGAAACCAAGCCATAGCCACTTATACACAAAACCAATCCGTAGCCACGCGGCTATTACGAAACTGAAACTTCAAGCACTACTTCATTTTTCAAGCAGGTTTTCATTCGGATCCGCACATAGTACGAGGCGGAAATTTGGAACGCTAATATTAGGAAAAAAATCTCGTATTATACGTGGGTTTTTACGGTACCTGTGGACCAAAAAGATGGAAGGCCAGGTTCACCTTCATCTTTTGAAAGTTGTTAGGGCTCACATGAGCAAGAGTGATCTTCGGCATTACAGTGGACTCCTCTTAAACGGAACTCAAAGGGGATCCACAAAACTGTTCCATTTATCAGAAGTTTCATTTAAGCAAGCTGCACATATTTCATGAACCAAAAACTTTATTTAATTTGCACCAAGCCTAGCTTACTTATCGAGATGAGTAGGAGAAAAAAAGGAGTGAAGTGTGGTTTGCTTGGCATGCTTGAGCTGCTTCTTCACAAAGCAAGCACCCATGCCTGACAAGCTAGACAGAAATTCAGGACAACCCTCATGCTCAAAATAGCGCTGCAAAAGTTCAACAGCCTCCTTAGCTGCACTGTCCGGTGGCACCATTGCACTGGCAATGATGTCATCGCATTGATCGCTGGAGGAAGGTTAATCATCAGCTTGCACTTTGGCAATCAGTTCCTCAAGCGTCTCCTCACGACAGGTTTGAACACTTTCATCAATCGTCTCATAGTCCTGTCGTGTGAAAGGGGCAGAGGGCATGGCCTGATTAAATACTGCATCAGCGTCAGCGTCAGCAGGGCTTTCCTCTTCATGAGGTACTGGTTCTCATGCTTGAAAGCCCGCATGGTGGAAGCACCTCTGTATCGTTGTTGCCTGTACTTGCTCCCAGGCGTGCCAAAATGTGAATGGCTGCCAACGAATGTACGTTGTAGCACTTGTCAGTGTCTGCATAAAGCAGCATCAGGTGGAGCAGCTGTCTGCTGCGGTAATGGACTTTTATGTTCTGAATTACCCCTTGATCCATTGGCTGGATCACTGCAGTTGCATTGGCTGGCAAGAAATCGAGACTGATGGACTTGAGTCCTTCAATCTGGCCATGGGCAGGACAATTATCCACAATGAAAACAACCTTCCTGCCTTGCCTCGTAAATCTTGCGTCTTCCTCCCGTAGCCAGTTTTCGAAAATTGCCATGGTCATCCAGGCTCTTCTGTTAGCATCGTACGTAACGGGAAGGTGTCGAACGCCCTTGAAACAACATGGGTTCTTCGACTTTCCTATTACTAACAGCTTCAATTTCTCACCACCTGCCATGTTGGCACCCACTAGCACAGTAATGCAATCCTTACTGTGTTTTCCATCGCTACAGGCTTCACCTTCGAAGGCGAGTCTTTGACGGAAGCACCTTATAAAAAAGGCCCATCTCATCGACGTTGAAGACGTCTCGCGGCTCATAGTTGACCAAAATTTCCTTAAGCCGCCCCTGTTGCCAGTTGGTACAAACGTCTCTATTGACAGCAGCACTCTCGCCTGAGATTGCTTTGAAAACAAGGCCGTGTCGTTTCTTGAAGCGGCTGAGCCATCCGTCGCTCAAGGCGAAGTTCTCAACACCCATTTGCAGGGCAATCTCTCGCGCCTTCTGCTCCAGATTGGGTCCGCTTATTGGAAAATTTGAACTCCGCGCACGTTTGAACCAGACGAAAAGAACTTTTTCTAGTTCTTCGTAAGGCGTCGTCCGCATCCACATCCGCTTGAGCTGAAGGTTCCATTCTTGACGGCTCCTTCGATTGTGTCTTTGTTCTTCAAGATCCGCAACAGCGTCGACTTCGGGATGTTGAACTTTTTCGCCACCTCTGTCTTGGTCAGGCCACTTCGAGCTCCTTAAGGATTTCGAGCTTCTTTTCAAGCGAGAGTGCCTGATGCGGCCGCTTCTTCGTGCTCTCCATCATGCCGAAATATCTACATGTAGTCACGCAAGTAGGCCTAACGCAGCTAACAGCCCCTGCTGCAGCGCAAGCCAGTATGGCTTGTGCTGCAGCAGGGCTTGTCTCCGGAGTTCAGTTGGCTTGTTTGGCTATAGCATTGGCTATACATTCCATGGTTGTGAGACTACTTTTGGTACGGGCAAGTCTGTGTTGTGTTTAGCGTTCGTGCCGTTTAACCGTAGGTGACCAATAAGTAGTGTTTCGATTAACCGAAAAATTTTACTGTGCCGAACATATAAATCCAGCCAAATGATCCTGTTTAATTCCGTTAATAAGGCATTTTCGTTTAACCGAGTTTCGTTTATTGGGAGTCCACTGTACTTTAAGGGGAAGTGAACACTTATCCTTATTGTGTGCTGCTCTGATGTGTTCAATATATGCAAACTTTCAGGTATTTTGTATCTTGCTTTTAAAAGGCCATTTCAAACACATTTTACCAAGTGCAGAAAGTACGAAATGAAGAAGCGCCTTCCAGGGTCTACGGGATGTGTTGCAGATGGCTTTATGGATGTCGAAGAGCCAGAAATTCCAAAAAGGGCACCACATTGAACGGTTCCATGAAGCTTCGGCCGCTGTGATGTAATCCACCTTCAGTGCAGCCTTTTGTGCGAGGAGAATGGCTTCTACTAAGAAGCTCAGCCTTCACGTTTGCCCTAGAAGCAAAGACACCTATTACCTTAAAAACCCGCATATAGCTCGGACTTGCATATAGTCCGGAGTGTAATTCGGGGATAGCAAACGTGAGAAAAAAAGTTTTCACCCGAATATAGTCCGAGGAAAATGGAAAAAATGCATTCATTGTCATTTCATTCATCGTCGTCGTCGGACGCACTCTCTTCCGAAGCTCCCTTGTCGGAAATGTTCTCCCACAGCACATCATCCTCAGTGCCATCAAGCGCGTTCGAGATGGAGCACTTTTTGAAGGCGCGGCAAACGAGCGCCTCTGGAATGCAGGCCCAAGCCTCGACAATCCACGAGCAGAGCATCGCTGGCGAGGCCCGTTTCAGCCGTCCGGCAGGGGTCACTTCTGGTTCTCCGGACCTCATCCACTCCACGTACAGGCGCTTGACATGGTCCTTAAATGGCTTATTAAGGCACACAGCAAGCGGCTGCAGCTGTGATGTCATCCCTCCCGGGATGACGACGAGCTCGGTGCGGGAGTCGCGCAGCAGTCGCTTTACGGAGTCGGCCAGGTGACACCGAAACGCGTCGAGCACAAGCATCGAAGGGAGCCCCAGCAGTGCTCCGGGCCGTCGACACCACACGGACTTTATCCAGTCAAGGACTAACGATTCGTCCATCCACCCCTTGTCCTGGCAGCGGACGACGACATTTTTCGGGAACTTCTCCCCCTTCGGCAGCGTCTTTCGTTTGAACACCACGTAGGGTGGCAGCTTGCGACCGTCAGCCGTGCAGGATAACATTACAGTCACCCGCGTTTTTTCGTTTCCAGTCGACCGCACGATAACTTGCCTGGAGCCTTTTTGATGCACCGTCAGCGCCGAGGGCATATCCAGGTAGACCGGCGTCTGATCCGCGTTGCCGATCTGGCCCAGCTGAAAGGGGACTGCCTTTCGCAACGCAATTATGTACCTTTGAAAAGCCACAAGGTGCTCTTCGTAGCTCTCTGGTAGCTTCTGGGAGATCGACGTACGCCGACGTAGGGAGAACCCAGCGCGGCGCATGAAGCGAGACACCCAGTGCTTGCTCGCTTTGAAATCCTCCGGCTGAATGCCTTTGTCTCGAGCGATCTCCCTTGCCTTCGCTTGTAGCAGCTCGATGTTGACAGCGAGATGTGCAGCTCGCTGCTCCCACACAAAGTCTGTGAGTTCTCGTTCCACGTCAGGAAATGCTCCATTTTTTGGTCCGCGGAAACTTTTTCGCTGGCCGCTGCATGCAAAGAGGGCTTCCTTCTGCTTCCGCCAACCGCGAATACTCTGCTCGTTGACTCCGAACTGCCGCTCCGCAGCACAGTTGCCGATGGTTTCGGCAGCAGCGATAACTTTTCTTTTAAAAGCAGCAGAGTACTGCCTGCGCGGTCCTGACATGGCGTAAAATCACAGGAGCAAAATCGAGGCCGTCGTTATGGGCACCAAGTTGAAGCAAAGGCCACTGACCGACTAACCAACCACTGTTGCACGCGGGTAAAGTGAGCTAGAAGAGTGTAGTGGGCTTGCTGGGGTCCCATGCTTGACGCCGGGTATGTCACATGTGTGGTGGCGCCACCAGCAACTTAAATGTAGGGCACTGCCTGACGGAGGCGTTTGTGCGCAACTGATGTCATGCTTTTTTGTGGGCTGTTATCATATGCACTGGACGGAAATGTACGCGAATTTTGGCAGTGTAAACGGTGATGCTGATGTCGCTGAGACAATAAAAAATAAAGAAAGAAAACTAGCGTGAGCTAGGTGCGTTGGCCTACATGCGCGCGTAAGGCATGGTAACCATCTAGAACACTGTAGCATGGTGTATGCAGCTCTGCTGTTAGCTATTTATCTGATGTTAAATGAAACACACCGAAGACCATCAGTACTCGTGCGAGTAAAGCTGCAGAAAACATTCTTTTCTTAAACTCAGTCGCCGTAACTCGCGCGAACGCGCGATTAAACTGCATGCAGAACTCAATGCATGCAAGGGATGCTGCGCAAATTTGAGATGCATATAAATTGCTCTTACGAGTGATAAGCAGCGATGGCGAACTTTTCAAAGCTTACGCGTTTTGCGGCTATCATTTGTAAACTGGATTCTTTGCATTTCTTGGGCACTACTTTTGTCATGCACGCCTTTTACGAGCGTGTGAAATTACTGCCGATGCTGACCTTGACAAACACTCGGGAGTTTACCACGAGCTCTTAATGTTACACATTCCACAGCATTTAAAGACTTGGAGCTGCTCATTCTTTCTGCAGATCTCCAGTACCTTGGCTCTGTAATTTGGCTATTTCTGCACTGAATATTCCTATGCAAACACTGTAAAAATCCACAGATAATAAAAACAGGAAGCCATTCTCCTCGGGTACTGGGCACAAGTACACGAACATTTATTCATCATATATTGGGCACAGTTGCTTGAACAGTATCGCCAATGGCACGAGAACGTACCTCCTTCTCGCCTTGAACGCTTCCCGATTGCTTTCTCTTTCGGGTCGGTCTTTCTCGTGGTGCCTTCTTTGTCAAATACGACGCCAAGTTAGGCAGGATTGTAGGCACAGCGTCCTCTCGTAGGCAAGGTTTCCCACGTGGTGTGCGTACTTCGTTCCCTTCGATTATATATGCACGTAGTACCGTAGCACATACTCCGGCTCAAAATGAAGTTGACACACCGCAGATGTGTCGTCCAGTGCTTTGTCAGCTCGATGCAAATTCCTTTCCCAGGGCTTCCTCATTGCTTCCTCAGGGCTGTATCCTTCGGAACGCCTAACAAAGACGGCTTCGTGCTGCCCTTCACGTGGACGTAACCTGTCCGACAGCCTGGGGCAAAACAGTGGTTTTTGCCGCCGCGGAAGCATTTTAACCTCGTGAGACGGTCACTGCTTGTTAGGCCATATCGCTGTTCGCAGAAGAACCTAGCAGATTGAGGATGCAAAGCGCGAAGAGTTCTCAAAAAAACAAAACTCGCACACACCGACCGCCACTCCAAACAGCCAGCAACTGCCCCAGCGCCAACGCTCACTACATTTGATGCGACGGTGGCGCCGCGCCGCGGAGGCGCGCCGAAGCACGTTTTTGTGACATTGGTGGCGTCACCGCAATGCATAGCGCCGGCCGGCGAGTGAGCCCACTACCCTATTCTAGCTCACTTTAACGCGGGGGTCCGTAAGGCTAACGCCGCTAACACTACCTAGCGCAGAAGCGCGCAGACACCTGATGATGATGATAGCACCGCGCTATGCCGAAACCGAAACTGAATTTGGGCCGAAAATTCTTGGGACCCGCATATAGTACGGGGCCGAAATTTCGCACCCTAAAATCTAGAAAAAAAACCCCGGGCTATACGCGGGTTTTTACGGTATCTGGTGCCAGAAACCAGCGAAAGGCGGAAACATGATCACAAGAACATGATTGCAGGGAAGGTGTTCACACTTTCCAGTGCGAACTTTCCCAAGTCGACTAGCCCTTCCAACTGTCCTCCTGCACCGACATGCACACATTCTGAAAGTTTCATTACGTCGACGATTATGCCACCGTGGCACTTGAATTCGTCCATTGATTTCGCCTTGCTCGTAATCCCAGTGATAAAGCAGCATTGAACTCAGACACGCTTTTGTACTTTTGCATGTGGACTTTCAAACAGCTTGTGCTTGGGAGGATCAGTACGTATACTACCTCATTTGCGCCATATGGGCACAAACCGAATAATGACAACACAACAGACGTTCAAGCGCAATCACAAAATACAAGACACTTTATTTCTGCATTCTGGACGTACAGTAAAAGCTCATTGATTTGGATTTCTAGGGATTGGGAAAAATGTCAAAATTAACAGAATGTCTGAATTGTCGAATGGTCGAAATAAACACTATAAATGCAGGTTTTTCCAACATACCTTTACTTTACAAAGTAATCGCGGATGATTGCCTGTTTTCAAGCAGAAATTCGCGTGGACACAATTTTGCTGAGCCCTTCAATGTGCTCAGCAGCTTGCATGCTGTCTGTAGTGCCAAAACAAGAGCTGCTGTTCGTAGTCGCTTTCTCAATGTGCTGAACTTCTCACCTTCAAACGCCTGCAGAATTTGCTCTTCATTTTTAACATGTGTAGCAAGAGTACTTCTTTTAACATTGAACCTCTTCATCACTTCTTGTCGGGAGAGCCCATTTTTCAGGGCACGCAAAATTTCTACTTTGGTGGTGAAGTCCTTGGCCTCGTACTTGGGCCACTTCGCCGGCGTTGCCATCGGCGGAGAGTGCAGTCACACAACAACTCAGCACAAATGCACCAGCAATGATCAAGCCAAAGGAGACATACCGAATCATTCCTCGATAAAACGGCGTTCAACGATGCAGCACGCCAACGGGAACAAAGCAACAAAATGGCACCGCCAAACTCACATGGTATGAAAAGGCGTTCAACCAGTCTGAAGTCAAGCCAAGTCGATACACTCAAACCTCATTATAAACAGTCGCAGCTGCCACGAAAATAACTTCGTTATATCCGAAAATTCGTTATAAACGTTTATTTGTAACACTGTAGCTATTACAAGACTATTCTTCATTTACTTCGTTATATCCGATAACTCGTTATATCCGTGTTCGTTATAACGAGGTTTGAGTGTAATTGATGTTCATGGTGATGCCGCGTTTGAGCTTCACTTTCGTTCCGAATTGTTCTTTTTTCTTATTCAAGCCTCGCCAGCAGCCCGAAAGTCGCTGAATTATCCGATTTGCGGTCAAATCTGTCCAAAATAACGAGCGTCTAGTCTCTTAGAGTGATGCGTATATTTATAGGGACTGGATTTCGTGTCCGAATTAACCGATTTTCCGAATTAATGAGCTTTTACTGCACACTTTCAGCCTCCCATTGTTCAATTCAGCCCCCTTTTCCACTATCACATCGTATGGGTAGCTGTCGACATCAGGTCCTTCACACACCGTACGAATGAGGCCGTCCAATGACTTCTCTTTAAGGCGATTTCTCAGCTCTGTCTTCATAAGCTTCAAAGCTGAAAAGTTTCGCTCACAATCTACCATGTGCGGTGAGAACACAAGGTAAGAGCCTGCTAAATACGCCATAACAGGAAACAGCTCATTCACATCGTGCGCCACAAAAAGCAAGGAGTCTGCAGCTGTCAGCTTTTGCAAGTGTTCACACTCAAGCACGAAGTCGGCGAAAGCAATCCACTCTGCAAGCATGTCCTCGGTACATGGCTTGCCAAGAATAGGGCATAGCCTTTCCAGCGCATTGACAATTTCGATTCCATTGCCACCAACCACTTATTTGTAGCTGCTGCGGGCAAACACAGTAGAATAACTGGCCAATATAGGGTGGTCTTGGAGCCTGTCCTTGATGTTTTCTACTAGCTTTTTGACGAATGCCCTTTTGGTGCTTAGGAGCCATTCCTCAGATTCCGCAGTGATTGTTACCTGTGTGTCATGACTGACACAAAAATCGTTAACCTTTGTCCAAATGCTGCTTTGTGTTTCCAGGGTTGGCCTCACGCCGGCCTCGCTTGCATAAGGGACGTTCAGTGGCACAACACCACAATGAAAAACGGAACACTTTGAAAATGTAAATGCACCGGGCATGTTGGCACTGTAGTAGTGGTAATGCTGCGCAAATAGGAAAATGCAGTTTTGTAAAAAAAATAATAAAATAAGGTTGAACAAGAAAAACGTGACTACGTTGCGAGTAGAGGCCCACAGCGATGACGACGAGAGAAGAGCTGGCGCGAGCAGTACGATTAGTATCGGTGCGCCGGAGCTCATATCTGATGGTACACTACCCACACTGCTACTACTGTGTTCCTCGGGGCTGTTCCGTGGCTATGCAGCCAAGTTGCCAAGCTTAGGCAGGAAAGGGAAGGAGATCGTCTTTTTGTCACCATGCTCTCCCAACTCTCTTGTTCTTTTGTCGTGAGCGCGTTCCTTGACCGCCTATTTCTCTCTAGTCGCAGTCATACTCAATAGCGAGGGGTGACTGACGGGTCTGTTCATTGAACGTTTCCTTCTCGGCCTGCGTTTTTGGCTCGTGAGCACGTGCGGCTGCTTTCCGCTGGCAAGCCCATGCTTGTCCGAAGCTGGCCCCTCGCACTCATAGCTTCCTCTGCATAAGCACAGAACGTTTTCCCGAAGTACAGCAAGGGTGAATCCCAAGAGGTAGGCGGTGGTGGGCGGCCGGCAAGACCGGAGAGGTGGGCGACAAAACCACCGCCGTGGGGAGAATCCTGCATGCAACGCGAAAATTAGTTTCAAAGCTGTGAAATAGAATAATCAACAAAAACAGTCGTAAGTCATCGAGTAGTTAGTTTTTCAGTGTCGTCAATTTTCGCTCTTCTTCTTTTGAAGTCTTTTCAGCAACAAGTTGATCATTTTTTCTTTTTCGAAAGTTATTTAATAGCATGTTTGCTTCTGCACTTAGGACATGGTGCATTACCACTCACGGAGTGTGCCCATTCTCAACACATTGAAGTCAATGCTGTCAATTGTCACATCATGTGCGAGTGCCAAGATAGCTTCCTTTTGATTGCATGAAATTGTGTTGCATGCTGATTGCTCCTCAGTTTGTCAAGAACTATTTCTGCTGTAAGAACAGCGTTTATTATTGTAGGCTGAGGAAACCTGAAACTACCACGGGTCATGGCCTGTACTAATTCCCCATCTTCAACCTCACTGTGAAGGGGGTCCACTCTATGTGCGGCTGGTGCAGAAGCCTAGCTCTGGTTCCAGCCGCACATAGTCGTACCGTGCACGTGTCAACGTCCCCTTCCCGTAGCGCGAGTCATCGCAGCTACGACGGGTTCGGGCGACTAAGGCAACAGGCTAGAACAACAAACAACACTTTATTGCTGCGCTAGCAATAACGCGTAAATGTCTCGTAGAGGGATAGTCCGCTCTAGTAGAAAACAAAGGGTAACGCTTACACCTTCGGTCGATGGTCGGCTCGCGGGTCTTGGGGTGATGAAGTGGTTCCCGGCAGGTCAACAGAGCAAGAGAGGCAGTCTCCCTGCCTGGTCGGCTGTTTTATTCACCTCCCGTCTCCCTCCCCACTGCGAGGGTTGTTTCCCTCGCAGGGACAAGTAGTTACCTTTCCCGCGAGCAGGGATGCGAGGATCGGCGCGAGGAGCGGCGGGACAGAAGGGGTTGCCCGGAAAGGGGCGACGGTGCTCCTCTCCTAGTAGCCCCTTGGCTCCCGCTGTCAGTTCACGATCGCGCCAGCGTTAAGGAAAGGAAATGGGCGCGCGTGCTCTCCCACAACTGTTATCGTCTAACATTAAATTTTCTTTACAAGCCATGCACGCAAGTTTCTTTAATGCAGCATGGGCACGGTAACCAGCAACGTAGGTTGTTGCATGAAGATTCGGTGCCTTCTTGTCATAGTCATCGTCCACAACCTCAATGTCAAAGTTGTCAAGCGCATCATCATTTACTGCCACTGCAGCTGTTGGAGTTTCTATTTCTGGGAGCTCCAGAACATTTTGCAGACGAAGTTTTCGCTCAGACTCATAGACTTGTCTTATGGCTATGTGGTACCGTGCATCGGTGAGTTGGCGATGCTTGCCGAACCTCCCTTCGAAACAGTCCGTCTGAAACTTTCCTAAAAGCATATAGTCCAAGTGTATTTCCTCTAAGCAATATTTAGTCACATTTACTGAGGAGTCTGTCATGAGATGGAGGTCACTGTGAGTCTTCCTTGTGAGTATGCCTGTGTCAAATTTGACAGACTGCCAGTGATGTCAATGCCCCAGTGACGTCACGCGCCAGAGGGGCAACTGTGGATAGTCCTTAAAAGTCTGGGCGGTGTTGGCACAGCTCCTGGGAGTAGCAGAGGCCTCCTTCTTTCAGTGCGAACAATTTTGCCATTCACAGTCTGCTCGAAGTGCCTGGAGATGTATCTCTCGTCAAAGTGCAGCTCGCACACAGTGGAGTTTTCTTGCAGCCACTTATCAGCGCGCGGAATTGCTCTCGGCCACTGCGCCAAGAGAGCTTCGTCCTTCGGGACGTCAAACAGCAAATGCTTCTTTTGAGATGACTTGTAGGCTGTAGTGTGCCCTGGGACGAAACAGTGACTGTTTTCGCGCCCGTAGGTGCCGCTTGCCGCTCATCTCACTTCCCCATTCTAGCCACTGTATCCACGTCAAGCAAAGTTCCCTCACTGATGACTGCTTTGTATGCAATTCTGTGGCTCTCTTTGAAGCGCTGTATCCAGCCGCCACCTGGCTGGAAGTCTACATTATTAATCATAAGGGCAAACTGCTTTGCCTTTGTGGCCAGAATCGGTCCAGTGATGGGCAAGTTCATGGCATGGGCGCCAAGAAACAGCTCATAGAGGGCCTCTTCCACCTCCTTATATGCACCTGGTCAAACATGTTTGTGCCCATTGCCTACTGAGCATTTTCTGTTGTTGAACTTCTCTGCTCATGGATGATTGTCGACACTGTCAGCTGAGATAGTCCGTACTACTTCACCAAGTCGCACACTTTTTTACCTACTTTGTAGTCCGTCACAATACTGCACTTCGTTTCCCAGTCTGTGGCAGCGCGTCTTCTTTTCGCCAGCAATGCCCTGCAATGGCAATTATCACCGGGTGGATCAGCCATATCTACCGTTTCAGCGGCGAAAAAACCACGTGGTCATGAGCGATTTCAAAACAGCCAGCACAAGCGACTTCATCAGTTCACAGAACGACACAGAATGAGGGGCAAACAAGCTGACTGTGATTGCAGGCAGTGTACTTGGGGGGGTTGTCAGGGAAATAATGAAAGAAAGAATATAATTTTAAGATTTCAAGCAAACTATATTAAAAGAAAATACTACAGGTAATTCATCTGGCTTCCTTGCGATCCGTCCTAGTTCATGTCTCGAAGCTAATTGCCTTGACAGATGGCATCCGGCCTAGCTCCTCACTCGAGATGAACGTTCAGTCCCCACGGGGGTCGAATTACTGCAGGCAACGCACAGACAATATACACTCGTAGGAAACGTGTGAGTTCGAACGTCTTGTATTTTGGCAGCATGTCGCACGAGAAACACAAACACAGCCTCACAGACGGCGCGAGACGAGTAGGAGACACACTTGTGGAGCAGCAGTGCTCCGACATTGACACAATCTCCATTTTAGCTGCAGCTGTCCTCAGCTTCATGCCCCAACTGAAGTGCTGATACTGGTGTCATCGAGTTCAGCGGCGTCGTCACCTCGTTCGTGGTACAAATGCAGCTGTTCAATGTTGACGGCCCTGTCAGCGTCGCTGCCCGACATCACAGCTCGTCGCATGAGGGTGGTGTTCTTTCCCCGGAAACTGAGTCACATACAGTCCCTTGAAGCAGGGGTGCAGAGTCCAGCGGCGAGCTGCGATGGTGCACAGCACCTTGTCACAAACGTTGAATCTGGGAACGTTTCGCCTCGCGTTGTAGCGAAGAGTCGAGCAGTGCTGGCTCGTTTTCAACGTTTCTTTAGCGTCTTTGCGCACTACTGCTAGTTCGCATAAACATTTGGGCTCTTGGATTTTGTTGTAGATCGCTCCGTTTCGTGCGAGCATTTCTTGCTTGGCAACTGTATACCTGCCAGATTCGCAAACAAGGCACTAGGGAGATCCAAAAGCGGGGTGGGGGGTAGTTTTTTACAGCAATCGTCTTATTTTTCTAGCTGAGTGCTTCAAACTAAGTCAATTTTCTGTACTCACACGTGTAGCTATTCACAACAGTCCAAGCTGTGTCACTCTCTGCACTTACCACATTACTGCTAGATTTTTGTAGTGGCAGATTTGGCCCTCTTCAAAAAGCCCTCTGAATAGACCTGCGAATAACATGGTCCACGCCTGTGACATTTGGCCTGAAGGAGCTGTCCAAGCGTCTTGTCTGACCTGGAAGCGCGGAACTCGGTGCGAGTCTTCCTCACAATGCTGAATTGCCACTCGCATTCAGCATTGCTGTGAGGCATTGAAAGAATTCCCAGCATCACTTGAGCAATGCGGCTGAATTTCAGAAGCCCATCTGCACCTCTAAGCGGCGAGATTGCTCTCCACTGCACATCGGCCCGTTCCTCTTGCAGTACATCTGTAGGAATTTTGAAAGACTGCATCTTCACAAATTCCATTTCCAGTACATTAATAGCTTGATCTCTGGTCTCTTGCTCCTTCTGTGGCAATAACGCTGGAAACCGCTCAACAAAGAAAGGGACATTCTTAAATGACATCTTATCAATAGCTTCAATATCCGCAATGCGTGCATTGATCAAAGCATCGTTTCCAAAAGGAAATTTGAGGCGCACGTAGTCGCATGCAACAACCATGTACGTTCTAACAGCCTCAAAAAAGTCCTTTTTGTCACTTGGCTCGAGTTTTTGAACAACACACCTGACTTGTTGCCCAATTGCCAAGTCTTGGTCACCTTTTGCACATTTCTGCTGTGGTAGTCTATCAAACAGATGTCCTTGTGCTGCTTTAGTAGTGCTGGCCTCACGAACCTTGAAAGGATGTCCTCAAGAAGGTCCAAAAGTATAGGCTGTAGCTTGTGTATTAGGGGTGCCTGTGCTTGCAGGCAGCAGTTTACTGTCTCAAAAGCAGGAATAATGTTATTTAAAAACAGACAGCAAGCGTTGCTAAGCTCCGAGCTCAAGAACACGAACAGTCGTTCCTCACGTGTCATGCAAGTTGATCCAGTCTTGCACACATCAGTAGCCTTCGCTTTTTTCACAGGCACAGGTGCTGATTCAACAGACTTCTTTCTCTTTTGTCTGAACTGGTGCTGCTCAGTGTCATCAGTTTGTGCTGCCATTTTGGGAATGTCATAGTAGGTCAGAAATTGGGGACCTGTAGTGGCATCTCTTTTCACTTCTTGAAGGAAAAAAAACTCAAGAGCTGTGCCTACTGATATAGGAGCCTTTCCAGGCATTTTCCCAGCGAAAGCCATCGGGTTGGAACGTGCTTCAGAAACTTGCGAAACTCCTTATTGTGAATTTCGTGAAACGCTTTAAGCGAACTTTTTCTTTTAACACTTCTTTCTAAGTAAAAAAAAATGTCCACAAGGACTTCGTCCGCCTTCGCTGGGAGACAAGAAGCTGCCTTTTCAGCCGCAATGTTTATTAAATGGCATGGGCATCCAATTTTTACAATGCTTTCAGGGCCTCGGTTAGCGCTGCTGCTACGCCATTTTTCTTGCCCATCATCACATTAGCATTGTCAGAGCAAAAAGCTATGCAATTAGACAATGGCACATCCAGTGACGCAAAACTGTCCATGATTAACTTGGCGATGTTGCGCCCCGTTGAAGGGCCTTCAAGGGTGCTTAAAGTAAGCAGTCTGCTCTCGATAAGGCCCGATTCTTCCGCAAAGAAGGTGGCCACGATGGGGCACAGCTTCGCCTGCCTGTCGTTCGAGCCGTCAGTGGCAACCGCAAAAACTCGTCTCTTCAAGGCACTCACCACACACTCTTGTGCATGGCCTGCCATTTCGCCGACAATCATTGTCGTCTTAGTTCTAGCACAGCCGTAGCGCTTCGCAACATCGCATTTTGGGAACATCTTCCGCAGCAAGGGTCCCACGTGGTCGGAGACACTCAACGGAATGCTGTGCTCCAGCAGAAAATCGGTAAACAAACATTCCGCACGGATCACTTCATTGTCGCCGTCTTGCTTACCGAAAAAAAAATGCCAGGCCTGCGCTGAAACCGCAGCACAGTCACAGCGAAAGCTGGAAGAGTGGCGTTTCTAGAGCCCGTTAAGCTCTCTTGGGGCTACAATACAAGTACACTAGAAAGGTACCCACTACGCCATAAATCACAATTTTTGTGAAGTTGGGAAGCACCTACTAAGTCATTATTCGTCATTCTGCGGAGAAGCGAGGCACCAGCTACACGTCTGTAAGGCATTATGTGCACTTTTTGACACGACGACTGATGACGATGAAGAATTATGGCTCAGCCCTTTGAAGTGGGTTGGAATCGTTGAACGGCCCACCAGTTATGTAATTTGCATTGGGTGACGCCCAATCGCTATTTCTCTCTCCCGTCATGCTGTATAACATACGTTGACGTGGGAGAGAGACAGGCGGGGGGGGGGGGGGGGGGCGAAGAACTTTACTGAGACCCCGAGAAAATGGATCATGCACTTATGGGCTTCCTTGGCAACCAATACAAGTGCACTTGCGAGGAACCCACTACGCTATAAATCATTGTAATTTTACTGACACCCCGAGGAAGTGGATCATGCGCTTATGGGCTTCCTTGGCAACCAATACAAGTGCACTTGCGAGGAACCCACTACGCTATAAATCATTGTAATTTTTCAGAAGTAGAGCAGCAGGCACTGTGCCATTTTTCGTCATTCTACGGAGAGCGTTGGTACCTGCTAAACGCATGTAAGGCATTATGCGCACTTTGTTGATGCTGTGCCTGATGACGATGAAGAATTATGGCAGAGCCCTTTGTAATGGGTTGGAAGCATTCAACAACCTACTCGTTGCGCAATTCGCATTGTGTGACGCCTGGTTACAGAATTCGCGTTGTGCGACGCTTGGTGCTTATTTTACTCTTCTACCACGCTATATTGCATATGCTAATGTGGTTCCTTCCCGACGTGAAGCCTGTATAGGACCTTTTTGCAAAGCAGTTTCAAGCACCGGCATGGCTCAGAGGTTGAATACTGGGCTCCCACGCAGAGGGCCCAGGTTCGAACCTCGTTCCAGCCTGGAATATTTTTCTTATTTAGTTTTTTTTCTTATTTCGAGCGATACTGGTTACGGACACCGGCGGCGGCGGCGGACAACTACGGCGCCAAAAACGGCCGGTGAAATGATCTCATAACAGCTTTCGCTGTAAAACTGTTGCATTCAATGCTGTTTCTCCTGGCACTGAACGTTGTTGGTGCGCTTCTTCGACGAAACGTGAGCAACCACGTCAGTCCTGCCGCCGTCGGATATATACTAATGTCGCACTTACAGATTGTGCAGAACGCATGGTGCTCACCTCTCCACGAGGCGATAACACAACCGAACTCTGCCGTATACTGCTTCAAGAACACCTGAAGATATTTTTTCCGCTCTTTGCCGAGTGAAATGGCTGACAGCAACGCGACACAGCGCTAGCCACCCTCCAGCGCTCACAACACAAGAATATGCTCGGAGAAAAAATGGCATGCTGGTGTGTCAGCGGTGTCAGTGCTATCACTCAGCGACACCAGCATGGAAAATACAGCGAGCAGAATCCGACACTAGCGCCGCCACACCTGCCATGCGCCTCACAGCTCATAGAGTGGCGGCGCTGCATTCACATACTCGGAGATGTACTGGCAGGCTCGCTCGCCTTTGCGATTGCTCCGCTTGGTCGACTACATACATTCGAGCTCTTCAACGATGACAATCGGCACTCCGCGCGGGTGCATTGGGGCTAGGTTGCCAAACTGGAGCCCGCTTTGGGACAAACACGCGGGCAACTCCGGGGGATTTCTTTCTCGGTCGTACAATCGTACAAAGTGGTCGAAATTCGGGAGTCTCCCGGACAAATCGCGAGACCTGGCAGGTATGCAACTGTGACTGGACAGCAGCTATGCTTTGATGTCTTTGGAAGTCGATGGCCAGCAATATCTTTGTGCGATCAGGTCATTCTTTTTGGTTGCGCAGAGGTGTCCGTTGCTACTGTGAAAAATCTTCACTCCAGTGCCACGTAGTACTCCCAGGACGACATTTTTCTTTACCGTGCAGCCTTTCTTCTTCGTCCATCTCTTCAGATCGCCGTCGTCTGTTCAGCTGACGTTGTTGCCTTTCGTCCATTCGTTCGTCAGCCTCACACATTCTGTGTTCGTGGCCTGATATTTCTTCAGCGTTTCATGATTGCGAACAATCAATGTCGGCGGAAGCACATAACTCTCTGCATCTTCTACTTTGAGGACGTCTCCAGGCATTCTCTTTACTTTCAGTCGTGAAAGCTTGTCTGCGTTGAAGTCTGAAACCAAATTTTTATTTTTTTTCGGCAGAGTGTCTCATCCGGCACGGGTTCTGTAGGCTGACTTTGCGCAAATTCAGTTGTGCTTTGCTGTTTTCAGCAGAACGATGCAACGAGAATCTCTGTGGTCTTTTCATTGCGATGTGAGCTTGACATGAGATCACGTACGGTGTGAGTTAGGGATTGCATAGTGCCGTCTTTAGTTAGGTTGACCAAACTTACATGACTTGGACGTTGACTTTTCGTGGCCAGTCGGATCCAAGGAGGACGTCAATAGTTTGGTCCATGTTGTTCCTGCAATTATGTCGATTTTGGCTGACTTCTGCTGATTTATCATTTCGTTTAAAATTTCAATATGGTTTTCGAATATCCATGAAGTGAGAGCAGTTTTTGGAGGAAGAGCTTCTAGAGAGATCAAGGAGGCGTTGGCACCTGTGTCTATGCAGACCTTGACTGGAGAGCTGCCATTCAGGAGACAGTTGACAACCGGTAGTGTTCTAACCACAGACTCCAGAAGACAGTTGGTTTTCCTGATGGACGTTTCATTCGTGTTGTCACACCATGCTTGCAATCAGCGCTTCTTCGCAGCTCGGAGTGTCGCTCTTGTCTTCGGTTTCGTGCAATCTCACGATATATGTCCGGTCTCATTGCAGTTAAAGCATCATTGCCGAAATGGTTTCTTAAATGCAAAACACATGGCAGCACCTGACATTTTGTGTTGAGATTCTTTTCCTTGTACGCCTGCGTGCTTTGACTGCATCTCGTCCACCGTTGCTGTTGATCGTCGGCAGTCACGCATTGTAGCTCTGTCAATGAGCTCCAGAATGGAGTTGCAACATTGTGTGGCTGGCGGATTGGCCCATTTATTGTCTTTGATGCCTGCCAATATGAGGGATGGAGGTTCTTTGGTTCCCATGTAGTATGATGCTTTTTCTAGCATTGCATTCTTTGAGTAAATGTACTCAGTAATGGATTCTCATCACTGCAGTGTGCGCTTAGCATGGAAGTCAAGGAATTCCTGCATAGTCATTTTTCGTTTGAAGCAGTCAGAAATTGCTTGCTTCCACAACTGCCAAGTTGCAAGTACTAGTTTTCCGTAGCTTGCATGCCAGTCGTGTGCAGGACCTCATAAGTGGGTGATGGCGTTCACTAGTGTCAGTGGCGGTGACCAGTGAGTGAGTGATGCGATTCGTTCGGTCTCTATTATTCAAGGGTGAACATCTGATATAACTGAGCCGTCGTACAGTAGAATCGCAGCTGACATGTTGTTGGTCGAATCAACTTGAATAGGCTCCCGAGCTCTGGCGATACATTCTGTCAATTTCACTTGAGATTCGACCATCATTGACAGTAATTGATTGATGTCACTGGATTCCAATTGTCGTGAATTGCCAGGTTCACTACGTGCATGCTCGGATGAGTTCAATCGTGACTCACTCGTTTCAGTGTCTTCGTTACGGATGTTTTGGAGTTGGTTGTCTCGTTGCTCTGGTTGTTCGTTGGTCGTACTCAGAAGTTGAACTTGACTCTTGAGGGCTTCTATTTCGGCTTGCAGCTTTGCGTTGGCAGCACTGAGACTCCAAATGCTGGCCATCTCTTCGTTGCTGGTATTTCGTTGTGTCGTTAAGAGGCTCCTACATGCCGCTGATTCATTGTCGTTCGTTGTCCTCGATGAGTCTCGTGGCAAGCTTGTCTGTTCTCGTGTGAGAGATGCGGCGTAGCTTGAGTTCGTCGACAAGTTCCGTCTTTCTGAGTGCGCTGAGGGCTCGTCTGTCTGCGGACAAAAGCAATTCCTCTGACTTGGTCGTTGAGTTGGCTTGCGCTGGGTCTTCGGTGGCTTTGGCCATGGTGATTGCAGCAGAGAATGACGTAGTTGCAGAATGCCGTGAATTAAACTGGTTTTAGTCAGTCAACTGCGCCATGTCAGGGAAATAATGAAAGAAAGAATACAATTTTAAGGAAAGTGTATTAAAAGACAATGCTACAGGTCATTCTCCTGGCTGTTTCGCGATCCGTCCCAATTCGTGCCTCGAAGCTAACTGCCTTGCCAGGCGTCATCCGGTCTGGCTCCTCAGTCGAGATGCACTTTGAGTCCCAGCGGGGATCACACCACTTCAGGTAGCTCGCAGACAGTATAGGAAACATGCGAGTTCGAATGTCTTGGATTTCGGCGGCGCGTCGCACGAGAAACAGACACAGCCCCACGGACGGCGCGAAACGAATAAGAGACACACACATGAAGCAACAGTGCTCTAACACTGACACGGTCCATTCCTGTTTTGAAGGGGCACACGGAGCTGCCTATTTACGTTTAGAGGGGTGCAAGGGCAACGGGAGAGGCACACGAGGCAGTCGATTCTGAGAAGGCTGCAGAATGGCTCTGATTGTATGAGTGTGCGGCGGCCATTGGCATGAGGGGCAGCGGCTTGAATTTTAACGCAATAGCGTTAAGGAGCTTGTTTCGCAGAAATTCCGGTGTCAGCGTCATTAGTGAAAGATCAGCGTTGTTGGTGAGCGAAAAATTGAGAAAGATGCAAATAAAATCAATAATAAATATCTTCGGTTCTAGTGAGAATAGAACCCAGGCCGTCTGCATGGCAAGCAGGTGTTTTACCACAGAGCTATGCCATTGCTTGAATCTGCTTTGGAGAAAAAAAAACACTATATGAATGTCATGTAGTGGAAGGAGTCTCCTTAACACATGTACTATTGCAGAGATTTTCATTTGTTTTGCATTTGCAACGGCGTCAATAATCCGGAATACTTCTTATTCAGCTTGTCAGCGAGCAGTTCCCACATGGTCTTCTTGTTCCTGCAGTTGCACTGAATATATAAAATATGCGACAGAAGTAAACAATTGTTACATTTTCCTTATTCCACCTTTCTGTCCCAGTCGAGCTTTCATTTCTGTGTACATTGAAATGAGCGATCTTGTTCTTCTGGCACTCCAGAGCGCTTCTTGCGCGTCATCTAGTGCAGAAGGCGCCGACGTTGAGGACAGCGATGGCTGACGTTCGCGTTGAGGCGGACAGCACTGCTGCTTGTTGAGCCGATGTGAGCTGCCTGGTGTGAGCTAAGCCTGATGGAAGTGGGTAAAACAATTATGTTCTTTATTCAGGCAGAGATACACCTGGCACTTTGAGCAAGAAATAAACGTGTAGCTCCCTTGGTATGCCTTGCATCTGATTCTGCGCTCATTCCAAAGTGGCCAGTGCTGTGTTCCGTCATTTCGGACGTCTTGTGGTACTGCACTGAGGACCTTCTTGACGAGTGGGAGATTTTCCTTAGATGGTCGTCCAGGTGCACGCTCTCTGTAAAGGCCCCAATGTGTTCGTAAGCTCAGACAGAAAGCTAGGCAGAGGCATTGTGCTATTGTCTTGCTTTTGGGCATGACATTTATGCAGAAACCATGCATTCACTGCGGCCATTTTGACGGTGTGCCAGAATATGTACATGTACCATCGCTTTGCCCGCATTGGAGAGCGGGCAAAGTCGCACATCTTGTAGCACATCTTGTCTAGGAGGTCAACACCCCCATTGACATGTTGTACATTGGCATAATAGCAGGGCACCCAACTGGAATGTGTGTCTTCTGCTTTTTGTCCCATCTTTTTATGGTTGTTATTGGGTCAACGCCAACACAATTGGAGATGAATGTCACTGGCCTGTTGTCGAACCACTTCACGGCAACCATGATTTCCTGACCACACGACGCAACACAGAAGTCCAACGAGCCACGACCTTTCTTTTTCATTTCCTTCTCGTTCATCAGCTTTCATGATTGCAGTCTGTTTTCTCGCCCAGTGCCAATGTAAGGGGTTTTCCTGCATGTAAGCTCGCTCACTAAATGAGGACTCGAAAAAAATTTATCACCAATAATGAGGTTGTTTTCGCAGTCGGGGAGGCTTGAACACAACTGGATGACAATTCCCGCCTCAAGACTGAGCTCATACCCACCTCGATCACCGTAGAAACCCTTTGCTAGATGCTGGGTAGACGTCGTAGTCATAGCAGAGCCCCAACTCCTGCCCGGGCCCAAAGCTTCAGACCCCACTTGCGCTTGGGCTTGTTTCGCAGGTACTGCTGTATAGGCAGCCTTCCAAGGAAACAAATCAAAATCTCATCACTAGAACACTTTGTTTTCTGTGGAATTTTCAACATGTTTTCACGCAGTTCTGAAAGCCAGGGGCGCACTGTCCAGCATTTGTCTTGAATCGTCTGTGTTGTTGCAGCATCATTGTCAATGATGTGCAAGTGACTTGTTATTTTCTCGAATCGACCCTGCGTCATAACTTGTGCTACAATTTGAAGTGAACGGCAGCATGTAAAACAAGGACGAAGAGAGCACGAACGACACAGTCTTCTTCGTCCTTGTTTTGTGCGCTGTCATTCACTTCAAACTATGCAACACCAACTAGCCCAACGTCGTACCCTCTTGTGCTACAAGCTCATACCCGCTTCCCTGTTCCCATTATGCACGCACATTGTGCATATCTGTGAGGCCCATTCGAAAAAATATTCCAAGCATAGAACTGAGTTCTTCAAGTGTCATGCCTAGAGCAGTTTGACTTTTTTGCAAGTAATATTTCTTTGTTTCTTCAACGACGCGTGTCAGCATCGTTCTTGACACAAACAAGTCAAACTGCTGTTTTGCTGTGACAGGCTCGCAGGGAGGCAAAGGCAAGTCATTTTTTAAGCGACTTCCTGGCTGCTGAAATGATGTTTTCTTCCACGGATAACGCTTCTTTGCGTATGTCGCTTTCAAACCTGTTGTGGCAGAGCCATGACATCATTCTCGGACTCTGTGGGACTACTTTCTTCATCAATGCTTCTATCAACAGTTGCCACTTTCACTTCATCACCGCTGCTCTCATGGGCTATGTCACTCCGGTTGCAGTCAATATGGTGAAGCAAGTTGTCATTTCCAAGGAAACGCTTTCGTTGTGTCCTTGGCAATCCATAGAACAAAGACGACGAAATGTCAGCCTGCAGATTTCATTAAAATAAATTACAAACAATGTTAGTGCACTCGAAAAGCACACAGTTTGTAGTTAGCGCAATAAAATGACACCAGTACACTGCTTACCAGAAAATTTTAAGAGGTGGCCATTTGAGGACTGGGAGGTGGGGCGTTGCGTCATTTGGGCACAAGTCGAATAATGACAACACAACAGAAGTTCAAGCGCAATCACAAAATACAAGACACTTTATTTCTGCATTCTGTATGTACTACACTTTCAGCCTCCAATTCTTTAACTTGGCCAACTTTTCCGCTACCACATCGTATGGGTAGCTGTCGACGTCAGGTCCTATACACACAATCCGGATGGGGCAGTCCAATGACTTCTCTTTGAGGTGATTTCCGGCATTAGAGACACTGCTGATCCTGTATCAAGCTCCACTGGAACCTTTGCCATTGATGCATAGCTTTACTACGAAAGGAGATGCCTGACCATCTCCCTCATTATTCCCTATTGCCAACAGTTTTGCGTCTGTTGTGCTTTGGCCAATGCAATGTGTTTGTTTAGTTAGGCATATTTTAGCAATATTGCCCTTTTTCGAACATTTGAAACATTAACTCTGCAAAAATGGACATGCCCTAGCAAAGTGCTCATCACCACACCTGAAACATTTTCCTTGTCCCTTGTGAGGGAGCCCTTTCTGCGGTTCCCCTGGTTTACAGGTTGTGGACGCTATTTTGCTCTTGCTGACTGGCTCCCTTTTAGGCGTCGGCTTGTTCTGCCAGTTGACGTCCACGGGAGCTGGGAGAATTTCTTTGGTGTCGTTCTTTGTGGTTTCCATGGCAGTGGCAATGTTTAGAACTCGTTCCCATGTCGCCTCCTTGTTTGGTAATGACAGCAGATGACATCGGATGTCCTCGCTGCAAAGACCAAAGGTTAGCCGATCTCGAAGACTTTCTTCAAGGAAGCTGCCGTACTCGCACGTTGCCGCCAGCTTCTTGAGCTCGGTGACGAATTGTCCAATTGTTTCACTTTGGCCTTGATCTCTGCTATGGAAACTGTACCGTTCCGTGACTATGGATCTCCGTGGTGCGTAGTGCTCACGCAGAAATTTCGTGATATCAGTATACCTGGAGTCAGCAGGACTCTTAGGCAGCAGAGGGCTTTGTAGTGTCATGTAGGCTCTTTCACCTAGGACAGTTTTTTTTATTTTTATTTATTTAGAAAATACTGCGGTCACTGAAGACCAGGCAGGTGGGGAACATTACAATAAACAAATATGCAAACATCGAGAAAAATTCAAAGGAATAATCAAATTTGCAAAAATACAAAATGGATGATACAACAAATATAATAAACCATATGTAAGGATAAACAATGGCGGAAATGGAGTGATGTCTTAAAGCACAAAGAAAAACAATTACACATACGTACATACAAATTTATGCACATGGAAACGCTTCAAGTATTACAAATGCCGAGCACTAACAATCTGAAGAAGTGATTGATATTGCATGAAGACAGGGTATAAACATTATAGCAAGCACTAGAAGTACAGAGAAGGTGCACTTATGTCACGATTGGGATGCTCCGAGCAACGCTTTCGCGAAGTCATCAGATGAAACGACATCTGGTGGTAAGCTATTCCACTGAATAATTGTTCTGAGAAAGAAGGCATTTGGCATTTTATTGAGCATATCGAATATGACCAAACGACACACGACGAACAGTCTCTATTACACAGATTACAAACTGTCGTGCAAAACAGCAAGCAGTCCCACGATTGCGGCTTCAACGAAGTGCGGCGCTTTTGCTTTATGTAGCCTGCCGAACTGAAGTTGCGTTCACTGCTTGCACTCGTCGCCGAAATTGCTAATATCTTTTTGCCAGCCTGACAAGCTTGGGATATCTCTGCTGCTTGTTTTTCCAGAAGACTAAAACTTCAGATGGACAGGCGGACGATTCCATAGAGAGATAATCGGAGAGCTCCCCTTTTATTTAAAGTAGCGAATGGAAAGGAAAAGCGGTAAAGGGCGGTCACGGAAAAGGCGCTGTATGCGTGCTGGTAAACAATTCCCGCTCATTTTTTATATTTCGGGCTTGAGTCGGGCTTTGCGCCGGGTCCGAGCCCGGCCCGGGCCCGAGGTGGAAATGTGTCGGCCCGCGAGCCGGGTCGGGCTCGGGCTTTCGGGCTACCCGGAGCCCGTGCACACCTCTAATTTAAACTTAGAAAAATAAAACGTACAGCGCGTCTTTGAACCATTTCAAGTTTTTGAATATCTTTTTTTGTAGAAAGGGTCCCAAACCACTGATGCATATTCAAGTTTAGGTAAAATATTTGCTTTGCCTTCACTTGTGCCTTCTTTGGCTTGTCGATGTTGTTAACGCTTGCGAAGACCTCTAATCTTTTGATGTAGACATTGATGCTGCCACTGTCGGGGCAGAACTCGGCAAGCCCTCCAACTGGCATCGTGACCATGCTGCGATCTCCTGATGCTGCTATTCGGTCTGCCGATGTTGCCATGACGAATCAGTCCAGATTCACCACAGCAAGATGCCGTTAGCACTTGTCCTCTGATGCAATTGGAAATACCACCTGCGATCCCATCACATATACTATCTGCAATCCCGTTGTTGTCATCTCTTTCTTGACCTGTATCTCGTCCAGAATAAGCATCCGTCTGCGCTGAAAGGGTGTCTTTTTTGCCAGTTTATTCTTGAGAGCTTTAATAAATTCGTATCAAAACCACATTTGAGCCCGACCATGTTTATATATTTTCTAATGGTGGATGTGCATGGCATCGACAGTATGTTATTACTTCGCAAGAATGCGTAAGTAGAGGTGTTCCTGATGTTTAGCAAGAGGCATTGGAGTAGACATTCATCTGTATAGTGCCTATTATTCTTCGTAGTGCATTGCACGAGAAGAAGCTGCATTGGTGGAATATCAAGAGCTTGCAGTTTTTTTTGTTGATATCCTCTTCTTGCAATTTCATTATGTCAGCTTTACTGTCTTTCAGTTCTTTAGTACTAAACTAGTTGGTTGCACTTTAGTAGCCGCCCTTGTGACTTCTGCAAAACAGACCTTGCATGACGCAAGGCGTCAACATTATGTTTTTTGGTGGGTGACACAGACAGCCCTCCGTGCTTCAGTGGTTGCCGTTGCTGTGCTCGAGCAGCTTGCCGGTCTGCATGAATTCTGAGAGTGTCAGAGAGACTGCTGCTTGCATGGCATATGCTTCTCTCCGGTAAGAGCAGTTGGCATCTTTTATGCCTCCTTTTTCTCTGGCAGTCAACGAAAGCACATTCAAGGGCCACAGAAGGAAAGTCCTTCAAACTGGGTTCCCCACCGCAAACATTGCGTGCACTGTCAGCAGTTTTCAAAATATGTTCAACTTGCGATGCCGATGCAGCAAAAATTATTTACAACTACTGCACTACATTCAACCGGCTTGCCGAATATATTACACTTGCACAGCCATGTCACTTTTCACATGCACAGTTTTTCAGTTAAAAAGCACACACGTACCATCACTTGTGCACAGCAGCAGCCGAGAGGTGTCATGAAACTCAAGGTCATGATACCCTTCCGAGTCAATGCGATGTACACCCCAGCATGGTGTCAAAAGGCACAAGGTTGACGCTGCGCAGAACATTTCATCAAGTGGTGAAGTGGGCTCACTTGCTGTGACGACATCGCTGTTTTTGTTGACGTCACCATTTGAATTGTTGGGCTGTTGCTGCTTGTTGCTGGGTTTGAAACCCGATACCTCCACCGCTGGTCCCGTCTGTGCACGCAGAGAAAGCTGCACGGCAAGCATGCCGCCTTGATTGTTTTCGAGGACTCTTTATCTTCTTCTTTGACAAGTAACTAGGCGCTCCTTTAAAAGTAGTTGGACAGGGCATCCCTTGCAAGTCCTGCTGTTCTGTTGCCAGACATCAGAACGTGGCCATCAATATCTGCAGACCACGTTCTCAAAATAAAATGCGAAGCGAAATGTTTTTCGCACACACGGTCTGTCCGTTGAAGCATGCGGTCTCTGCGAGGGATGACCTGTCTCCATGCTTCAAGCTTGGCTTGGTCATGCGGTGGCTTAAAAAGTGAAAACTTCTCTTTACACGACTTATAGCTAGTGTTGCAGAAAGGAACGAAGCATTTCCCATCGCGAAGCACTCTAGTATATTGAACAACGAAGCACATTGAAGTGCTAACCCATGCGAGCACGACCAGCAAAAAACAAGCCACGATAAGTGCAGCGAGGAGCGAAGGGACAGCAAAGAGCGGGTGGCGGGGTTGGCGTGGGAACAAGCGGTAGCTACTTTATTGCGCCCCCTCTCGAGGGTTCGCCTAACCAGAAAATCATGCCCCCTCTCCCCACAAAGCGTCCCCTACATGTCGTTCTCTCACCAAAACTATTCTTACACCGTGGTCAGAACGCACCAGCACTGTAGTCTTTGGTATCCTTGTGTGGAGGCAGCCTTTTGGATCTCTGCACTTTGATTTGGTGCATGTGTGATGATTCACTGCACATCTCTTTTAGCAGCCCCATAGAGGTAAGGGCCCCAGGTTGCATGCCCATTGAAGCACAAATCTTGGTGTAGGCTTGCAAGTTGCCTGCATTGTACCTGGCAACTGCCTCATGGACTGCTACTTCCACAGTGAAGAGGGAGGCATGCTGCTGCTTTGAAATCAGGGAACCAAGTCACTGAGTGGAGGCTTTCAACCGCATTTTGTGTTTTGTTCCCACTACATCGAGCCAGCAGTTGAAGGTTGGACAGGCATTGCTACACCGGCCGCAGTGCTTGAACAACTTTACTGGGCAGATTATATTTGTACGAAGGTTGTGGCTTTCTTTTTGCCTCTGCTGAACGGTACCTGCACCAGCTGAGGGCACCGGGAGGACACAGCTCGTGATTAAGCTCCGAATCTGTAGATGAAATGTGATAAAAGGTGGCCATCACTGCTTTCTGCATGTCTTCAACATCAGTGTTGTTTCGCAGCGCAAGGTCATAGTAACTGGTGAGCCTTTTTATGAGATCCTGTGTGAGGCCACCTCTTCCACAGAGTGCCTCTTCCTTTTTCGTTTTGCTTACAAGAGAACGGAGTGCAGTGCCCATCCTTTTTTGAACATGGTTCATTCAGTCCTCCTTCGTGAGAAATACAAACCCACAGGCCTCCTCATTGCACAGGGCCGCGTAGGTACGACTGGCGTAGGTACCGAGCCGTCAATCTGCGACAGCAGGTCCTGAACGACGCTGGGAGCCACGACTAGACGAGACGCCTGAGACCGGCCGTCGTCTACAACACTATTCATTTTGATGTTAGGACGAGCCCGCAGTTTGTCAAGGGTCTAGGGGTATCACTCGATTATTTACCAAATCTGAACGGAGTGTCTGCGTCACACTTGTCGGTCACCATTTAGAAGTCCACTCTGCTGTCCAACGTTCACTACCACCTCATGCACTTCTCGACACCGCCGCTCTCACACACTCATTCGTCATCCTCCTGCCATCTTGTCCTGCCCGTCCATACCTAGCCTCGTTCCCCAAGCCCATGCACCGCTGTCCTCGCAACCCTTGACTCCTCACAACTTATAGGCACATTATGGGCTTGGGTTGTCAGGATACACTTGTACAACGCCTCTTCATCGGCATACACAGGCTCCCTTACCCTTTTCCGCAGATCGGCATGGCCGCTAGTTCCTGCCTTCACAATCACGGTGCTCGCAGTTTTCAGAATGTTCGATATCATCAACTGAGCGAGCTCATATTTCTTGACGAGGACGCTCACCTTGAAGTCGCGTCACGGGTCCTGCAATATTTGCATCTTCGTGTCAAGTGACACAGCTTTGCGCTTCATCGGCGCCATATTGTCTGCTGCTTACGTAGTGTCGGCACGTCTTCGCTGAGAGACTGCCCCTACTCCCCCTGCTGCGCTGCTTTGCCTTTCTTTTTTTGTCTCTTTGCGATATGGGGTGAACACTGTAAATAGCATATCAATCCGATATGCAGTGAATAATATATTTTTATGTGTTTTTTTTCCCATAGCCCTAATGCATAAAATGACACTCTTAAATCGGCCTATTGTTATAACCAATATATCGTGATAAGTGTTATCATCGTAAGTGGACAGCACTGTATTTCAGCCAGTGTTCTGCCATTCTGTAGCTCGACAAGCACTGTTACGGCCTGCGCTAAATCCACATTTGATGGCTGTGGTGTGGCCGGCGCATCATCATCAGAGTCACTGTCCACCTGTGCTGGTTTGAGGACCTGACAAACGATCTCATCATTGACCAACTCGGCGCAGGGCAGGACGACACTGTCGAAGTTGGCAAACTCCTCACATGTAGCCACTCCCACACTGACCCCACTATACTCAACTTTTCTTGGCAGTGATGGAAAGGCTACGGGGGCAAAGCCACTGCACATGTGCTCCTCCGCAAAGTAGTCCGGTTTGGCGTGCGTTTCGAATTTAGTTTCGGTTGTGAACCTTCCGTATCTCCTGTGACAGCCGTTTGATTATTTGAGCGGCTGCGCATGTTTAAAGGGAAAAAAATAACTGAATAAGAATTTCTAATAGCGAATCAACTGTGTTTGACTTGTTCCTTGTTTCGGGCTCGTATAAATTAATTTATGAGGAACATTTCAGCGCAAGAAATGCTCATGTCGTAGTGATGTTCACTATTATGTGGCACGTGCCACAGATTTATGTAGTGCATTCTTTTAGTAAAGCTATGTCTGCTTTGTCAGAGATGCAGCTGATATAGTCACATTATTTCAAATAGTAGCCTGCTGTTGAGAATAAGCGGATAACAGAATGAAGAGTTTCTCATTGGAATAATGGTTCAGAACCTTCATTGCACTTTTTTTTTTCTTGACACCTCCAGTAAGCAGCACAAAGTAATCGAATCGGGGCATTTCTTCCCAGAGCTCGTCTCACTTGCACTACCTTCGGAGCTTATGCTTGCGTCCGAGCCAAGCTCTATTATCAGGCTCTGAATATTATTGTCGATTTCGCCATCTCTCTCCCAAGATTCATTTTCGATTTTTTCCACATGGGCGTAGTCCCGCATCCAGTTTTCTTCGCTCACCAAGTCATTGCCTGCGTGCAAGAGCTTTTCTACCTCATCAAGCTTAAACGTTGTGTTATTTGCGGCCACGTACCCTTTCACCTGGCTCCAAACTAACTCGATGGGATTTAATTCGCAGTGATAAGGCGGCAACCATAAGACATCATGACCAGCTGCTTTAGCGAGGGTGTCGATTCTGTACCCGGCATACTTGTGCTGGTGCTCATTCACAAGCTCCGGCAGCTCAGCTTTTAGCTGGTCAGTATAAAAAGGAATGCCCTTGCTTTACAACCACGACTGAATATCGCCTTTTCTAGTTGATAAAGAGGGCACCTTTTCAAGGTGAACACTGTGATAGCTGGCATTGTCCATGACGACAACACTGCTCGGTTCAGTGTTCGGCAATAGCTGCTCCACGAACCACTTCTCAAAACGGTTACCATCCATTTCCGGATGGTAGTCGTCCGAAGTCTCCTTGGCCCGAAAGACAAGGCATGCTTCTTTCACAAATCCCTTCTCGCAGCCTGCGTGGAGCATAATGAGGTGACAACCCCTGCCAGATGGTGCTCGCAGACCCCTCCTTGTGCCTTGCTGGAAGGTGTCTTCTCTTGTCACAACGTATCTTCCCACACGTTTTCTTTCGTGTGTCCTTCGGTCACCCATGTCTCGCCTAAAAAGTACACAGTCCTGCAATGAAACGGAACGTACGTTGATATCACTGTTTACTGTTAAACCCACACATTAGGGAAAGGCTCCCAATCGACAAAAAATGGACAGCATCGCAAGGCGAAAACAACACACAACTTGAAACAATAAGTTTTCTAGCGTTGCGTTGAAGGCGCCTTGAAGTGCTGTCGTGCTAACACACTGCTTCAGCCCTGCCATAGTACACACGGTGACGCGCAAGGAACGAGCGTTTGGTAAACCATAGCCTCCTATATTTTTTCATGCCTGCCGAGTGGCGAGTGGAGCAAGGCGCTCCCCCCGTAGTTCATGCGCTCGCTGCACTCGCCACCACACCGCGCTGTCACCCCATACCTAGTCACAGAGCAGACGCGACTACGCTGTTGCGTGCGTGCTTTTGGAGAGAAACATGCGTTTGGTTTAGAGATGGAGCTGTAAAATAAATGCGCAGGTTGCATTGGTATTTGTTCATGATGTACGGGGGTGATCGGAAGAAACACAAAGAGTGCGGTGCAATGTTTTCATCCCGCTGTGACTCTGGTGGGAATAAAAAGATGCTAGAATAGTTTCATTCTAGTGGCTTTTAATTATCATGCAGGCAGCGCTAAACTACTCACAAAGAAATGCAAAACAGCAGAGAATGTAGATGCCGCACTGTTCACATTTCTTTCCATCCCCACAGTGCATTGAAAGCAAGCAACACGAGTCATATTGTGAAAACTGGACCTTTCACTTAGGCCCCCAGCTGTGAGAGGAAGCTCACAGTTTCAGGGTCTTTCGTGAGAGCGGCTTTGTTTCGAACACTTTGGCGACGTCATGTTTGTCTGTCGCTTTCAGAGCGAAATTGGTGAATATTGGGCAGAAGAAGAGCGCAGAGTTCCATTTTCTCTTCTGGATAGCGAAACCAATGTCGTTCAGCAGTCGGCGCACAGGCTTTTCACTAACACCTGGAATTTGCATGTTGGGGTCACAATAAATAAAAATTTGCATGTCGGGGCACGAGTAATAGAAATACCAAATGTACATCTATATTTGTATGTATGTTCTCTTTCTCGGCCAACATCGTTAGACACTCTTTGACACTCTTGTTCAGGAGCATGACCGGCTGAACTGTCTCGGTCAACATTATCAGACGCAGCTTCTGACGACATGCTGCTCTCTCGTCTTCGCTTTGGTTTGGCAAGGGCCTGATTGCTAAGGTTGCATTCTTTTTGTTTTTTCGACAGCCACTTTGAAAAGTACTTAGGAACACCAGGGAAAATAGTAGGAATGGCATCCTTTGTTCAGAGCAGTCGGTCTCGAATGATCTGAATGACCATGCCGTTGATTGTAGTCTGAAAAGTTCGCTGAATGAACCTTGTCTCAGAAGTGACGCTCGCAGGCAGCGCTGCTCTCGTCGAGGACTCAATCACCTCTTTTGATGTTCCGCCACCATTCTTCTCAGCGATCAGCTTCAAGCAGAACCTGAAACAAGAAGCGCGCCTCCTTACACGACTGATAGCCGCTGTTGTAATTTGGCACAAAACCAAAGCCGTGTCGCTAGTCCCACCGTCTCCCTGTCATTTTGTTTCATTCCCGCACACAAGCGCAGACCTCCGCCGCCACTTTTTCACTGAGGTTCAGCACAATCTGGCAAGAAGTAGCGGCAACGAGGCATTGGTCGTGCGTAAACAGCACAAACTGTCAAAGCAACACGGGCTAATACACACGCTCCTTTAGCTCGCAATGCCCCCTGAGCAGTTTTGCTACTGGGTGTGTCCAGATAAGATCGAACATGAGGTCCCGGTTACCATTCCCAATTTTGATGAAACTTGCTGTAGGTCTAGGCATTACACCCAGAACAATGGTTTCGAAGTTAGTTTTGCGAAAAAAAATTTTGTTCGCCTGAAAAAAAAAATTACAAATTTCGGCCGCAAAAAACACTTTTCCACCAATTTCGCGATTTCTGAATTTTGAGCGCACCTAGGGAAAAAACGGTGCACTTCTTGGTCACAATATTAGTTCTCCTCAAATAACAAGTGAAATACAATCTTATGAGGGTATTATTTTCCTTGCTTGTCGAAGCACTTTTGAAGAAAAAAATCCCAAACTTCAAAAATCGCACAAAATACCTGTGTTTGAGGAATTTATCCCTGCAAGCCAGTTAAAGCGAGGATAATAAAAATTGGTACATGTTAACTTTGATACTTTCGCTCTCTTTTAAAATAGATTTCGTGGTTTTATTGCACTCCCTTTTATTCGATAATTGGGCTGAAACATAAGTGATTTATCAAAAACGCCGAACTTTGCAATTTTTAATTTATTTTTCAATTTTTAATTTTTTTAAAAATCCCTCTGATTGAAGTCAAGGACGTCACCTATCATTCTGCATAAAAAACTTTGCATTATTTTGGTTGCTAACAAGTTATAATGCGTCAAATGTGACCAAGTCAGCCTAACAGCCGTGTCGTTCGTTATGTGCTGAAACTCGGATATAAGTTGTTCAAAATACTTGTCCGTTACATAATCACAAATCAGCATCTCCACACCAACAAATGCGCAGCCAGGTGTAATGGTTCAGCAAGCTTTGTCGTGCGATCAGCCACTTGAGAAACCCGCAGCAGCGGCCGCTCGATGCTGCGGGCACTCACATTACATCAGTAGCGCTTCAACTGCAGATGAGCTCCGCTTGCGCGCCAAACTATGCTCAGAGGACGAACGAGAAAAGGAATGCATCACTGTGAAAGTTAAAGGCTGTTAAGCGCCAACAAATGTCGTAATATGCAACGAAAACTTGCGTTGTTAAGACTGCCCAGTCCGCTAGCGCCCGGTGCAGACGTGCCGGAGTCTTCAGGGAAGTAAGACTCATCGTGAGCGACTCTGTTAAATTTTGAGAGGCGGTTAACGTCCCTAAGGGCCCTGCGCGCTTAAGGACACGCAGATTGTCTTGTATCCATTTTTGGATAATGTGAGTTACGGCTTGTGTCACCTGTGCGATGACATTCTCCACCTGACGCGCGATGGTGTCGTGGATAATTTGGGGGAGGTCAGCCAATTGTGTTTCTATTGCAGTCACCTGGGTCTCCAGGGCGACGACGCGACTCTCTACAGCAGTAGGAATCTCCCTGTCTGTTATGTTTTCCTCCTGTTCGCTTGAGGAGGGCGGAGTAATGGGGTGGGTTCAGAGCGAGTGAAGTTTGCTGGCTAGTTTTTCGTTTTGAGCTCGCAAAAGGGCAAGCTCGCGCCTGAGTTCCTGTGTTTCGGCAGTGCTTGTGGGGGAGGAGGGAGGAGGAGAGTGAGAGGAGGCGATCCCCGCCCAGCTTCCTACCTTGTCTTGGTTGCAGGCAGCGTCGCCAGATGGAGTGCTGAGAGCTGGGGATTCCGCCGCTCCAGTTGGCAACGTTGCTGTTGCTGCTTTGCCAAGGGTAGGCGCCTTGCCAGTCGGCTGGCGCCTCGGTTTTGTTGGGGACCCTGATGTCCTGGGCCCTGGCTGCTGAAGCCTGATGAATTTCCCAGTGCATTCGCAGGAGCTGGTGAGGTGCGGGCTCCTGCAGACTATGCACATTGGGTTGCATTCGTGGGGGGCCGTCTCCTCAGTACCAGCACCCACGTTTTGGCCACAAAGGCCGCATCTATCGATGACCGGGTTGGGACAGATATCTGCCCGGTGCCCCAGTGTGCCGCAACGGTAGCACGTTGGCACTGTCGTCTTGCACTCCCTGACGGGAGTCAGTTCTGCGTTGTAGTGGACGTAACGTGGAACGCTACGTCTCGCGAATGTCAACACAGCTACGTTAGAGTTCCCCAGCTTGCGAGCATAGGCTAGTTCTCCACCACGCCACTGCACACTATGTTTCAGGGACGCACTGGTTTCGAGGTTATGCACAGAAATCATGCCGCGACACACGTCACCGGTGAGCTTGAGGTGTCCGTGAACCGGAAGCGGACCTTTGCTGGTGTGGGTTTGAAAGTTCGTTAGCAGTTTCTGAACTACCTCGTGGTTCTGCGTGCCACAGACAATGATGTTTTGTTCCCAGTTGGGGGAAATTGTGATGGCGTTCATGTGCTGCCTTCCAATGAGTTGGGAAATTGTAGCGCCGAGCTCACCTTGTTGAAAGGCTGTCTTGAGGGCGACCGTAGTGCGCGGCTTGAGCACGATCACGTAGTCGTCAGGATTCATCCTGGCCGTTGGCTTTGGCGTCCACTTGGAGACTGGTGAAGTAGTCTTCTGTGGAGGTTTAGGAGACGGAGTGCAAGTGTCTCCGGTGGCTGGATTTTTTAGAGGAGTCTTAAGCGTAGACACTCCTCTTGTGTTCTTTCGGCGGCGACATCGGCCCTCGACGAGTTGAAAAATGCCGGCTTGCTCCGCTGAAATGGTGGATGGGCCGTCTTCTGGTTGGTTTGTAGGGATAGACGATCACGACAGACTTGTGGGGTCGTAATGTTGAGAGGTTGACCGACGGGCGTCTCCGCACCCAGCAGCGGGGGAGCCGGAGCTGTGAGGCCTAGCTCGGCCGCTATGTGGTGATGCGAAAAGTTGCTCGAAATGGCCGAAAATTGGGCGTACCTGGGTAAGATCGGTGTCTCCAGGATCTTGCTAACTTTCCAAATTCAGTCGCACAGGTTTTAGAGGAGTCACGTCTAAATTTCCACGGCTCCAGCCGAAAAACTACGTAGCCAATGTGCGTCGCGTCCGATCGCTTCGCGATGCGCCGCGCCCTCCCGGGTCGTGGCGGCATCGTCGTTCATGAGCCACTCTCTGTAGAACTTCGTGACCCAGTCCTTTTAAGGGCTTGTTGACGGCTACATCAAGTGGCTGTAGCTGGGACGTCATACCAGCGGTATGACGACCAGGTTCGTGTTGGTCTTCTGTAGGGCATCCCTGACGCCTGGGTAAATGTGCCCTCTGAACGAGTCTAGGACCAGCATATTTAAAAGGTGCCAGTCTGCTCCCGGTCATTTCATCCAAACTGCCTGGAACCACTCTTTAACCTTCGCCTCATTCATGAACCCCTTTTCATTTGTGCGGATGATCACATTCTTGGGGAACTGCTCAATCTTCGGGAGGGTTTTGCAGCAAAATACAATGTATGGCGACAGTTTCCTCTCATCTGTCCTGCAGCACAGCATCACGGTAAATCTTGTGTGCTCATGGCCTGTTGTCAACAGGCACATGTCCTTGGCTCCTTTTGTTGTGACTGTCGTGCGACTGGGCATGTCAAAGTAGACCGGAGTTTGGTCAGTGTTCTCTGTCTGCCCGAACATCTAATTTTTCTGATGCCGGAGGCTTATCACATATCTCTGGAGCTCTATCAGCTGTTACTCATACTCTGCCGGCATACGCTGACAGATGGTTGTTCTACGACGAAGAGACAGGCCGTTCCATTGCATGAACTTTTGGACCCAGCCCCGACTTGCCTTAAGCGTTGACCTGCCAATCTCGTCTCGCTGTGTTAACTGCCGGGCTTTTGTCTGAATACCCTTGCAGGAAACTGGGAGGTCTTTGGCGCGTTCCTCTTCTACATGGAGCCTTGGTTCTTTTTCAAGAGCGCCATGCCTCCCGGTTGCTGGGCCGCGAAAAGCATGACGCCGTCCGTTGCACGCAAACAGTCGGTCCTGCTGCTTCCTCCAACCCCTAATCAACTTTTCATTTAGGTCGAACTTACGCTGAGTGGCACAGTTGCTGGACTTCTCGCCGAAAAGTATCACTTGATCCTTAAAAGTCAGCTGTGTAGCTCTGCCGACGTGACATCGTCGCAGGACCACGCAAAAGCAAATGCGAACCGCCACGTCAGATCGTGTCAGCCTAGAGATTTCACGACATACCTAGGGAAATTGCCGTTTCTAGCAAAAATGTGATGGAGCGGCTGCATGGCACGGGTGCTTTGAAAAGGCGATGTGCGGCTATTACATGAATAACTTTTTTTTCCTAATTACTTAGTCCAAAAAGGGGGATCGTCCTTACTCTAGATTTTATCGTATATAATGTGCCTATGTAGCAGGCACTGCTTGAAGAACAGCCGGTGCAGCAGTTGAACTCCATTAGCTTGGTGCTTTTGCTCGCTTTGATCGCGAATATAGGTCGAAATTCTTTGTTCACAAGTATAGCATGGGCAAAATTTTTAGAAAAAAAAAGGTCGACCTTTATCGAATAAATACTGTAATATCAGCCACTGAAGCATGTGCAGCCGATATAAAGCCTTAAGGGGGACATGGGCCTTGTGCAAAACATTTATTGCTATTTCTGCTAGAGTAATGAAACTTGCAGGTAATATGTAATTTAATGCGCTAATTATAAATATGCAACTAGTTTATCTGTACCTTATGAAGAAAAAATTTTATGTCGTATTTTCTGTCTTAGACTTCTGGGATGACAGGCAAAAAATGTTTTGCAATAAGCAAGTAAAAGTTATATTTATATATTCCTGAATGCTCAGTGAGTGCAACAAGCATAATTTCACGTTTCTATGTTTATTTTATCCTCTCGTATTTAGCTCTCATAGTATGCTAGAGCTGGCATTGTGGGCGCCAAGGTTAAACCTCATCACAGCCTCTCCGACTGCTGCCTCGACTGCAAATAGTGAGGCATTTTTGTCTTTAAGGGCAAGGCTCCAAATGACTGAATGCAGTTCCTCATTAGCATTCTGTGTCTGTCCTCTCTGGCACCGCTGCAGCAACTTCTTGTCAGCCAGACGCCCAAAAATGGGACGCAGCGCGATGCTGACCGCTTCTGGCAAGTTCTACCTGCTTTTTTGGCGGTGGTTCATTCTTTGCCATGGCCGAGTTATATTTGCACCAAGAGTCGGGACCATCCGGGCAGAAGTTATGATTGTGCTTCTCATCTGTTGATGTAGTGTGATGGAACGTGGCCCACACTGCTTTGTGCATTTTATCTGTCTCCAGCAAAAGACTTGATAGCCCATCCATAATAGCTGGAGATCTTGGTGATCAGGTCTGCAGTCAGCCGTCCTTTACCGCTAATGTGCTGTCCATCACCTGACTTTTGCTTTTGCACAAGGGTGCAAAGCACTGTGCCCATTCGCTTCTGAATATGATTTGTGCTCTCTTCTTTCGCCACAGGAATAAAGCCATAAACTTCGGCTTCATCAATGGCAATGAATGACCGGCTCTCACCATCACGGAGCATGGTTGTAACCTGAGGCTATGCAAAGAGAGTGAACGTTGAAACAGAATCTTTGCTGCCTCAACTTGCATATGGCCTGCCTTGCAGCTTGTGTTTTTTTGGCATAAGTACTCTGCCTTCCATGAAGCATTATCTGGGCTATCTGGTTGTGGCCCACACTCACAACCTAGGCAGAAACTGGAGAGTACCACATAATCTAGCACATATCCTGTAAACAGCTCAATTACAGTGGCCACACCAATGTGAGAAAGTGTCCACATGTGTGCCATGTGCCATCAAAACAAACAGCAATGTTACCCGGATTTCCAAAATTCAGGTCACTGTACAGCAGTTTCACTTCGGCAGTGCACTTTGCCAAGTTCTCAGTGCATGCCTCTGCCATTGCTTGGTTCAGCGTGGTCTTCAAGTAATGCTGGTAGGTCTTATTGTGAAGACCTCTGTGGGAAACTGCAATTGCAGAAATAATGTCATTACTGGGGTCTGCCCATTCCCCGTGCTCAGCGAGAATGTTTGTTTCAAAGGGATTGCACGTCGCTGATCCAGCAACTTGCCGCGGGCTCCGCTGCGATCGCAGTTCACCGCAGTTGCTGCAGGATATTATCAGTTTCACGGCGATGCCATACTCACACGTTTCCCTTTCAATAGAAAGTACTCCACGGCACACACGGCAACTACCATCCTCGAACAGGTAATTCATAATGTCCAGGTCAAGAACCGTATACGTCGTGGTCGAACTCAGGGCACTGTCACTCGTGACGCACTTCATTCTCCTTTCCGTCGCCAAAACTGAAGGTAGTTGGGAAAGTCTCTGTTGCGTTTGTTGCTCGTACAAAGCACAATCTGCGCTTGTTAAAGAAATACAGTCCAATCTTGTGCGCTCAGGCCGCGTTGCAGACATCCTTCTACGAGTAGTGCTCCAGCACACCGAGCAGCTTCATCAGCAGCCACTTCGCTTGTGGGTCCCAAGACACTGCTTCTCCAACCACATTTTCATACACGATCCTGTGTCGATCTTTAAAATACTGAATCCAGCCACCTCCAGGCTCAAAATTCAGCTGTCCAAAGAGAAACGCCAAGTTTTTCACCTTTGAAGCAAGTGTTGACCCACTTATATGCACACTATGGGCAACCACTTGTACACCACCTCTTGAAGATCGGCGTACATGAGCTCTGTTACCCTTTTCCACTGATCGGCATGGCCTCTAGTTCCTGCCTTCACAATCGCGGTGCTTCCGGTTTTCAGAATGGTCGATATCGTTGACTGAGCGAGCTCATATTTCTTGACGAGGGCGCTCAACTTGAAGCTGCGTCAAGAGTCTGCAGTATATTTGCATCTTCAGGTCAAGCGACACAGAGGAGCACTAGACCGACCAGCCACTCTTGGACATTGTAGAGTGCAGATAGGTTTTTAGCCTCCTTAAAGTGAAGAACAATCTTTCTGTTGTGGCGGTGGTTAGAGGGAGCATTACCAATATTTGCAGCAACTTATGAATGCTAGGGTAAAAAGTGCTTAGAAGGATTGATTGTTGGGCGAGTTGGTAATTGATGATGAATGCAAATAGCGCAAAAATACGTAAGACTAGACGAAGAAGGCTACAGCACAAGTGCATACTAACAACTGAACTTTTATTAGAAAGACGAAAATATATAGGAAGCCCGAACCACATGTTCACCACGAACACAACCGAAAACCTTAGATGTGCGCATCCAGGTATGTCATCTCTGCCTTATTTAACGCAAGGGAAGGCTTTGCCACACAGTCATCTCCAGCTTTCAAAATGAAAAAAGCCTAAATGAGCTCACGTGCCGTCTGGTCCCTATGACGTGCGAGCACTTTCGCATCAGACAAGCGAGGAGTACACCTACACTCACGGCAGTGCAGGGCCAAATTAGACGACGGCTGCCCATTCAAAGATCGACGGTGATCTTGCAGGCGCGCATTCAGAGAGCAGCCTGTTTGTCCTATAGGTTGTATTCACGTGACGTCACGTTGGCGGAAGCGATAGCGGAAAGTGCGCCGGCTGTGCTGGCAACCGTGTGACCGCCATTTTGAAGGCCGTCCGTCCCGACCGGTGCACTCACCGTCCGCTGCCTACAAGTGGTATTTGCTTCACATTCCTCTTGTTTTAATTTATTTGGCTCAAAAAGTATTGCATTTACCGGTCGTGAAGCTGCTGCAGCCATGGGCGATGAGCACTCGCCTCGCTTCAGCGTGTACGCCGAGAAATTGGACGCCGATGTGAAACAGCGATACACGGACAAAGTGGCTCTCAGCGGTGGCGTTGACCCACTCATTCTGACCAGCTGTTCTGACGAGCAAGGAATTAAGCCTCATTCGAGATCGCACTCGTACCGAAGGTGGAACTTTCAGACATCAAGGAGTACTTGGTGCACGCTACCAGTTTTGTGACGCATGAACAACTGAAAGCCAAGAAATCTTTGGAAGAGTGAGTTTGCCCAGGAACCCTCGCTGAAAAGTTACGGCGACTGCGTCGTTGTGCGCGCAAAGGTAAGATAATCTTTAGCGTTGAACTTAAATTTCAGCTGTAAGCTGGAAGGGTGAGCGCACCAAACAATTTGATGGCAGTGCGATTCTCTACGAACCTGGTTGAAGCAGCGGTGTTAACAGCGCTTGCGAAGTAATGCATGTAAAAGCACCGCTACGCGGGGTACTTTCGATTGCAGTCGAGTGCGAACGAGACTTAAATTTCGACGTGATTGGCTCACCTACAGCTTTAATCGATCGCGATGAAAATGTATCTCTAGGGCGTTGAATTATTTAACGAGACCAAGGTTGCAAGTCACCTGTGTTTTGATACAAATGTACAAAACTCGCAGCCAGAAGTCCACTTTAGCGAGAAAAACAAAAGTGTGTGCGTCTCATTTTAGCTCGCAATGTACCGCGCATGTGTCAATATGGACAGTCTGACGTTGAGTACTTTACTGTGTCATGCTTTTCGCAGATGTTTTCGCCAGTGCAGTGCGGCAGAATCTGAATGCATTTACTTTGTCAACGCGATTTTTTTTTTTCGTGTTTCGTTCGCGGCTTTCCTCCTTTTTTATACACAGCTGTCAGAATATGAACTCAACTGAGTTTCTATTCGCAGGTAAACCACTCTCAGGCGCTTACCACACAGCCTTTGGAGCGCGGCGAAGGCGGCTGAAACATTCGTCACGACGCTTCGCCGAGACCTCCAGAGCACGGCTACATTGACCGCGAATAACGTTCGGCAACGAATAAAATTTAACCGTTCTTGCGTTCTCACGCGTGTCACTCTCCGATTTTGTGCGATTGCTGCACCCAAATACGGCGCAATTAACCGTGATTTCGGGTGGCGGGCGCAAAAAACGGCTTAACTCGCGTATCGCGCAGAGGCACACATGGGGGGCACGGCCTCAGATATGGCGGCACAGAACACCCGGAAGCAGTGCCTTCCCGGCGTGCCGTGCGGGTATGCTGCGGGAGAACAGGGTTGCTCGGGGGTGAATACCACCTATAGACCTTTTTTTCGTGGGCGCCGCCATATTGCCTAGCGGGCGGCGCCGTCCTTGGTCTGGCAACCCACTGGCGTGTGCGAAGCTCCGCGTTTGTATGGAAGATATACGTGCGGCTGCAGTTGGAGCCGGTTTATTTCGTTCCGGCGCACTGGATTTCGTATCAAGTGATGCGGTCTACGTAGGAAATGAATCTGTGAGACGTCCTGAAACGGTTTGATCCGTTCAGGGTCAATGATGTTAATATACGACGACGCGTACGTGTCGCAAGTGGTCGATATCATATATTTTCCGCACTGTCTGTTGGAAAACCACGTAATTATTTCGACCTGTTCTAGCAGGGCAAGCAAGTGCCGCCACTCTTAGCAGATACAATGAATTCTTTTCGTGGACTGTAATCTTTTAGTTTCTTTTTCCATGACTACCGCTCGTACATGCGGTTGTGCATGAGCACGCAGTCTCGATTTCGTGGCGCGGACGGCATCTGTTTGTTGCTCGCGAACAGTTGCCTATGTGTTTCTCAACTTTTAAGTGACCGCTTATTACTCGCTCGTTTATTGCCCACCGGTGTGAACGAAGTTAGAGCTGTTTACGGGGAGGTGCTGGTACATATAAAAACGACGCTGATGTTGACATGCCGGCGCGCTTCGTTTTCTTTTAAGAGTCGCGATACTTGAGTGGATTTCGGCGGCGATAAGATGAAGATGGTTAGGGAGTTTCTTCTGCCGGTAAGGCACGAAGTGCTCCCGGGCTCGAGCCTTTGATCAGCATCGGAGGTGATTCGCGTTTTTTTTTTTTTTTTTTTTTTGTAACTTCATCTACCAGATGTACCGTTTTTGCAAAATTCTTGCTGTCGTTCGCAAAGCTAAGCAGCAAAATTGGCAGTTCAAGAAACACTAGACAAGCGTAACAACATGGTTTTTGTGTCGCGCGTAGAAGAGAATTAACTATGTTGTATATCATTGCGCGACTTGTCGGGCAGAGTTCTTGACCACGTAAAAATTTGTCTTCCTGAGGTAGTTGTTCCACACGAAGTGACAGACCTCTTTTTTTTTTTTTTTTTTGCTATTCGGCTTTCATATGGCTCATCGTATACGATACACTCCGCTGTCTTACGGAAGTTGTGACCTCACGACAGAGATCTCGCCACATTCTTTTCATGTAGCGTTCAGTGAATGTTCGGGTTTTACAAGGCTGGTACGGAGCACAAATTAAATGTATGATGCCGGTTACCCCGCTGCGAAGTGAGGGATTTCTCGTCCGTGCTAATACCGGTATACATCAACTGCAATGATCACCGTGTTGAGCCGAGCTACGAAGCTAATTGTTAGACAAAACACATCATATCAAAAAATATGATAATACAACGAAGCGAAAACAACTCAGGTGGGTACTCGAGTGGTACTTGGATGTTCTGCACTTTACCGAACAGGGCCGTACTTGACCGCTTATGTTTGTTCGCAAATCTGGCCATATCCGATTGATATTTGACTGCGTGGAACACTGGGAATTCCGGATATATTGCGGCACTTGCCAATTTATAACCTGTAACGTAACACGAACGATGTACCTTGAAGAGTGCACACAGCCGCAAACACACCGCGCTTGGTGATGCACGTCGCATATTTATTCTGGCAGCAGTTTACTTTTTATAGTTGTTAGAACAACCAAAAACGGCACAGTGGTTTCCCGTTGACCTTTCGCTGGCTGACATCGCAATAAAAGTGAACGAAATCCGCAGGTCGACCTAAAACACGCAAAAATTGTTCGAAAACGGCAGTCATCCAAGCACCAGCCCGCACACTCCGCGCCGTCGCGCACGAGCCAGAAAGGAGGAAAGCGTTGGTTGCCAGTCCGGTCCTCCTCGCCCGATGCAACGGTCTATATAGTATTTACCGCACGTGAACGGCACCTGATATACAACTCCCTTGCCACAAACCGAAAGGCTGTCCCTGTGTTTCACCTTACACTCATGCCATTTCTGCGCAGTCCCATCCACCTTCCTTGTGCTGTCACAGTGAAGAAGGGAATCAAGCCAGGTGCTAGGGCGTAGGCTTAATGCTGTTGCCTCCCACTTGGCCCATCAGAGTTCAAATTGACCCAGACATGCAATCTCATCCACATCCTTAGCGAACGCAAGCATTACTAGTTCCTTTGCTTGCTTGAGGTGGACATCATGTGATGGTGAAAATGCTGTGGGGATCAATACACGAAAGCTTTCTCTTAATGACCTGTGCTTCTCAATACGCTGGTCTACCTGAGAAAGTATAAAATCAATTAAAGGTTTGTCGACAGATTTGCGGAAATATTCTTCTGCATTTTCTGCCTGAGCGTTTCCGCGATGTTGTTGTTTGCGGCTTGTCCGTGGCCTAGCTATTTTAACATTGCACTGGTCTCCACGTTCTTGAGCCTTGGAGAATACCCTCCCAAAGCACGCTTCGGAGTTTGTCCAATAATTCTCAACGGTGCGTTGCACAACATCGATGTGCTCAATGGCCATGCACATGTGCACGTTCTTTGCCTGAAGTTTTCTCGATAAAGGCACAGTCACTGCCAGCACGTGCTGTTCGTTATGGCGGCCTACAATGAATAATGGTGACAGCAGTGCACAGATCAGGTTGCTTGCCTGGGCTCCCAGTTGATTTAATTTCACTCAGCGCCACAATGGCAGGGTCAAACGGGCAAACAAAAGAAGCGTGTCATGTTTATCGACCCGGCGGGTCTCGCACAAGGCGAGAAGCCGCTTGCTCCTAGACTCGGAACGCTTCTCAGCAATCTTTTGACACAGCACGTTTGATCAGCTTGCGGACTTTCGAAAAAAATTCACAGTCTCCTTAAGTGTTCCAAAACAGTATTAAATGTCCGCGACAGAACAGGCAGCACAAAGCAATGGCTGGCACAGTGCATGTATTGTGTATTCAGGTACTTCTCGCGAACTGCAGCTTGCTCACCATTTGTTTTTCCAGCCATCGAACTGGCGCCATCGTTACCCTGCCCGCGAAGGTTGCTCATGTCAATTCCAGTGCTTACTAAAAATTTTATGATTTCCTCTGCGAGGTTGCAGCTGCTTTGGTCATGTTCCGGAACAAAACCCAAAAAAACTTCCTCATTCTGGTTCCTTTCCTTGTCCAAGTGGTGGGCACATATGGTAAGCTGTTCAATGCCAGCAACATCTGTCGTCTCATCCGTGAGTACGGGAAAGCAACCTGCGTTGTTAATTTTTGCAACGAGGTTCTCTCTTGTGAGAGTGCCGCAGATTTCAATGATCTCATTCTGAACTGTCGGACTTAAATATGAGGCATTGCTGGAGCAGTTCCCAATATGCTCTCTAAGGCAGATGTCACCGCTACCGCTCTGCAAATGTAGCAATGCTCTGAAGTTCCCTTCCTTCTCTGATGGGACAGTGCTGAGATCTTATGTTCCGCTGTCATTGTGACCACAAAGAGACAGGCCTTGTCTTCCGCAAAAAAATTATTGTGTGGACTATAGGGGCTATTTGCTTTCTGTTTTCATTTATTGGCAGCACTCTGCCACTATTCATCTGGTCAACCACAGTGCGTGCACCACTAGAGCATGCCTTTATAAAAAAAAATCAGCTGCCAATTGACTTTCCCAATGGTACCCCATTTTCTGATGAGAATCAAATATATCTAATGCATGCTTCCAGTTTCGGCGACGCCTGGACACAAGTCTCTATCCCGGAGGAATACGCTAACGAAAGTTACGTATGATATTCACATCATCGCACCGTAAAGTGCACTTCGCTTCGATTATACTGACGTCTGTGCTCTAACATGAGTGCTCAAGTTACGTCGGACCATAAGTTACTCTTTAAATGCCAAGATCAAGAAGGGAGCCGACGGATGGATACACGTTATAGATTTCAAAACAGGAGAAAGTGCCTCAGATCAGGCTGGCCGACGTTTCGATAGGGGACCCATCTTTGTCAAAGGCGCCTTGTCATCCCTGGCGTGTTAGTTTTATGGGGTTAGTGATGACGTCATGTCCAGCGGCGGCGTGTCTGTTGCTGTTGGTAATTGATGCCTGGAAAGAGAGAAACTCGAAAGCAGAGGAGTAAAGCCCTTGCCACATTTCAAGAGAGTTTGCAAACACGTTCGGGTCTGCCATGTCAGAGTTCAAGGTAGCTGCAAAGAAAGAAAAAAAAAAAAAGAGAGAAAAAAAAGGGGGGGGGGGCGGGTACAACCAAGCGAGAGGGCGAGTGCAGCCATCACAAAGAGCTGCAGAAGGTGGTGAGGAAGGGAACTACAGGCGGGGAGAAAAAAAAAAAAAAAAAAGGAGAGAAACCGGGCGGTTTACGTTTAAATGTCCGCCAAGGAGCTGCAGAAGGTGGTGGGGAAGGCAGCTACAGACGACAAAAAGGTACTCGGGCGGCGTACGTTTAAAATGCCGCCTGCCTACTTTAAGTGATATTGAAAGGGTTGCCTGAAAAGCAAGCTCCTGCTTAATGGGTGAAGTAATTGGCTGGCATATGCATCCAGTGTCGTCGGCGGCTTCCAAAAATTGGGCGTCCGTCAACTAAGAGGGAAAAAAAAAAAAAAAAAGTTGAAAGGAACGAGGGGCGGCCGGGGGGGAACAATCGGAATAAGACTCGTAGAACTTCCTGAGAAAGCGAGGGCTGTGACAATGCTGGCCAGAAGCGGCCTTTGGAGCGCGGAAAGGGGGAAGGAAACCGTGGCTCGGATTCACTAGAAAATGAAAATATCTTAAGAGAATAATATCTACACGTATGTGCACATTTTTACATGCAAGGTTAAGAGATATTAAAAAAGAATATTGATAGTGTATTATGGGAGCTGGTCGGAATTTTATTTTGCGAATAGGTTAAGGTTTTTGAAAGCTGAGCGTACTTCATGTCTCTTAATATTATAGGATTCATGCTATGGCTTTTAACGATTCCAAATTACCACGAGCTAGATTTATTCCTGATGGGTGTAGGGATTGAAATTTGTGTATCAAATACGATTCCATGTATTTCCTCTCACGTGGTGACCGGAAGTTTGTTTGTAGAATGTAAAGTTTGGCTTGATCGAAATTGTGGTCTTGTTGATTGAAGTGGCTGGCTACTGCTTTTGGTAAGTTGTGCTTTGTGTCTGCGCGGTGGCCGTTCAGTCTTACATGAATTGGTTGTCCAGTTTCGCCTATGTACTGTTTTTTACAGGTGGCACACTCAATGCAGTAGATCAGGTTGTTTGAGGTGCACGTGAAGTTCGATGTTACCTTGTGAAGGTAATCGGATGCTGTGCTTTTTACGTTGGTGGCTGGCTGTATATGTTTGCACGTAGAACATCTTGGACGCCCGCAGGGTCCAGACGTTGGTGTAGTTTTTGTTGCGAGTTTTGCATGTACGAGCATATCTTTAAAATTGGCGTTGCGTCTGTAGGCAACCTTAGGCAGTTCGGGGAAGATTTTTTTAAGTTTCTGGTTGGTTGTTAGAATCGGATAGTATTTTGCGAGGATGTTGTTTATGTTCGGAAGTGCGTTGGAAAATTTTGTAGTGAGAAGAGGCGTTGTTGTTGTTGTGGTCTTAGGGCGTGGTTTGAGTGTCTCAGTGCGATCTAGTTTTAGTGCGTCCGTGTAAGCCTTATGAAGGAACGCGTTTGGATGGCTTCTGTTTGCTAGTGTTTCTTTTAGGGTAGTAAGTCTGTTTACGTAATCCTGATCCTCTACGCATATGCGACGTAACCTTGTTGCTTGGCTCCTGAAAATGCCCTGTTTACAATGTTTTGGGTGATGGCTAGTATAATCTAGGTATTGTTGCTTGTCAAATGGTTTCTTATACAGCGTAGTCTTTAATATACCATTCTCAAGATATATGGTTGTGTCAAGAAAGTTGATGCTCTCAGCTGAGGTCTCGGACGTGAACTTTATCGTTGGATGAAAGGAGTTTAGGAATGATGTAAATTTAGCTAGATTGTCCCTGCCGTGACCCCATATTATAAGTATGTCATCAATGTACCGAAGGTATGTGTGGGGTTTGTCTGCGCAGCGAGCCAGGAAGTCTGTTTCCAGAATTCCCATGAATATGTTTGCATAAGTGGGTGCGAATGGGGTGCCCATGCTTGTTCCTTGTATTTGAAGGTAGTAATTTTCTTCAAATTCAAAATAGTTGTGTGATAGTACTAGTTCGAGTAATGATAAATATACTTCAGTAGAATGCTGTACATTATGTTGATTTAAAGTTTGCTTTATTGAGGTTAGGCCCTCTGGGATCGAGATATTCGTGTATAAAGCGGTAACGTCTAGTGTGACGAGGATGGCGTTTTGTGGGAGTGTGCCTTTGCTATTAATCTCTTCTATTATTCGCAGTAGGTGTGGGGTGTCCTGTACAAATGACGGGAATGTCTTCGGAATGTCCCCGAGAAAGTGGTTAAGGAATTCGGAGAGGCTCTCGGTTGGGGTGTTGTTATTTGATACTATTGGGCGCCCTGGAATATTGGCAGTGTATAATTCGGTGGATGGTACTTTGTGAATTTTGGGGAGGAGGTAAAACCGCCCTGCTGCTTTGTTGTTTGGTTTCAGAAACTTGAATTCTGATGGAGTTATTAATTCATCAGCAAGGAGGGATCTAAGTGTGTTAGTGATTGTGAGTGTGTATTGTTCTGTTGGATCGTTGTCTAGTTTGCGGTAGTGTTCTGGGTTATTGAGTTGTCTGTAAGCCTCGTGCTTGTACTTCTGTGTTGGCCAAATGACTATGCTTCCTCCCTTATCGGCTTCCTTGATGATAATGTCTTCGCGCGACTTGAGGTTAGAGATGATGCGACTCTCCGAATAAGTCATGTTCCTAGGCTTTTTAGATGATTTCGATTGATTAATGATTTCTGTAGTGATAGCTTTAAGATATAAGTCGAGTTCAATTGCCTGTTCTGGTTCGGGAGTCCAAGTAGACTGAGCCCTGAGCGTTGTAGTACCTGTTTCTGCTCCATCGTTATCTGCAAAAAAGTGTCTAATGCGCATTCTTCGTGAAAATTCTGTGAGGTCTCTGTGGAGTTCGAATTCATCTATTGTGTTGTTGGTTGGACAAAAGTTTAGGCCCTTGCTAAGGACCCTTATTTCCTCTAGGCTTAATGTACTTGAAATGTCTACAACATTGGACTGCTCTATTTGTGTGATGTTAGCTGTGCTTGGTATTTCTCTGTTTGTACTGTCAGTTGTTAGCGGGACTAGGGTGGTTGTTCGGGAGGGTGTTCCTTGATTGGAAATCATTTTCTTATTCTGCTTTTGCCTCAATTTTTATTCTGTTTTTCTTTATATTGTTCTAGGTCCCTTTTTTCTTCGGTTGTTAGAATTATGTTCTCGAGTTTTTGGGAAAATTCTTCAATTTGCTCCATGCAGTGGCTCTTGAGTATATTTAAGAGAGAAAATGAAGCGTTGTCTAGTGCTGCTTGCCAGTTATCTTGATATTGGGTGGAGAGAGTACCTAACGCGGGTGTCGCTTTCAGTTTTAGTCCTTTGGGAATTGTGTTGTTCTTTATGCAGTGCTTGTACGTGTTGAGGTGGCAGGTGTAGTTGGTGAGTTTTTGGGTTAGTTTTCTAGCTTGTAAAAATTCAATGCGGCGTGTATGGGGAGTAGTGATTTCAAGGGTTTGTCACTTATTTGTCTTAGTGCGGGTGGATCTGCGTGTGTCGGCGCGTTCCGGTTTGGGAGCTGTTTGAACTTCTGGTTCGTTAGATTCGACGACTGTTGCGGCCTGGGTATCCGTGTGTGGAGGTATGAGAGCGGGCGTCTGCGTGACAACTTCGGTTGCGGATTTTGTTTCGTCGGTCTCGGTTGTGTCGGGTTCCTGGTGGTAGTGTGGAGGTGGGCATGTAATTTGTGTGGAAGGTTCGGCTGTGGGCCTCATGTTGGATGTTGTTTGTGTGTAGGCTTCGGCTGTGGACCTTGCGTTGGGTGTAGTTTGTGTGGAGGCTTCGGCTGTGGTGTATGTTGCCTCCGTTTGGCTCGCAGACGAGTGTGTTTTCGGTGGTGAGTTCGTCTTTTGTTCTGTTGTTTGCGTGTGGCATGTTGCTGAGTGGGCTAGTGTGGCTCTAGTGCGTGGCGCTGTAACGGAGACAGGGATGGTGGAAGGGCCTTGTGTGGGCTGGTAAGTGACGTTGTGTTGTCCTTTAATTAGATGTTTAATGCGCTGAGCGACTGCTGCAACGCCTCGGTGGTTTAGGTGGAGGCCATCCCAGGCCAAATGTTCGTGTGGTGAATTGTGTATTTCTGTGTGGTGGATGGCGTCTACGTTCTTGTGAAAATGTGGCAAGTTAAGTATCAGTGTGTTTAGTTTGTTTCTTTCCTCAGTGTGCCTCATCAGTGCGGTTGTTTGGTGAATCAGTGGGCGGTGTTTGTTTTGTAGTCGAGGACTTTCTTGACACAACCATATATCTTGAGAATGGTATATTAAAGACTACGCTGTATAAGAAACCATTTGACAAGCAACAATACCTAGATTATACTAGCCATCACCCAAAACATTGTAAACAGGGCATTTTCAGGAGCCAAGCAACAAGGTTACGTCGCATATGCGTAGAGGATCAAGATTACGTAAACAGACTTACTACCCTAAAAGAAACACTAGCAAACAGAAGCCATCCAAACGCGTTCCTTCATAAGGCTTACACGGACGCACTAAAACTAGATCGCACTGAGACACTCAAACCACGCCCTAAAACCACAACAACAACAACGCCTCTTCTCACTACAAAATTTTCCAACGCACTTCCGAACATAAACAACATCCTCGCAAAATACTATCCGATTCTAACAACCAACCAGAAACTTAAAAAAATCTTCCCCGAACCGCCTAAGGTTGCCTACAGACGCAACGCCAATTTTAAAGATATGCTCGTACATGCAAAACTCGCAACAAAAACTACACCAACGTCTGGACCCTGTGGGCGTCCAAGATGTTCTACGTGCAAACATATACAGCCAGCCACCAACGTAAAAAGCACAGCATCCGATTACCTTCACAAGGTAACATCGAACTTCACGTGCACCTCAAACAACCTGATCTACTGCATTGAGTGTGCCACCTGTAAAAAACAGTACATAGGCGAAACTGGACAACCAATTCATGTAAGACTGAACGGCCACCGCGCAGACACAAAGCACAACTTACCAAAAGCAGTAGCCAGCCACTTCAATCAACAGGACCACAATTTCGATCAAGCCAAACTTTACATTCTACAAACAAACTTCCGGTCACCACGTGAGAGGAAATACATGGAATCGTATTTGATACACAAATTTCAATCCCTACACCCATCAGGAATAAATCTAGCTCGTGGTAATTTGGAATCGTTAAAAGCCATAGCATGAATCCTATAATATTAAGAGACATGAAGTACGCTCAGCTTTCAAAAACCTTAACCTATTCGCAAAATAAAATTCCGACCAGCTCCCATAATACACTATCAATATTCTTTTTTAATATCTCTTAACCTTGCATGTAAAAATGTGCACATACGTGTAGATATTATTCTCTTAAGATATTTTCATTTTCTAGTGAATCCGAGCCACGGTTTCCTTCCCCCTTTCCGCGCTCCAAAGGCCGCTTCTGGCCAGCATTGTCACAGCCCTCGCTTTCTCAGGAAGTTCTACGAGTCTTATTCCGATTGTTCCCCCCCGGCCGCCCCTCGTTCCTTTCAACTTTTTTTTTTTTTTTTTTCCCTCTTAGTTGACGGACGCCCAATTTTTGGAAGCCGCCGACGACACTGGATGCATATGCCAGCCAATTACTTCACCCATTAAGCAGGAGCTTGCTTTTCAGGCAACCCTTTCAATATCACTTAAAGTAGGCAGGCGGCATTTTAAACGTACGCCGCCCGAGTACCTTTTTGTCGTCTGTAGCTGCCTTCCCCACCACCTTCTGCAGCTCCTTGGCGGACATTTAAACGTAAACCGCCCGGTTTCTCTCCTTTTTTTTTTTTTTTTTTTTTCTCCCCGCCTGTAGTTCCCTTCCTCACCCCCTTCTGCAGCTCTTTGTGATGGCTGCACTCGCCCTCTCGCTTGGTTGTACCCCCCCCCCCCCCTTTTTTTTTTCTCTCTCTTTTTTTTTTTTCTTTCTTTGCAGCTACCTTGAACTCTGACATGGCAGACCCGAACGTGTTTGCAAACTCTCTTGAAATGTGGCAAGGGCTTTACTCCTCTGCTTTCGAGTTTCTCTCTTTCCAGGCATCAATTACCAACAGCAACAGACACGCCGCCGCTGGACATGACGTCATCACTAACCCCATAAAACTAACACGCCAGGGATGACAAGGCGCCTTTGACAAAGATAGGTCCCCTATCGAAACGTCGGCCAGCCTGATCTGAGGCACTTTCTCCCGTTTTGAAATCTTTAAATGCCAGTGTTGTCGACGTGCCTGGTAAGCTCACGATGCACACATAACTAATACATTTACAAAAACATGTCGATCCACCTCGTAACGCGTGGCTCAAAGCCAAATAATGCAGGATAGAACTACTCGCTGACTGCTTCACATGAAACCTGGGATCTGCCAAATTTTTTTAAAGGAAGATACTGAACTACTTTTAAGTCCATAAGATACGGAAGACGACGAGAACAGCGAAAGTCAGAATGAACACAATTTATTGAACACTGCAACAAACAAACTAGAAACCCCTTTCCTTCAAGAGCAAGAGCCAGAGTTACAGGAGACATGCTTTTTTGTTTGCTCCAGCCACCTTTTCTTTGCTTTCTAATCGATGGTTGAAATCTCTGGAGAAGAAATGCCGTAAAAACCCGCATATAGCTCGGACCCGCATATAGTCCGGGGTGTAATTCGGGGATAGCAAACGTGAGAAAAAAAGTTTTCACCCGAATATAGTCCGAGGAAAATGGAAAAAATGCATTTATTGACATTTCATTCATCGTCGTCGTCGGACGCACTCTCTTCCGAAGCTCCCTTGTCGGAAATGTTCTCCCACAGCACATCATCCTCAGTGCCATCAAGCGCGTTGGAGATGGAGCACTTTTTGAAGGCGAGCTCGGTGCGGGAGTCGCGCAGCAGTCGCTTTACGGAGTCGGCCAGGTGACACCGAAACGCGTCGAGCACAAGCATCGAAGGGAGCCCCAGCAGTGCTCCGGGCCGTCGACACCACACGGACTTTATCCAGTCAAGGACTAACGATTCGTCCATCCACCCCTTGTCCTGGCAGCGGACGACGACATTTTTCGGGAACTTCTCCCCCTTCGGCAGCGTCTTTCGTTTGAACACCACGTAGGGTGGCAGCTTGCGACCGTCAGCCGTGCAGGATAACATTACAGTCACCCGCGTTTTTTCGTTTCCAGTCGACCGCACGATAACTTGCCTGGAGCCTTTTTGATGCACCGTCAGCGCCGAGGGCATATCCAGGTAGACCGGCGTCTGATCCGCGTTGCCGATCTGGCCCAGCTGAAAGGGGACTGCCTTTCGCAACGCAATTATGTACCTTTGAAAAGCCACGAGGTGCTCTTCGTAGCTCTCTGGTAGCTTCTGGGAGATCGACGTACGCCGACGTAGGGAGAACCCAGCGCGGCGCATGAAGCGAGACACCCAATGCTTGCTCGCTTTGAAATCCTCCGGCTGAATGCCTTTGTCTCGAGCGATCTCCCTTGCCTTCGCTTGTAGCAGCTCGATGTTGACAGCGAGATGTGCAGCTCGCTGCTCCCGCACAAAATCTCTGAGTTCTCGTTCCACGTCAGGAAATGCTCCATTTTTTGGTCCGCGGAAACTTTTTCGCTGGCCGCTGCATGCAAAGAGGGCTTCCTTCTGCTTCCGCCAACCGCGAATGCTCCGCTCGTTGACTCCGAACTGCCGCTCCGCGGCACAGTTGCCGATGGTTTCGGCAGCAGCGATAACTTTTCTTTTAAAAGCAGCAGAGTACTGCCTGCGCGGTCCTGACATGGCGTAAAATCACAGGAGCAAAATCGAGGCCGTCGTTATGGGCACCAAGTTGAAGCAAAGGCCACTGACCAACTGACCAGTTAAGACTAACGCCAGAGAATATCTACCACTTTAGAGAACGGAAACTGTACCTTTGACTGTAGTACGGAAATAAGGGTAGCGGCGGCGTACTGAACTGCAATAGAGCGAGGCGAGATGGCGCTGCAAGTACTATCATCATCATTAGATAAACGCGTTTTTGCGGTTTGTTTGCCCTGGTCGCGCTACTGTGCTTTTTGCTCTTTATGGTATTTTGTTCTTTGTCGTTGCTAAATCGCTGCTCGCGTGTGTAATATTTATCGCCAGGTGACCAAACTGGCCTCGACTGGCAAAAACAACGTCAATCAAGTAAGGTTTGCATCGTTTATTGTGAGTGCCCAAGCTGGTACAAGCAATGTATACAGTCAGGTCCAAGCAAAACAAGTCACTCATACACGTCGAAAGCTTTCAACCCGTACATGTGTAATCAGTCTGAAAGCTAACAAATATGTGCATATAACTGAACACCGAGATCGCTGAAAGAACGTTGCTCTCGTTGTGTAGCAGCGTCCGAGTTTTAACAGCATAGCTTTAGGACAAGGGTCTTATCCTTCCTTTAGTTATGCGGCGCTTGCCAGGTTGTGTTGATCTTGCATGGTGTGGAGTCGGAAACGAAACGTGCGCTACGCCGACAGATAGTTGGCGCAGTGAGAGCAATGTAGTTTTGATTAATCTTTTACGTAAACAATCGCTGATGCGTACAGTTCTGCATCTTTCTCGCTCTGCGATGTCACCTTGAATGCGTTACAAATAAAGAATATCGCGTCGTGTCTACAGGGCAGGCACGAATTTCTCGGCCGTGAAGCCATACCATAGGTAGTACGTATTCAGGTAATAGGTGGAAGAAAATATTTCAGGCTCGTTTTGTTCCTCGATATAGTTCAGTTACACAGTTTCTACAGCTAGAATTTCTTGGCGCTAGTAGTAATCGGACTGCTGAGTATGCAAGTAGATGAATGCTAAAGAAACAGAGATATAAGGCGAGTGCTTACAGATTCTAGAAGCACAATTCTAAGAAAATAAGCTTTAGGCATGCAGTGTACATCTTCGTTGGTGTTCGCACAGAACACTAAACAACTGCTCAGCCGCAAGCACAATCTCTGTATCACATAGACATGTCGATAGAACTTGAGCACTCTGTTGCAAGCAAACACTCACGAAATCAAACTGTGGAGCACGATGTGAACCTGTGCCAATGCTGAATAAATAAAGGTCATATATATATTGCATACTTGTTATTGTGTTATTTACTTTTTCAATATATTTGGGCTTGGGAGCACAAGTATGTATTCTCCCTGCTACTTTTAGAAGCTCCGGCTTGAAATACTGTCACATGCGCTCCTTTCTTTGTATGTTTTATGTTATTGGCCAATTGCACGTGTAGTTACTGCATTGCACAAACCGTGCCAGAATGTCTGGGAACATTCCAGATTATTTTAGGATCTTCTGTTAGGCTGGAACGTGCAATTGCAAACAGCTCAGTTTATTGTCGAACTAACGCAGCGACCAGTGATAATGCTGGAATGTTCGATGCCGCAGGTATAAATGCTGACGCGCCTTGCCACAGATCAGTTTATCGACGGCCGACGCCTGTTCGCCGCTATCAGTGTGCAGTGTGTATTGTTGTAGTTTGACTTTTCGTTTCCCGGCCACAAGTTCGGCCGAACAAAAAGTTTCATCTTGGACACACCGACTGCTGCTTTTGTCGACGTCACGACCCCGTGACAATACGTAAAATCTTGTAGTGTGGCTGTGGATAAGTCCAAGTTCATGTATGTTTTAAATTACCTCTTCGATTTCCTAGGTTTTTTTTCGTGACAGTAGTTTACAGACTTTCACTTCATAGTGGTAGGTGCTACAACTGTGACATGTTAATTTAATCAAACAGCAGAAGTAGGTGTGTTCAAACAAATTTGGCACGTTTCTCTGCTATGTAAAAAAGAAAACACTACCATACTCACTGAACACAATCTCACTCATCACGACAACGTAAACGTGCTTGGTGAAGCTGTGCTGGAAGAAGTGCTCGTCACACTTATAATTTGTTTATTAGCTGTAAATAATTTGAAGGAGCCCATTGAACATATGTGCAAAGGCTAATGTAATTGAGCACAGCCTTGTAAAGCTTTGTCGTATCTTTTTGTAAACTTCTATGATCTAAACACAGTTAATTAAGGCAAAACAGTTTTCAGCATAGTGTGTAAACTGTCTCATAAGGCACAACTAAATGTTGCATTTACGTTGCGCGGCAGCTGTATTTTCGATGGAGGCGAAAATGTTTGAGGCCTGTGTACTTAGGTTTAGGTGCACGTCAAAGAACCCCAGGTGGTCGAAATTTGCGGAGCCCTCCACTACGGCGTATCGTGATTTTGGGACGTTAAACCCTACATATTATTAGATGTTGGAAAGACTGTTAATTCCCCTCACTGCCGTGATGTTCGTTTTGTAATGCGATTTATAATTAAAAAAAACTGACCCTACCTTTCGAGACCCGTTTGGTCTCTTAGTTTTTTAAATTAAGAAGACTAATGATTAAATGTGGCTGGAGAGTGTTTTTATTCTTATAATCTTGCCCAGCCAGACAGACTTCTATATATTTACCCTTAAATTTATAATTTACACACCATGATATTATTATGAGTCATACAGTAGTGGGCAACTCTAGATTGATTCTAACTGACTGGAGTTAAACAAACGCAGTTGTAGCCTTGCAGAAGACAAGACTGCTTGTCGAAACATTTGCTCCAGCGACACCTCTTGTTAACAAATTCTTCGTCTCTTCAAGCTTCCGTCTTTCCCTGAACTTCAGACGCAGATCTAAGCACACGAGTGTCTTTGCATTTCGCCCCCAATGAAATGTGACCACCGTGGCTGGGTATAAAACCTGCGTCGTTGAGCTCAGCAGTGCCAGGTAACATAACTAATGCACGGAGCTAGTGCTCAATTTCAACGATATTGCGGTGTAGATTGCATGACACAGTAGACAGCTAATACTTGTGGACGATTGTAGGCACACCTCCATGAGATGCCTGGTAAACCATTCACAAATACAGCATTGCAAGCGTGAGGTTCAAGATGACCTGTTGTAGCAGACGTTCACATGTTTCGCCGCACTTGCAGGGTGGACATTCGGGGGTAGTCATCCTGTCGTTGCCCGGCAATCCTGGAAAAACAATGACATCACCAGATATTGATAAGCATTATCAGTGAATATTAAACTTTGGAAAAATAAACGTATAAACACAGTGAACAAAAACAGCGGTTTGTTATACATATATGTAAACGTACCTTATAATGCATGTTGTTTCACTCGGGCTAGCTTCTTTACAGGCGTGTCATGTAACAGGTGCCTTGCTCATTGCACACAGCTGTTTCCTTGTCAGACCAGGAGACTATGGCAGAAAAAAAAAACAAAAATATTTCTGATTATAGTGCCGGTTTCTTCACCACAATAAAGTGAATGTGCACTCACAATTATGTGAAGCTTTCGTTGCACTAAATGTGCAGTAAAAATAACCTAAACTGACAACAGGAGAAATGAGACCTCTAAACCTGGCTTCTCAAACGCGACTGCGGCAAAATATAACTCGTATCTTTTTTGCACTGATATGCGGGCTAGTTACGAAGATACATGCGAGACGTTGGTGACGCTGTTGCCTTTCTTTATTGCAGCGGCCTGGTCAATGTGAACCGAACGATAAACTCAGCAACGTGCTCCCACTTGAAGCCACGCCTCAAGTATCGCACGTTTTCTCATCGACAGAGTTTGACACGTTGAAAATTTTAATATTGCAGTGCGTCGCCTCCGTGTGACACCCACACGGTCATTGGTAAAAAGCTGAAGCAGTGGGTTTTTATACTCACCGGTTCGTATATTCTCGAGCTTGAAACGAGTGTTCATCCGGTGAACGCTTCAACGGTCCCTTCGTTCTCCCGAAGTCTGCTGAATGCGTTTCGCGAAAGCATTTCAACGAGTCAAAACAAATAGAACGAAAGCGAGTGTCTCGGCCGGCAGTGACTGGAAACTTTTACAGCGAAACGAAAGAGCGCGAGACCCATCCGAATGCACCGTGAACCGTTACGTTGCCTCTGCCGCCGTATATTTTGAAATGAAGATAATGATGCCGATAGGCTGCTGACAACTACGAGTCTGTTGGAGCAAAAACTATTACAAAAGATTGATGACGTGGTAACTGGCAAGGCAAGGCCACTTCGTATAAACAGCAATTTGTTTATTGAAGTGTAACAGTAAGCAAACAACTGAACTTCCTTATTTCAAGAATATTTTAATTTGAAGTTTAGGCCCGACGAGGGCGCCCCTACATAAAAAGTCAAATAGCGCGAATGGCGGCCAAGTGGCACAACGTCGCCATGTTATCCTAACGCAGAGGTTAGTAGATCCACTCCCTGTGTTTGAAGCTGGAACTCGCCGCGGTCGATTTTTTCGCCCTCTGTGGCGATCGCTGGAACTTGCGACTTTCCGGGGCCTGCTAACGCCGCTAACACTACCTAGCGCAGAAGCGCGCAGGCAGCTGATGATGATGATAGCACCGCGCTATGCCGAAACCGAAACTGAATTTGGGCCGAAAATTCTTGGGACCCGCATATAGTAAGGGGCCGAAATTTCGCACCCTAAAATCTAGAAAAAAACCCCGGGCTATACGCGGGTTTTTACGGTGCATTCTTGTCACAATAACAAAGTTCAATATTTGGCAAGTGGATGCTGATACATGGTCTGCACAGCCCAAGCGAGCAGTCCTGCACTTTTCGAGATCTTCTAGCACCTTCCAGGAAATGTTTTCACAGGCACCATCGTCATGTAATGTTGCAGAAACTACATCATTTACAACTCCAATCACATTCAATATTTTAGCATTCAAGAAGCATCCCACATTCAAGGACGGTCACATGACACCATACACACACAATCACGATGATCAAACATAGTCGCAAATTACGTATGTAGTTCACAGGGATAGCGATGACTAGCAGAGTTGAAGGCATCAAAAAACACCCGACATCAGATCACACCTGCACTGGCAGCGTCAGTGCCAGTCCTCGCAGTTGGCCAACGTGTCACGGCTGCTGCTACATAGGTTGTGTAGCACACATGCTCCTGTGACAATGAGGCAACACTGATCGACAGTGTCTGCATCCACAAGATATAACTGTCTGAAGCGCTGCTTCAGAGTACCAAAGGCATGTTCTATGGCTACGCGCTGCTGGCTGAGCCTCTTATTGAACTTTCGCTTGTGGCGCTCAAACGTAGCCCTGTTGTCCTTGTAGGGAGGCATTAGCCATGGAAGGAGTGGGTACACTGCGTCCCCTAGCAAGTAATCGCCAGCGCACTTCAGTTCTGCAGCACTGTAGAAGGGGCTCTCTTTCAGCACACGTGCGTCATGAACACTGCCAGGATAACCAACAAAAATGTCAGCGAAACGACAGCATCGCAGATTCCTTGAAGAATGATTGAAGGAAACTTTTTTCTATAGTAATAGGATGCCGGAGATTCATTTTGGTGAGGAATCTCTATGTGGCAACCATCAACACACCCAATGGTGTTCCTCGGTCCTTTACCGTCGCTCCTAGCAGCAAAGCCTGCTTAGATATTCACCCGCTCTTGATCGCTGGGCCAAGCAATGACTTCCTCACTTATGCTGAATAGAAATTCAAGAACCCTTTTCAGACACAATGACACAGATGACTTGGAGACATCAAACGTGTCGGCGATTCTGTACATGCTATTCTGCGTACCCAAGTAGCTGAGAGCAATAAGGCATGTTTTCTCCGCTGTGATTTGAGAGCGTCCTCCCCCCCCGACCTTGGAAAAAAGGACGACGATTTGAAGCGCCCGACGAGTGTCTCAAACGTGTCTCTGGACAGCAGAAAAAGGCGCTTGTACTCGTAGTCAAAATAATGGGCCACAACTTCCTCGTAGTACCTAGGGGTTCGGTTACGATCGCTGCGGACCAGTTGGGCACCGATTTGACACAACACTGCGTCGAGTTCCTCGTCTTCGCTGTCGGATTCAGCTAATTCCATAGCAATGTGGAGTTCCTCCATGCTGACAAATCGGGTGCAAATTTGTGGACGCGCAATATACTCACGACCGCTTGCCTGCGCGTGCTATTTGTGACTAGCCCAACAGCAGACGACAGGCGTGCACCTCAACATTCGATTGACACTTAAGCAGTGGCGTTGCTGATGCGTTGCATTTGCACCCCGAAACGGGTGCCGAGACACCTACGACACCTGCTGCACCTAGTGTCAGCACCGGCTGCACCTTTTTGTATGTGGTGCCGTGCACTTTTCTTGAATCGAATAGACCTTATATATTGTGGCCGGTCCATGACCATCAGTTCGAATTAACCCGAAAGTTCAAATTAATGAGGTGCGAATTAACGAGCTTTCACTGTATATGGAACAATGTTGAATTTTCCGTGCTTCGCGTCCATGGAAGAGTACGTGAACGGTGGGAACGCGTTGAGACTTTTCCTCAAATATACTTTATCCGTGGGTCTTGCACAGAAGAGCTTTTTCGTAATTCCTTCCACCAGCACATCGGGGTTAGTAATCGCACTTGCGGTAAGTACCCCTTAAAAGGCCCTGCCGTTTTGAGCTCGTGAGTGCTAGGGTCCCACTTCGAATTAATAAAAACATGCCTCCTGGTCGGAGCAGCCGCAATTCGGTTTTAATATGCGCAGCTGTCAGTAGCGGACCTGTCGCTGAGGGCCCTGGTATCGAAAGGCCCACTGGGAAACTTAGATTTCATCTAAACGCCCAACAACTCCCTACATCATGAGATTGTGCAGGCTGCCATGCTCCTTGCATGTGCACTCTGCCATAGTTGTCAACGCAGTGCTCACGTGACCAGTTACGTTTACAATAAAACCTCCGTGGTCCCACTTTCCTCGGTGCTCTTTGAAACTGGAACTACGATTGGGCGCTATAACAACAACTCGAAATAATTTAATGTCACGTGCTCAAGCAAATGAGGTTCACAGCCATTACAAGTGGGTCATCAGCTACTTGTTGAAATGTACAAAAATGTACAACATTTCTGTGTAAGTACTCCTTTAAGGTTTCCACCTCGCATGGGAATGACAACGTTTACTGCATTATCAACAATACACCATTTTGCAGAAACAGACAACGAATTGACGAGACAGAACTGCACAATAACGCTGTTTTTAACAGGTCTCTTCATCGAACAGTATCAAAATGTTAATGGCAGTGAAGGAAGGTTTATGAGGGGTGTGTGTTCCGGACGTCAGTTGCGAGGTCCCTTTTTTAAAAATACACTTTTGAACAGTGCGGGCATTAGAATCTCTCTTGGAAATGTTTGTTCATGTGGTACCATAACTTGGCCCCTTGGGAAACTGCTTCCTTACACACATAGCAATGGAATAATTCTTGAGGCTCACTTCGATGGAGTCCGTGAGAATACTCAGTCTCTCGCTTGACCTTGTGTTCTGTTTTGGGCGGAAACAACAGTTCAAACGCACAAGAGTTGCTCCTGTCTGGCCTCCGTTCATTACTCGCATCGGGTGATGTGATGCCGGTTGTGACAATGTCTGCCAATTCTCGAGAACTTCTGCAATTTGTGGAAGATGCTTCGCTGCTGGGCGCGAGACCTGTAGATCAAAACACAGTTTTTGTTGCCAGGTAATGCATACTGATAATCCATGCACAACTTTTAAGTTATAAAACAAAATGCCAATAACATAGTTACCTCCTTGCTTGCTCACGAGTCCAGAAAACATCTACTTAGCTAACTGTTAACAAAAAAAAAAAGGCACGACTGCGTGGTGTTATGTTAAGCTTTAGTCAGTTCCACAATTATGCCTGCAAAATAATGGTGCAAACCAAAAGTGCTGCGAAATTTGCAATGTAGTTTTGGGGTCATGCGCAAGCAAGCTTTGGTACCAAATTAAAAGCAGTGATTCCACTCCTGCGCCAACTGCGCCAAAGTGCGCCAAATTGTATTTACTGCGCCATCCTGATAATATCGACGAAAATTGCGCCAAACTGCGCCAAAGTCTCGGGTTTGGGGGCGTCTATCACCGGCAATCGCACCGCCGGCGCGTCAGAACATGTGCAGCTCGATCTTGGGGCTGCCAATAAAGTCGCAATCATGGACCAAGAATTATTCCGCTGAATAAATGGCGCTCGCGTGTGCGTTCCGAGTAAGCCACGATGCCATGCACGGTGCCGACGCAGCTTCTGTTCTGCAAGTCAGCTCGACAGCAAAACGCGCTCTCCGCAGAGGCTCGTGACGTCTAGGCCTCTCGGTAGCGAGAAAGTGCGACGGCGATTCATCGGCGGACGTCATCTGTTCTAGAAACGCTGCTGATAGCTCGTTTCAAGCGTCGCACGGCACGCAAGGAAAGCAATATTCAGTAATAACTACATGAGTGCCGCTAAAATGTCTGTCACTTCTGTTTCCGGACATCGCGGAATGAAATCTGGGATCGCTCGCAGTAGATATATGGGACAATATCGAATTTTCCTTGCTTCGCGTTTATGGAAGAGCACGCGAACGGTGGAAACGCGTTGACACTTTTCCTCAGATATACTTTATCCATGGATCTTCATTCGGCCAGAACAGCTTTTTCGTAATTCCTTCCGCCAGCACGTCCGAGTTTGTAATCACTCTGCGGTAAATACCCCCTAAAAGGCCCTGCCCTTTCGAGCTCACGTGCTAGGGTTCCAATTCGAATTTTTTGCTTGCTTTTTTTAAAAATGTCATCTCATTAGTAAAATCATATCTCCTGGTCGGAGCAGCCGCAAATGCGCAGCTGTCAGTAGCGGGCCCGTCGCTGACGGCCCACAGTGAAGCGGCTACGCCATGTTACACGTCCGCCCCTCGCTTTCGGGGGTCAATAGCTAACGGTTAAAAAAACTGAGTTTCGCTTAAGAGCGAAGCAATGAATGCGATACCAAAAAATTGTATTGTGAAACGAAGTAAGACTAGCAGCTAACTCTTTTGGATCCGATCTCGCGTAACTCAACAAAACGCTGGTTTAAGGGAATATGGCCCCTCCAGGAACCGAAGCGTTATCTTGCTCTGAGTTCTCTAAACGCGAAGTAAGCGTTGAGAGCACAGCAAGTTTACGAGCAGTCTCCTGATGCCTCGAGATAGCGCGCGCGCAAGCGACTGCGCCCTTCGAACGATGCGGTCCACCCCCCACCCCCCCTTTCGCTCCCCTGGCGTCCCTTCACGCTCCTTACGAAAGACGGGCGGGACGTTTCCTCTCTGTTTGATGAGCAATCGACGGCAGGCCCGCACGCGGGAAGATGTTATCTCATGCACTGTCCGTGTGACGGAGACAGACGGCCGGCTAGTTTAATCTCCGCTTCAGCCGCGTTCGTCGCCAGCGCTCGCGAGCTTTTACCCGCGGCTAGAATGCGCGTGGTGATGTTATTAATTTGGACTTTATACGGAAAATTACGGCAACGGCGACGGCAAATATCCGCCGAGAGTGTCCATATAATTGCTATCGCAAGGGTCAATGTACGGGGCAGATTTTGCCCCCCCCCCTCTTAGTTGATTGGGGGGGGCGCCCCCCCCCTGTGCGCACGCCTATGCTCCTGAGATAATTTTTTCCATGAGATTTGCAATGAATCGAAATATTTCTAGCCTTCATAAGAGCCCCATAATAATACTCAGGGGCTTGAATGTTAATGCAATATGCTTCTGTATTGCACTCCAGGATGTAAAATTCGCTGCTCCAAAGTGCTCCCAGATGCAAAATTATCTGCTCCAAAGTGCTCCAAGATGAAAATTTTGCTGCTCCAAAGTGCTCCAAAACAGAAATTTTGCTTCTCCAAAAATTGCTCCAAATCAGAAGTCCTCGGTAGCATCACTGTAAAAGTCTCCTTAACTGTTCTGAAGCAATTTTAAATGTCCACAACAGAACAGGCAGCACAAAGCAATGGCTGGCACAGTGCATGTATTGCGTATTCAGGTACTTCTCGCGAACTGCAGCTTGCACACCATTTGTTTTTCCAGTCATCGAACTGGCGCCATTGTAACCCTGCCCGTGAAGGTTGCTCATGTCAATTCCAGTGCTTACTAAATATTTTATGATTTCCTCTGCGAGGTTGCGGCCATTTTGGTCATGTACCGGAACAAAACCCAAAAAAACTTCCTCAATCTGGTTGCTTTCTTGTCCAAGTAGCGGGTACATATGGTAAGCTGTTCAATGCCAGCAACATCTGTCGTCTCATCCGTGAGTACAGGAAAGCAACCTGAGTTGTTAATTTTTGCAATGAGGTTCTCCGTTATGAGAGTGCTGCAGATTTCAATGATCTCATTCTGAACTGTTGGACTTCAGTATGAGGCATTGCCGGAACAGTTTCCAATGTGTTTGTTAAGGCAGCTGTCACCGCAAATGTAGCAATGCTTTGAAGTTCCCTTCATTCTCTGACGGGACAGCGCTGAGATCTAATGGGCCGCTGTCATTGTGACCACAAAGAGAAAGGCCTTGTCTTCCACAAAAATTATTGTGTTGACTATAGGGGCTATTCGCTTTCTGTTTTCATTTATTGCCAACACTCTGCCACTATTCATCTGGTCAACCACAGTACGCGCACCACTAGAGAATGATTATTAAAAAAATCACCTGCCAACTGACTTTCCCGATGGTACCCCACTTTCTGATGAGAATCAAATACAGTGGACTCTCAGTAAACGGAAATCTGTTAAACGGAATTGCTGCTTAAATGGAACAACTGCCTTTAGTATTATTGGTTTCATACCTGAATGTTTCAACCCAGTTCATCTCTCAGTAAACGAAACTCTTGTTAAACGGAACATATTTTCCTGGTCCCTTCAGGTTCCGTTTAATGAGTCTACTGTCTATCTAATGCGTGCTTCCAGTTTCGGCAAGGTCTGGACACGAGTGCAACAGTGGACGTATGATGGCCTTTGCCTTTTTGAGGGTGGCAAGATACCACACAAACACGACAAAATGTGCCCTCACACACCAAAGACTAGCTCAGCCGTGAGTATTTGTCGAGCCATGCCAGCTGAAACTTCCGCTTGTTTCGAGTCATTGAAGCAGTAGAACTTGTAGGTCCTATTGTGATGCCCGGGGGATACGAGGAACTGGTACTTGACAACATTGTGAATTTTGTTTGCACTTTGGTAAAACCGGATGTCCAAATTACTGTACTGATTTCATCCTTGTTCTGAAATAGTTTCAATATTCTCTGTTCAGTTTCTTATGCCTGGTGCATAATACAGCACAACTATACTTTGAGCAGGCCCTTGGTATTCTTGAAGGCCTGCACCATCCTGTATCTGTGTGGCACTGGCGTCCTCTTCAGTTCTAGGAGACGTCCCTGGATAAGGTAGATCAAGTCATTGCAATATTGACCGTTCTATGTCATATCGAAATGCAAAATCATAAAAAAAATATTAATTGAAAACGGCGGTCGAGAATGTTCTGAGCAGTTTAAGAGTAAAGTCTCGATGTGTTTGGAGGAAACGCTGGTGCTCATCAGAGGGCATGTCGTCTGTGGCGTATTCGTGACATTTATTTGTCAAGCCTGACTTAGCCTTGAAAGGCCAAAACGCTCACTTGGAAAAAAAACTTCCACGGATGGGAAATAAGAGTTGAAGAAAGAAATCTGTTTGAAGAACACATTCGTTTTTTTCGCCACCAGTACAATCGTCATTCACTTGCACACGCTGCTCGCATGATGAAATAAAGTGCAATGATGTGCGCTTGTAGGCATGAAATGCATTTACCCACAGAAATTGGGTAAATTCCACTACTCGCCACTCACCCACTAAACATGAAGAAGGCAACAGTTAGCCCAACAAATGGCTGCGAAGCGACAGCGGCGAGCCGAAGACCCTGAGTACATATAACGAGACAATACTAGAGAACAGGAAAGGCAACAGCGGCTGCAAGAAGATGCCTTCTTGGTCTGAAGTGGGGGCCGGGCAGGCAGATGTGGACGAGTGTCATTTTGTGCTCTATGCCATGGCAAAAAATAATTTTGGGAGGGGGGCACGGGCACGGTGTGGGGCCACCCCCTGGCTACGCCACTGATTACGTGTAGCCAACAAACATATCCTTCGAGTTCAGCCATTGTAATTTCTGCATGGATTTTGACACTGGCACAACCTTCAGCCATAGCCACTGCAACCTTTCAGTGCTGGGAACCTAACAAAAATATTGTAAACATCGCTGACAGTCTGTCATGGCATATGGCGTCGCACCCAATCAGCCAGCTGGAGTCCGAAAAATCGAACAGCACACTGTGAGGTGTCCGAATGTTTGCTCGTGCATTTAGATTACTTCTATGGGTCAATGGCAGTGCCGCAAAGGTGTCCGAATAGATGAGAATGTCTGAATTTTCAGCGTCTGAATAAACGGTCTGTGACTGTACTGTCATGATCTCATCGGAAGTCATTGGCGGTGTGTAGTCAGTTTCGTTGCCAGAAACGTCCATGGCACTCTCTTCACCTTGCTCCTTTCCTGCACCATTCTGATTATGCTCTCATCAGAAAGATCTTCTGCAAGAGCTAGATTGTCAGCCACTTCAACAAAGTCCTGAAATGTGCTAGACTCACTGCTTTTACTATGTATGAATAGCCAGGATTCTGGCTTCTCAACTGTATCGTATTCACTCGCATAATAGGCACGGTTTTTTTTTTTTTTTCAGAAGATCATGCTCCAAGTTCGGGGTGCACCTATTATGCAGGGTAAATGTTTCGAAAATTTTTCTACTTGAATTCTCGCGCTTTAAGTTTGAACATATGTCAAGTGTACTGCTACTTTCACAGTTAGCAACGAATTCGGCATAAAAGTAAAACTAAAATGTACCTACGCACCTTTTAATGAACAGGCAAGGGACGTTGACTGCGTACACACGTAAAATTTATTTACACACGAGTCATAAGTGCACTTCCCCCTCCCCTATTCGGAGTCGGAGAGCACACATCCATCATCGCTGAGAGCAGACTCGTTTTCTCTGCCCGAATCACCGTCATCCATATTCCACAACATGTCATCGTCGCTCGCACCCACTATGTTTGTGATCCCAGTCTTAAAACTTTTCCCGGCGACTTTGTCAGAAATTTCCTGCCAGGCTTCCGCGATTCGTGCGCGCAACATTTCCACAGGCAGCCTCCTAATCTTACCACCTGGAGTCAGCTGATGTTGTCCACCAACCATTCAGTTCGTGCACAACCTTCGAACATTATCCTTGAAAGGCTTATTCGAAGGACACTTGCAAAGGCTGCAGTATCGACGTGAGGCTTCCCGGAATCACTGCAATGTCTGTGCGTGGCTCCTTCAACTTTTCTCGTATGCGTTCTACAAGGTGCCCGTGAAAACTGTCCAGAACAAGCATGGATGGGTACAACAGACCACCCGGCCGTCGATCCGAGACTGTCTTGATCCAATCCAACATCAGTTCCACGGTGATCCAGCCTTTTTCCTGGATCCTGACGTGGATGTCTCTAGGAGAATTTTCCTTTGGGATGGTCTTACGCTTAAAAATAGCGTAAGGAGGCAGTTCGCACCTCTCCGCTGTCACCACCAGCATTACAATACAGTTTTGCTTTTCAGTTTCAGACGTTCTGATTATCACACTTCATGCACCTTTCTCCTCTATTGTCGTGCTTTGCGGCATATCGAAGCAGACGGGGGTCTGATCAGCATTCCCAATCTGGGACAAAATGAAGTTTTTCTGCTGCCGGAGCTGTATGACGAAACGGTGGCAGTCCACTATCTTGTCCTCGTATGCCGAGGGCAAGCGCTGGCACAACGTTGTCGGCCTTCTCAGTGCGAGGCCATGACGTCGTATGAAGCACATTGTCCATCCGGAGCTTGCTTTGAAGTTCTTTTATGCTGGCCTCGCGGTGACTTTTCCAACGGAATTAGAAAAGGCGTGTAGCTAGCCAGCCAGATAACGGGTCGAATACAATTAACTTCTTCAAACCAAAACTTTTAATTAGGTGACTGGGTTATAGGGATACAAAGCAATGGCACAAACAAGTTGAGAAGAGCACTCAACACCATAAAAAGCGGTGTGAATTCTTGGACTGATAAAGGCAGACTGCGGCGTGAAGTCCGGGCCTTCTTCGTGCCCTGGTACAAGGATAAGAAGGAGTGCATTAAGCTGGGCTAGTTGGTATTGTTTGTATGCTTCCATATGGCTAGCGAGCACGCACAAAGCACGACATAGAAAGAGACAGGACTACCGCTAGCGGTTGTCCTGTCTCTTTTTATGTCGTCCTTTGTGCGTGTTCGCTAGCAATATGGAAGAAGGAGTGGTTCGTGGCTTCGCGCGCGCCGTCGCCTCGCACATGGCGAGGGGTTGCCCCACAGTTCCCGGAACCATTAGCGACACCGAAGGCACCCCGCTGTTCAACAACGACGTCATGCATAGCACCAAACACACACACGCGCACACACACAAAGCCCCGCCACTGTTCAGTAGGGCAAGGCAGGCAGCGCTTCGATACACTTTACTTTGTTAATCCAGGATTACGTATGCTCTAAGCGTCTTGCTGGGATCAGAGTCGTGAGCCACATTCACAAGGCAAAGCTTTGCGCACGACTTGCTGGCATCGCTTCCACTTGCAACATGAGTACGTGTAGACGTTACCCGTCTCCCGGAACTGTTCTTTTTTGTATTTTGACCCTGCCGACATCCATTTCTCCTGCATACCAGGAGGAAGCTTTGCGACAATAGCATTCATTCCTCTTGCATTGTCTAGGTATCTGAGCCCTGCCAAATGTGGGTCCATCTTTGCAACCTCAAGTTCAAGGAGAAGGTCGCTAAGCTCCTGAAGTTTTAATGCATCCCGGTATGGGGGGGGGGGAGGGGGGGGACACCCTCGAGAAATCTTCGAGCCGTTTGAGCAAAGAATGCTCCACCACCTCAAGGCAACCATAGGTGCCGTCTAACCTCTTCCACACGGTGTTCAAACCTGCTGCAAAATCTTCCACGTGCACAGATTTGAGCCTTTGTGCCTGAGTTGCAGACCGTGGGCCTAGCCACTTGATAAGCAGATCTAACTCCTCCTGAGGGGAGAGACCCAGATCACATGTGACACATTTGAAGGACGATTTCCAGGCGCGATAATTTTCGGGTTGGTCATCAAACTTGGTGAGGCCACCCGAAACAAGATCTCTTCGGCACAAGAATCTGAGTACACCAGCTAGCTCCGTGCTTGAACCGTTATGCTACTAGACGGAGGCTGAATGACGTGAACGCCCGCCGGACTGTTTTGAGCTACAGCAGCTCCTGAAAGCACGCTGCCATTTTCATTGCGGTTTGTCATAGAGACAACAGGTGGCTCAGGCGACTGAAACCTCCCGACATTTAAGTCTTCCTGTTCGGTTATGTAGCTCACGGTCCGTAACATTAGGTCAATGGAAGGCATCACTCGTGATCTCTCCCCGCCATCCTGCTCCGCAGCTGCCTCCAATGCATTTCCTTGAGCTTCTGCAACGGCTACTTCTCTGTCGTGATGCAGGATTTCTAGTTCTGCATCAATCTTCGCTTTCTCGGGACACATCGCAACTTTTCTACGGCTGAAGGCTGCCCTGGCGCTGACGCCGTCTGCCTGCGCACGCGCCTGTGCTGCAGCTATGCTCACGGTCGAGGAACCCGAGCGACTGACGAAGCTCTTGAGCTGACCGATAGAGAGCGCTTCGACGCAGTTTCCTCCTTGAGCTTGCGTGCTTGCTCTGTAGTCTCGCAAAGCCTCTCTTTCACTATAGTGTCTCGATCCGCGTCTGTGGCACTTAATGTATCGAGCTCTTTCCGACTTGCCTGCGTCCCAGTAGCAGTCAAGAAAGCAGCGTACTTGTCGGGAATGTTTCTATATCGCTCATAGCTTGAACGAAGCTGCGCAGCGATAATGTCAACAGCCTCTTCTTGCGCGCTGGATAGCTCGAGGATGGCCACCTCGACGCATTCCCATGCAGCATCCGTTCTACGGTGATGCTGTTCACAGCTTGTTTCATCATTTTCTGTAGCTTTTGCTGAGAGTGTAGTTACTCTGCGCGGACAAACGCTGATCACGGCAGGTTCATGCTGTAATACGGTGCAGTTCTCTGAGGTCTGCTCTGTCAGCTTGTCCTGTTCCATGCTTCCTTCACAACGTGTTTCGTGCAGAGCGGACGTATGTTGTCAACGAAGCTAAGCTGATAGATGACATATGGAACGAGCCTACCTTGTCGTTGCCCTTTGTGCCGTCAGCAGGTCATCACTGGACCGATGCCGTGTCCTTGCAGTACGTGGTGGTCTTGAGCAAACCGATGGTCTTGCTGTAGCGACATATGCACTGCCAACGAACATGATGCTGACGGCCGATAGAAGAAGCCTTCGCTTTTTACGATGCTGGCCTCGCGGTGACTTTTCCAACGGAATTAGAAAAGGCGTGTAGCTAGCCAGCCAGATAACGGGTCGAATACAATTAACTTCTTCAAACCAAAACTTTTAATTAGGTGACTCGGGCAGTTCTACGAGCCTCAGTCGGCACCATGTCCAGTGACACAGCACAACCATCTTGTCGGAGCTTGAATACTTGCCGGTATTTGCACCGCGGAAGGCCCGTCGTGTCTTGTTCGTGGCCCTAAGTTTGTCTTGTTGTTCTCTGCAGTGACGGATGCTAGTTTCTCCGACACCGAAATGCCTGCTTGCAGCACGGTTGCCTTGCTCCAGTGCGTGCCTTCAGATTTAATCCAGTCGTGTGGCTTGCGTACTTTCCCATTGGGGAACCAACGCCTTTGTAAAACGCATGACCACACCATATGCACACCACTTGCAAAATGTCCTTTCTTCTTTTTTTGATGATGGTGATGGCAACCGAGCACCCAACGTTGTATATATATATCGTAAGTGTTCATCTGCAAAGTCCTCCTCTATGTCTTCCCGTAGCAGATTAAAACCCACTTTACGAAAGCACCCTCTCACATTGATCCTCCCAATGTCATTCCAGGAGCCAGTTAGCATTTCAGTTGCTGTCCTCACATTTATAGTTTTGCGCTTCTGTAGCATGTCAAACAGCAGCCGCGGAACAATTTGTTCTCTGGATTTGGCTTTTACAGCATTTAAACCCCTTGATCTAGAGGTTGTAACAAAGATGTGCAGCCTGGAGGGAAATAGTTTAGCCGAAAAGCTTTCAATGGTGGTGGTTTCACATATGCTGAACAGCTGTGTAGAAACGTCAGAGTTCTCCTGTTTTTCATTGCCATCTTTCGATCAAAACTAGCGAGCCATTTGTTGAATGTTTCAGACATCATCCACACCGCCTTGTTTACTGGGTATTCTAATTAGGCAGCATGAATTTTAGACTTGCCTAGAATTTTTTTCTTTTTCAGTTCCATTCATATTTGAGCAGAACATAGCTGTAATGCGTTCTTTTGACTTTTTGTCTCCACTGCAATCTTTATTAAATCAAGCGAACGTTTTTCCATGGGGTAGTTTAAAAAATATTCTTGACTCACCCTGATTAAAGATATTCCAAGCCTTCCACCTCTTCAGCGAAGTTGGTAATGTCTCGTCCTTCCACTGCCTCACGGAATTTGCATCGGCTTGCTTTCGCTACGAACGGCTTTGTAGCTGATGTCGTGTCGGCAGTTCAACCTGTCAAACCAGCCTTGACTGGCCTCAAACTCAATGCTAAGACTGAATGCAAGTTGTTTGGTTCTTGCTAGAATTAAGGATCCATTGAGTGGGATGTTCTTGCTCTGTGCATCCTGTATCTGCAGAAGCGCCTGTTCTAGGGGCAGGATGGGACGACTCCTGCAGTTTGGACGTGCTTGCTCCTGTTGGTGCTTCTTTCTAGACCTCTTGCTGGGTCCAAATCCTGCTACCAGGGTTTCTTGACAAGCTGAATTTCCTGGCGGCGTCTGCATGCATCATGCCACACTCGATATCTGCTGCAGTGCCGAGCTTTTTTTGATATCATTAGGAAAGTACGGTGTTTGACGGAGCAATCCACTATACTTATGCAGTGAAATCCATATAAAGGCAGCGATAAGCCTAGTCCGCAGTGATCACAGCATGGCATCCGGTTGTGAATGGGGGTGAATGGCAGCGATAAGCCTATTCCATGCGACTAGTACAGCGTGGCTAGGGCGCAAGTGAAGAGCAGTAGTGGGGAGGCCTTTGTGCAGCGATGCTGGTGACAAATGGAAAGCGGCAGCAGTAAGCCTAGTCCACTCTGATCACGGCATGGTGGCAAAGCAAGTCTGGGGCAGTAGCAGAGCGTCCGTTGTGCACTGATGCCAGCTGTGAACAGTGACAGTGGCGACAGTGATCACAGGATCACAAAGCGGCCGCGAAGCATGGTAGTGAAAGAAGTGAAGATTAACAGTTGCACACGCAGTGACATACCAGTGGCCAACATTTCTCGAGCCATGCGAAAGTTCATGTACATATTGTTATGTGAATGACGAGTTGCTTGCACTGTAGACTGTTTACAAGATATATTTACAACAGCAGTTTCAGCACTGACCGGTTCAGCTCAGAGCCCTAGCAGAGACAGCTCTTCGTTCTCTTCATCGGGCGCACATGCGCATGGTTCAAGAGGCTGGCAGTATGCATGTAGCAATATGGTAGTACTGCTACTGATTTCTAGTCTTCTTTTCTGAGCTTTTTTTTTATCCAGAAGATCCTGACTTCTTACTAATTTTATTAACTTTTCTGTGTACGTAGCTCGCACATATGTAGGGTACCCAGCATTTTTAACATGATAGTGTTAAAGAGCTTGTTTCGCTGAAGTTACGATGTCGGCGTCTGTGTCGACAGTTGTGAGCAAAAAATCACCATCTTGTCTTTGAACGAAAAATCAAAAAAGATGCAAATAAAATAAATAATAAAAATGGTCCGTTCGAGTGAGAATCGAACACAGGCCATCTTCATGGCAAGCAGGTGTCCTACCACAAAGCAACGCTATTGCTTGAAACTGCTTTGGGAAAAAAACTCTATATGAATGTCATGTAGTGGATGGAGTCTCCTTAACGCATGTAGTATTGGGCGGGAGAAGCGTAGAATCGTGCCTGGTGTCAAAACATGTGAATTGTGCAACAAGTGGGTGTTTTAAAGGCCCACTCATTACAAAGCACTCAGCTGCAAAAGCATCAACAAAGTGAGCCACTGCGTAGGTTCGTGTGTTACCTTATGGATGCGTAGTGGGCCCTTCGCTGATTCGCAAAAGGAAGAATTATGCCGTAGCAGGCACTTAACAACTGTACTTGCAGCGGGCATTCTAGGATAGTAACGGTCAGTGTTGTGCCAATATAGATGTCCAATATATAGGCAAACTGACTGAGTGGTAAAGAAGCCCCCCTCCATGCCCCACTGTTTACCAGCTTCTGCTGGCAATTTGTGCAACACACTTTGTCGTGTCAAAAGGCCGGCATCCTTGCAAGCATCGCAATGAGTTAAAAAGATGCGCTTCCTGGCTACATATCCCTCAGTGTAGTAATCCAGGCGGGTATCACTATATTGCTCTACATTGTCCACATGGTCACTAGCAACATCTGCTGCTGCGGCAGGCAGTATAGCGTCATCTGAAGGTACTTCTTCGTTTTCAGGGAGCAGGTGCTCCTCGGACAGCAGGGCCTCCAAAAGTCCAGGGGACGCATTTATACTCCCTTAGGGCTTTTTGTCCAGCTATCAAAGCTTATGCACCTGCACATATACAATTGAGTTAGATAAATTGACACTTTGGATTAGATGCTTTGTATTTCAACGTACAGGACTGAAAATGTGCGAGCATAAATTTTATAATGATGAACTGCACAGAAGTGGAGTGATCATTATTAGCTCCACTCGCCTGTCTAACAACACCAAATGAACGCTCCAAGCAGTATTGACGTCTTGACTAAGGTAGCAGGTCATCAGGAACCTGAACCCAACCTTTTCAGTTAGGTATTTCAAGCGCCTCCTTTGTAGAATGAATTGTCACACGCAGACCTTCTGGTGTGCTCTTGCTCAAGGAGCCGAGCCCTCCTTCATGGTGCTCCCGTTAGTCCAGAAATTCCAGAATTTCGCCAAGTGCACAACGCCCGATCGTCTGAATTAGCCTGGAGCTCTCCACTGCAGCTCTCCTCATAGCCCATGTGTCGCATCGGATCGCTAAACACTACGGTTTGTTAACGCGTCCGAAGCTCAGCTTTTCTATAGGTTTAAACATGTATGAACGTATGTACCTTGGGTCAAAATGCCTTTCGCAAACTGCAGAATTATCTTGTCGGCCCAACGACTCAAGTTGTTAAAGTCTACACGAACGCAAATCGAGCAACAGTCCCACCTCACCACGCTTCCTCGTCTGCAGACTCTACATTGCTTTGCGCACATGCACTGCTCTCTGGCGCGAACGCTGAGGAGTACGCTTGCACGGTTCCAACTTTTCATGTCACTGTGTCAGGCAGGTCATAAGTGTAGCAGCACTCTCCAAGACGGCGAAGTCCGCTACGAATGCTTAAGACCACGTTTGTACTGGCAGTGCTGAGAGAATTTCTGTGCTTTGTTTTAACCACGCTTAGTTGGCTAAAAACTCTTTCCACCTCTGCGTTTGAGAATGGCAAGGAAAGCACATCAACTGCGAGCTGGGCGAGCTCGTGAAACAGGTTCGGGCCAGCTGCATCACAGTAAGCAAGGACCTCGGAACAAAATGCAGTGGTGTCTGTGGTAGTGGCCCAGCCCACCAGGGTTAGATTCTTCCACTAGGTGTCCACGAGATCTATCCTGTTTGGTTGTAGACCAAAATGTTCAGCCAACTCCGTGATGGGTTCCTTGAGCACTCGCAAGCAGGCTCCCACTGACAGCCGTGCGATGACCTGCAATATCTTGAAGTTCAATGGCAGACGTTGCCGGAGCTCACTTGACAGCTTTACTGTGAACGCAACGCAGCGCTGGCGCACGAAGTCTACTTCAGGACCAGCTGGCAGCGTGTTTGCGAGTTTCTCGAACTCGTATCCCAAGTATGGCTTGGGGTCCAGGTGACCATCGATGGGCTGGCACAGCGGATCGATCTTCGCCGTTGGAATGACCACTTTGCTGCAAATAGTCTTAATCAGGAGCACGAGACCTTCAAGGAGCTTTGCGGGATTCGCGTCGTTCCTCTCGTAGGCCTTGTTGGCATGCTGAACTTCTCGTAGTATCGGACGAAGGTGGAGGAGGTAAAGCTTATTCAGCGGATCAGAGTACATCTGATACAGGAGTTCTGCGGTATAACATCCTTCCATCGATCTGGCCTGTTCAAAACGTTTAAGCAACATGTCCCATTGATCGAGGACTCTGACGACCGCTGGCTCCAAAGATATCCATCTGGTATTGCACACCCTTGGAATCACTAGTGGTTCTTTCCCATCGCAAAGGCTCTTGTAAAGCTGACTATGCAACCTTGCGCTTTGAAGAATGAGAAAACCACATGTGCGTTACATGCACCAGGAAGTCCACGTTCCTGGGAAGTGCTCCCTGAGCAGCGTGGGAAAGTGCGAGTTGCAACGAATGGCAAACACATCTTACCATAATCAAGTTCGGGAGTTGCCACTCACGCTTCATTGTCACGAAAATACCGTCGTAGGTCGCTGTCATGGGGCAGATCTTCGGGGTACACACCGCTGCCGTAGTTTGCACACCCTCGAGCCACGGGTTCGACCACGAAGGCAGGCTGCCGGCTACCACGTGGCCTGGCCTACGACGTTCCGTCGTCCGCACGCTTCCTCGGCTCGACCAACTCTGTCTTTTTTCTTTCCCCTGTGGCACCTCCACCACTCCTGCCTCTCTCTCCCCTCTCCCGTCTGTCTTGAGCCATCGAACCGGTCTTTCGGTACACAAAAGAGCCGTCGTTGACCGCCACCCCCTCCGTCGCCGGGTGCACTGACGGAGACGGGGCCCGCGCACTCTATCATCACTTGTCTCGCACGCGCATTTTGTGACACTACCCCGGCGACAAGAATGTTATCCATTAACATTCAACACACCATAAAGTCGCGGGCGCACACTGAAAGCGGTCCGAGCACCAGATGGTCACGCGCACATCACGTCGATATGTTCCGATGAGTTCTGGAGTTGCGCAAGCACTCACGCACGAACACTGCACCAAACCGGTTCCCATAACACTGTACGACAATAGAAACGTACAGGGAAAAAAAATCAACAAAATACCAACAAGGCGCAAGTTTAGTACAATTAAGTACGGCAAAAACCAGAAAAAAAAACCAGCGTCTGGTCATATGTTCGTGCCCGTCTAAACCCGGCTGAGGTAGTCGGCGCCTACATTCTCGCTGCCCTTGATGCTTAGCACGCTAAAGTCGTACTTCTGCAGGAGTAACGCCCATCGGCGTAACCGGGAGTTCGTGAATTGGGCCTCCTTGAGGTATCTCAGGGGCTGGTGATCCGTTTGGACCGTGAAACGCTTCCCGTAAAGTTAAAGCACCTCACCACCCATACAATGGCCAGACATTCCTTTTCAATAGCCGCGTAGGCCTGCTCTCTCGGCAGGAGCTTTCGGCTCGCGTACGCAACCGGGTGGAGCACTCCCCCCTTATACTGCAGTAGGACTGCGCCGAGCCCTTGATCGGAGGCGTCTGTGCGTAGCACGAATGCCTCAGAGAAATCTGTGATCTGCAGAATCGGTGCCTCGGAGAGCAGCTTCTGCAGTTTGTCAAATGCGTCCTGCTCGAGGTCTCCCCACTCAACATGATTCGGCGCCCGCTTCCTTGTTAAGTCCTTCAGAGGAGCGGCGATAGTCGCATAATTTGGAATGAACTCGCGGTAGTACCCGGCCAGACCCAAGAATGCTTGAACTTGGCGCTTGGTTCTTGGCGGCGTAGCCTCGCGTATCTTGTCCAAAGTGGATTCTAGGGGACCCAGTCTTCCGTCCCCAATCTTGTGACCCAGGAAAGACAGCTGGTTGAAACCCAACTCGCATTTCTTGGGATGAACGGTCATTCCCGCCTCTCGCAGCCTCGCCAGTACCCTTTCCAAAGCGTCCAGGTCGTCGTTTTTTTTTCGTTAAAACGGCGCAAGTAGCCTCTGTGCCCCCCTCCCCCCCGCGCGAAATGTGTTGATACTGCGGCTGCATTCGATATGCTGTCCGAGCTCCCACACTTGCTCGTGCACTCGCTCCTGGCGCGCAGTAGATCCATCTCCTTTTTCATTTCGGCGACAGGCCGGTCGGACTGCGCTTCGTCACACTCATCGTCCTCGCGCCTTCGCTCTCTCTCTTGTTCCTCATCCTCCCGCTTTCGCTCGCGATGCGCTGCTCATTCCTCCCACAAAAATTCTTTTAAGCGCCATCCCCTCAAGGCCCAGCTGCTTCCCGAGAGCCATCAGGCGCTCTGCCTCCTCGGCCATCTCGGCTCTTTTGAGCTATTAGCGCAATGTGTATTTCCACCGCCTCTCACCCGTGGCCACGCATGATCGTGGTCAGCAAGTCCTGTCGCGGACGCCAGTTGTCAGGAATTGCTGGGTACTCGGTCTAAGATACCCGCACTCTCCGTTTTGGAGGGGGTGGGCAGACAACAAATCCACCCCGTGTGCTAAAGAGTGGTTCGACCGCTGACCGGCGATAGGTTCACGCCTGATCACTGCGGCCCAGGGGCAAGAGTCAGGAGGCAATGATTATCAACAACAAATGCTCACGCACACTTTACTGTAGCAAGAATAAAACACGCGAGACTAATCAAGATATACATACTATGCGCGACATTCCTTCACGCGATACCCCCAGCGCGCACCACATGGTGACAATTTCTCCCCCAAAATACACCGAGAGAGCCCACTCGCTCAAAAAAATATACTCGACGTTATACATAAAAACTCGACGCTAACATGATGACAACAAAACGCGACTCGCGAACCAAACACTGGATGAAATACGGTTATGAAAGTCCCGGCGAGAGAGGAGAGCCGTTGAATGCGGCGCTTTTCTGCGGTTGGTACGTCGTCGAAGGCCCGAGCTGGTGGACTCCGGGCCGCTGCTTCGCTGTCGTAGGTCGCTGGTCGTGGGGCAGATCTTCGGGGTACACACTGCTGCCGTAAATTGCACACCCTCGAGCCACAGATTCGACCACGAAGGCAGGCTGCCAGCTGCCACGTGGCCTGGCCTACGACGTTCCGTCATTTGCATGCCTCCTCGGCTTGACCAACTCTGTCCTTTTTCTTTGCCCCGTGGCACCTCCACCACTCCTGCCTCTCTCTCCCCTCTCCCGTCTGTCTTGAGCCATCGAACCGGTCTTTCGGTACACAAAAGAGCCGTCGTTGACCGCCACCCCCTCCGTTGCCGGGTGCACTGGCGGAGACAAGGCCCGCGCACTCTATCATCACTTGTCTCGCACGCGCATTTTGTGACAGCTTGACGCTTGTATTCGAACCAGGAATTCATCACAGCAAGGTTGATGAAGTGTGTAATTACTCTGACGGTCTATTTTCTTGATCGAATAGATGTTTGGTTTAGAGTTGTAAGAAAATAATTTTTGTTCATACCACCCATGCTACAGTTGTACTACGCACAACAGCAGCACATTTCACCTTTATTAAGGTGCCGTCTGCCTTGCTCCATCTTGACACTTGCCCTTCGTCATCGATGCCGAGGAAATTGGATGCCAACGTTCACGTCCGGTTTTCCATCCACCTTGTGAGGATTATTTTTCCATCACTGCATCACTGCTTGGATTAACGTCTTTGTTTCTTTTTTAGTTTCTTTTCTGATTTCGGTGGGCATTACTCGATCCGGTTCGAATGGATTGTTCCAGCACCATCTATTCTTTTTCAAGAAGTAGATGCAATACTGGCAGGGAGGTAAAATAATTGTCGAAGAAGGGTTTGTACCCAATGCCATCAGGTATACTCTTGGCGAGAAGGACAAGCGCTCCGGTGATTCAGTTGTAGACCCTTGGTACACAAGAAAATCATGTATAATCCTTGAAGCACCACATAACATGAATACCTTCACACACCAAGGATTCGACTTTCCTCTGATGTACTGCTTGATATCAAGCTTTTCTTTGAATGGTATGATTCGCTCATCTAAAGAGAGACGCTCTTCAAGGCGAAAGTCCTGACACCTTTGGAGAAATGAGTTCAAAAATGGTCTTACTTTCAATAAACCTTCATTGCTGTCGTGTGATCCACTTACGTCTACTACGTGTAAGCAGTTGCACAGCTTTTCGAAGTGGTTTCGCAACATACTTACTCTTGACAAAAGCTCAGTTTTCAGCGATGACTTCCAGTACAGGCGAAGCCATGGTTACTGCACGACACCCATAGCCAAATGCAAAGCAATTAGTCTCCTTATCTCCTCCTTGTTTGTTTGCACTGATTTTCCATCTTGGAAAATTGAATACGTGTTCGTCGTTTCGGCCAACTCAACAAACACACTTTTCGGGACGTACTGTGGAAAGTAGTCATACGGTGTGGGGAGTGGATTGAGGTTATTCTCATTCTCATCCGCAGTGGTGTTAAACTCGGCCTCGTGTTTTGACAATCTCATTCTTCTCCATGACGTTTTTTCTGCAGAAACTTCGTCACGTTCTTCATCGGTGGAGATTGTCGATTCATTATCCGAAGCGTCATGGTCTGCTAGGGCAGGCTCTCCGTCCTCAACCTCATCTTGGTCCCCTTCCACCCTATATGTTACTGTTCTCCAATGCTGAGAACCTAATATGGGGATCTTCAAGACATACATGTCTTGAACGAGGCCTCATTGCCATTGAGTAGAACAAATCAGGCGGGAAGCTAACCTCTGCAACAAAACAACAAGAGAATGGCAGCTGTTAGTAACAGCAACACCATGTCACCTCGTGAAGTGCATGGCGAGAATTGACAACTTCTAAGCCCTGGCATATTATATTTAAGATGCGCACATGGGCACACGTGGCGGCTAAATCACGCATCAGAAGGAAAGCTTTCGGATATATTTGGAGCCTTGAATACATAAGAAACAACTAAAGAAAATATGATCACGAATGAGCCAGTAGTTATTTAGTTAAAAATTTCAAAAGATGCACTCTCCATCGCTGCCGTCTTTTCTGGTGTCTGTCCGCCATTTTCTTTTCTTCTTCCCGTCATGCCGAAGAAGATGACAACATCGAGATTGGTTTATATGCCAATGGAGATGTCTGAGGAAGAGGTCCACCTGCTGTTTCGGTTTCTCGTGCATTTGTGTTTTGATTTTTAGACGTTTTTTTTTTTGTGTCCTTTTCACAGGACACCATTCTTTGTGTCCTTTTCATAGGACACAAGGGCCGAAAGGGTTAATGGACTGTCATTGCGTCTGTACTTTTAACGCCCAAACTTTCGCAATGCTTTAAGAGTCATGTTTCCATTCAAGGCCGTGGCGAAGAGGTCGGCGGAGTTGCTCGACGATTCAACGTACTGAAGTTGCAACTTCCCTTTTTGACCTTTCCTGTAAGGAAATGATATTTGAGGTCGATGTGCTTGTTTCTATCTAATGTAACTTGTTTTTTTGCCAGCGCAGTGGCACCCTGGTTGTCAGCCAGCAAAACCTGTGGTTCGTGCATGAACTCTTGTGCATTAAGCTTGTGATAACACGCCTGGTTGATTCAAGGGGGAGCAATTTATTAAGTTAAAGTAGTTACATGACATGGGTTTGTCACAAAGGGCTTCATGGCGAACCGTGGATACTGCCGCTGTCGATGGTGCTCTCCCAGAACGAGTGAGGCTGGTGTTGTCTCCTTTTACATCTTTTATCACAGGTTCAGTTTAACAACTGGTTTTACAAGGCGGCCATAGCGAGTTGCTGTGTGGCTGCTAGGCGTCTGCATTGTCACCCGGCTTTTTGTCTCCCTCTACAAAGCTCTTTCATGAAATTTTGGAACCATATTATTTCCTTTGCAGCGTGACACATAGCCACACATTCATTTTGGACTGTTCGCCATGCAGTGCTTCACTGCTTCTTACTGCTACATGAAATGGCAGCACCAACCCGCTGAATGATTTCCTCTCACTCTTGTCATTAGCCCAGTCTGCATCGCAAAATGCTTGCACGCACTTCCTGGTTCTTTGGTAGATAGGTAAGTAATTCTCCGTCTGTTTCACATAGTGAAGAATGTGCCTTACGCCACTCCAGTGTTTTTCTGTGGGATGTTCGTTAAACTGGCTCATATAGGCAGTGGCAAAAGCCAAGTCGGGCCTTTTGCTTCGATGAGGTAAAGCAATGCACCGATTGCTTGTCTGTACTTGCTTGGGAGGTCCTCTCTTGCTAGGCTATCATCGTTCCCTCTTTGGTACTTGCTTCCAGGATCCAAAGCAGTTGACACTGTCTTTGCATTTGCCGTACCAAATGTCTCCAGTATGTGCTCAGCATAGCGCCGTCATGGCTACGTGCGGCGCTGATTTGTTTAAGTGCACAGATTGAAGGTTCAAGCGCGCAGATATACCCGATAAAGTGGACGGGAGAATGACTGCCGTCGTAGCTCAATTGGTCGAGCATTGGACACATTATTTGAAGGTTGCAGGTTCGGTCCCTGCCGGCGGCACATTATCTTTTCGTCCACTTTAATTTCTTCACATTTATATCATGATTACCACGAATGACATCTTCTATACTTGTCTTGATTGTCTGTTAGTTCTCATTAATTTGTGTGATGAAATACGGGTCTTCGCATTGAACTCCCACACGGCAAACTTGTGTTTCTGCTTGGCAACTCTTGTGACACTTCTCGTATTCTTTGTCCTTTTGAATCGAAGCATGGGCATGGCATCTGAGATCAAGGACGCTGTTCTCACACTCGCCTGGGTCTGCTGAACTCTGCTGCATCTGTTCTGTTGTGTCCCACGTAGAACTCGGTGCATGTGCAGTCACCAGCATGTCATCATCATCAGCAGTCATCAGCATGTGCAGTCGTCACTGCTGAGGCAGTATACTGTGTGGCCTGCACATAATAAAAGCAGAGGGCTCACAAAACATATGCGCTGATACTTAGCAATGCAGTTTTTTTTTTTTTTTCATGCCATGAAAGTTGTTTACACCATTGAGTTTCCTAATAATACACTAGAGGGAATACTGGCGCGAGTGTCTATGGGAGCTGCAACGCATGGCACTTCAACCAGCATGGGAATGATGGGTAGGGCTCGGATTTGTCTAAGCTTCGTTCTTACGGCTCCATTTGGCTTTGTGTGGCCTCCAGCTAATTAGTCACACGATGAAGTTCAGCAAATGTTCAACACTTCCACTTCACCACCTTGACATTTTTAGGCTTACCGATTCAAATTGGCTCACAACGATCCATTATTTTATTCGAAACAAAAGCCGAAATGCAACAATAAACAACGCCACAAAAGTGTTCAAAGCCGCAAGCACGAAGATTAGGCAGATCTGTGTACTACCCATCATTCCCAGGGTTAGAGTGTACTTGAATGTTTTGAGTGGCGCGACCGGTCGCCTCAGAGAGAGCCACAGCGCGCGGAATGTTGGCAGTGGTGCTGCAATCAACGGCACTTGAACGCATCTCTGCCTCCTTGCCGCGCTCGCTTGCAGCCTGCCGTGCAGAGCAGAGTCGGCGCGTGCAAAAATTTCGCGAATTTTCACGCTGTTTGAAACAGGTCGTTGCTTTCAAGTAAAAATATGCCCTGCGTATTTTCAAACTAATGGATTGGTATGAGTAAAGTGCACTTTTTTTTTCCCTATCCACTTACGTACCCGTATTGTTTCTAAACAGTCATTCCTGTACCCGACGTAATAACTATCTACATAAAAGCATAGCAGTTTCGCTCTGCAACGCGTAGCCGGTGTACGCTTTCGTTCTCTTCGTTAGCGCAGCTCAGTGGAAAACTCGTGTGACTTTGTTCTTCTTCAGAGTTTGTAGCATGATTTCATTGAACCCGGAACTGTCCATGTAGCTTGACATGTATTTTCTAATGGTAGTTCCGCTTGGAAGCACCAATATCTTCTGCCTGCGGATGTATTCATAAAGCCTCGGTCTTCGCATCGTCAGGAGAATACATTCAAGCATCCAGTACTCCTTATCAAATGACATGCCTTGAGTGCTTTTTCTTTTTGAAGCTTGGAAACACTGTTTCACAGCTAGTTGCTACTAGGGGGACAAAGGTTTAAGCTTGTCTTGTAGAATGCTTTCAGCGTTGGCAGCGGTAGCTTTTTTCAAACTGGCAACAACAGAACTTAGTGTTTTCACCTTCGACGCAAGCCTCTTGGTTTTTCTCTGCGACGCTCACATTTTATGCGAAGTGCTATGTGTAGTTATCACCACTTGTCTCTTAATGCGTGACTTTCTTGTCTGCAAAGACTTGCGGAGGTACTTGCAAGGTATGAAGGGTAACACTGTAAAAAAATGGAAAACAATACTAATTGAATTTCATCAAATGCCCGAAAACCTGCAACTGAGTGTTTCGTTATGTTTATTTTAATATGATACACTCGCTTCTTCAGGCTGAACGCATAACGACAATGCATTGGTATTGCACTACGTTTAGTAAATTTAACCATACCTGCATTTGGTGATTCCCCTGAGCAGTTGACGCTGAAGAGGGCTCCTTTGCATGACCGCATTCGTGCGTGTAGAGCTTTTGTGCGTGTAGAGCACAAAGGAATGCTTGCAGCCCGTTGTAAGAGCTCCGTCGCTTCTCTTGCAGTGGTCAAACGACACTTGTCAACCAACTTTTCTAGGACAAACATTTTGCCCTCTACGCTACCTGTACTAGAGCAATCAAAACACGCGGCCCTCTCAATTGCAATTTCATTCATGCATGAGTCGAATGTACAGGCCACATAGGAAACTCCAGAAAAGTTAGGAAATTCCTGTGGTGCCCACGACTTGGATGGCAGCGGTAAGTTGTGAAGGTTAGCAAGGCCAACGCAGTCAGCGCCTACTCCTTTTCCAAGTCTTCCATAGGAGCAGCATTCACTTCATCTGTGAAAGTAGAAGTGTTGAGTGTACGACGGCGCTTATTCTTCTTCAGAGCCTCCGCTTGCCGGCGTTTCCTTTCTGGCCTCGGTGTCAGTGTTTCCATACTCGGGTAGGACGGCAAGTTCGGCAAGGTAGTCGGCACTGCGTTGGCGTTCCTTCGGCCCCGTCCACAATGTGCACATAATCCCTTAGGACAAAACGGGGTTCGAAATGAAGCTCGTATACCGCGCAGTCTTTGTCAAGCCTGCGCAAGTGTCTTTCGGAGCGGTCGCCCTCTTCATCGGCGGGGGCTTTGAAAAGTGACAATTTGCGACCATGTGCAGTCCATGCGTACCCAATTTTGCAACCAGGCGCTTAGCAGTGATTTTAAGGCGTCGCTTCGAAAGCATCGTACGAGATGAGCATCTCAGAAAGGATTTTTCCAACGCGAATAGCACTGCGCACACATGTCAACAGACACATTGAACAAGCGAGCTGTAGCAGGCTTGAGCGAGCGCTCTTCAAGTGCCGACGACGACAGCGCCGCCGCAATTTTCCACGTAGGAGTGGCCGGCGGCTAACAATAGAACCGGTCTCCGCTCGCTCCTCTCAGAAATTCTAGTACACTGTACCCTGGTGGCTGAACAATCACAGTGCCATAGTTCCCTCTAGTAGATATTGTAGGAAACTCTATGGTTTACACCACATTCAGGCTATTTGAATTACATTTCACTGTTTCACTGGGACGGCTGGACTATTTGGATAATAATCACAAGGCGGAATAAAGTGGGGAGAGTACGATTTTGTAAATGGCAAAAGCAGCGCAAAGGAGACGTAGCCTAAGTGAAGGAAAACACAGGACGAGCGCTAACAACTTCTGAACCACACTTCTGGAGAGTACAAAACAACGTAAGAACGGGGGGACCCAGTGGCTAGAGTCCCCCTGACACTAAATAGAAAGGCTTAGTGCCGGGGACCCCAAGCCACCTGCGTACGCACACTCTTGCTTTCCTTTGTACAGTAGACTCTCAGTAAACGGAAATCTGTTAAACGGAACTGCTGCTTAAACGGAACAACTGCATCTAACACGATTGGTTTCATACTTGGATTCTGCACCCCTGTTCATCTCTCAGTAAATGGAACTCCTGTTAAATGGAACACATTTTCTTGGTCCCTTCAGGTTCCGTTTAACGAGAGTCTACTGTGCTCCCAGCCGCATCCACGGAGAATACAAAAGAATGCAAGGGCTTATGTACGCAAGCCGCTTTGGGGCCCCGGCACTAAAACTCTCTAATCTCTCTATTGACACCCAGTACCTCGACGTTCTGCGTCCCCAACTAGCATGCCTGCAGCCGTACACGGCAAAACAGCGTCGCGCCACCGCTTAACAATTCCTCACTGTGCGGCTGCAACTTCCACCACTCGGTACGAGGCGTTTTTGCACACACGAACAACACTTACGGGCAATCGCGAGCCCAAAGAGGTATCTCGCATAGGTGCGTTTCGTGCTCCTTATGAGTTCCAAACTACTACTTTCACCTCAACAAAGCAAATAACCTACACTCGCTCACCCTTTTCGCATAGCCGACGCCAAGCACTGGCAATGGATTCAAGGAGGTAGGTTTACCGTCAACAAAGCTGGTGGAACAGACCTGTGATAAACGAAAGAGCGCGGCGGCGTAAGTGGCACTGGGGATATTAGCTGCATGTTCATAGTCACAAGTGGGTCAACACTTGCGCTAGCGAGCTTGCTTGGCTTGAAGTTCTTGCGGTTGAGGGCAATTTCCCATTCCCAACACTTTTCAGGCACAGCCGGAAATCTGTGCAATCGGTACATGCCATGCATACACGTACTTCTCTTTCATCGATGAGCCGCACAGATTTCACTCATCAGAAGCTTGCGTTTGCGTTGGTTGTTCGTGCAGCCAATGACGGCGCAATGCCAGCTTTTGTAGATAATTGCTACTTGCTGAAACTGCTGATTAACTACATAAACAAGCGTGGCGCACAAATGAAAACGCACATGAATAAATGCTTGTCTCAAATAGCAGAATGCAATCTTCGTACATCTTAGAGGGTAGACCATAACAAATATGGCTGTTTAGAGTGAACAAATGATGAGGGGAGGGGATAACGGGAGCGCAAACGTTCAACTGTTTATTCATATTCACCCAATGACATGTGCCCCACACCGCAAACTATTCAAATGCACAACACCCCAATCACAGCCTACTATCAAAAATCCTTCCTGCCCGCGAGAGTATTGTTAATACATGATGATCCTCGGGTTTCAATGTGAAACTCCTCCAACAATTCACAAGCCGTATTGTCCTTGCTTTTTCCCAGAATCTGAACCCTATCTAGTTACGGCTCACATTTATGCGAGCTGCAGCGGGCCAGCAAGTGCACTCCATCTTTACCTTTTAAAGATATCTCGTGTTCCCGTGCATGCTCATTAATGCATCTTTCCATCTGGCCAACACACATCTTGCCGCAAGTTGGTCGAATTTCGTATACGACTGCAGTAGCACATTGTATGTACGGCTTGACATGCTTCTTGCTGCTAGCGTCTTTGTTGCTCCCTTCAGAGAGTGTGCACTGGCATAGCCGAGACAGCTTGCTTGGTGAGGAGAAAACAATTGGCATCCAACGTCTGTTTGCTACCTTTCATCTTGTTTCGGACTTCTCAGACAGCTGCTTGAATGGCGCAGGTCTGCCATTATCGGGTTCTCTTGGTCACCTCAATCTGTTCAGCAGCACCCTTTTAGACAGCCTTGGTTCTTGGACAAGAGTCATGTCGCCTACAGAGCTGGATGCAGTGCCCCCTTGGTTTGCAGAGCTTCCAGTTTCACTGCTCACACTGTTGCTGATAGAGGGAGGGTCCCATGGCACCACTGGGCTGATTCTTGTCAAGCAGGTGCCGCGCTCCAGCAGTATGCAACATGTCTGTAGAGCGAACATCTTGTACAGCGAAATTTTCTGGTGCTTGCACCTTGTCTCCTTCATGATGGGTCGGTGTTACTTCTTCCTGCCTTAGCCAGGCCACATTCTCTGATTTTAGGAAACTGAGTCGTGCTGCCACAACTGGCTGTCAGGCAAAATGTCTGTGATAGCCTTCAGCATCCTCATTGTATAGTGGGAACACTGGTTTTTGTTCATTTTTTCAAAGGAAAGCCTTGGCATTGATAGTACTTCTGCAGAGCTGCCCGCCATGGACTCTGAGTTGACCTCTTCGTTGTTTCTATCTGCAGTGGTTCCAAGGAATTCCACCTGATAAGACTTGAACCATCGCCTGCTGACAGCTGCTTTCATACGCGGTTTTAAGTCGAATCTAGCACAAACTGCAAGCATGTGCCGGCAAAGGAGCTTCGACTTTGTGTATGTTGTGCAGCTGCATGAATGTTTCAAAGAAGACATCATGCCAGACATCAGTAGATGTATAAAAAGATGGCATAGGTACGTAACGACAACTTTTTAACTTCTCGAGGATCATCACGCAGTTTCGCCAGCTCGTTGACCAGTAGCTTGCGTGAGAACATTGCGACACTGCTCCTGCACACCTTCGTGTCCTTCGTAGCTGTAGAAGTCACGGGTCTTTAGAAGTATGGTCTTGTGATGTGCTTCTTGTGACAAGCTTGTGGATAACTTTAAGAGCCCACAGAGCGCTTCATGAAGTTTTGAAGATTATGACAGCACATTTTTTATCTTCGCATTGTGAGATTCGACACGGTTGTTAGTATCGCTGCTTCCTGTGAACTCTCGATCACGAAGATGCTGCATTCGCATATCTGTTATGTTGCTCCAGTCTTTTCTGCGCAATAGATGGTGGCTTTTGAACTGGCATACCTTTCAAATTCAGCTTTCGCATCAGCATGCTTTTGTGGTGTGGAAACATGCAGCATTTCACAAAAGCCGCGCAACAGATGCTTGCGTTCATCAGGCGACTTTCCGAGCTGTGCATCTGCAATTTAGAAGCCCTTTTCACGTGAAATTCACACAGTTGTACCACTGGAGAACCTGAGAATGCTACCGCAATGGCGTTCACTCAAGTGAAATCTTTGTCTATGACAAACACTTTCGTATTTGTATCTGGAAGGCTTTCCTGAACAAATGTCTCCAAAAGACCTGTAACAGCATGTTGCCACTGAGATGTCACAAATGCATTATGCTACAACATGACTCAAACCGGACCCATTCTGGACGGCCATTACAAAAAGAGGTGTGCGCAGCTTGTTGATGCTGTAAGTTGCATCAAGCAAGACTACTTCCGGGAAGCACTTGAATGCCTGCTGCATGTGCAGCAGGCATTCAAAACATGATCTTTAGTTCCTTGTTTTTGTCTTTGATGGGAAGTACGTTAATGCCATATTTTGCTTTGCAGTTATTCAGCTCCTCCAGCAACTGCATCGCTTCGTCTTGGCCTCGCTGCGCACACTTCAGCTTGTGGATGTCCTTGGCGATTACTGCTTTCCCTACACAAACATAAATAAAAACAGAAAAAAGCGACAAATCTCACAGAAAAAAAGATAACTTTCCTTACCCGTTTCCTGTCTCAGCTTCTCCACGACGAGGCCAGGTCGGACATTCAGCTCTATTAGAGTCCTAGCAAAGCTTCAATTTGGGCTAGTTGGTACGGCGTTGTAATGTAGATGCGCTGAGCGAAATGCACAAACGAGTAATGTAACAAGAGGACAGGGCTAGTGGTGCACGCCAGTCCTGTCCTAATGAACTAGACCTCCTCGTCGCTCAGTTTGCGACACACTGAGTACGCCTTGTAGGTTTCCGGGCTGACCTTATGGTTGTGCTTAGGGTTGACAGCCATGATCACTAGTTGTTGGCTGGCCCAGCACACCGCTATGATAATTTTGGCTGGGCAGCCGTGCGTAGTGCTAGGGGAAGAGAATACTTTTTCAGCTCTGTACGTGGGGCACCTTGGATTGAACATTCACAACGAGCGTGCAACCGGAGGCACTTACCTTTGCGACGAACGATTTCGAGTCCCCGTCTTCTTCACGGCACCACCGTGCATGCGTGTGTATGTTACGTTAGCAAATTTTAACTTTGCGTCGAGCTTAGTGAGGCCGGCAGAAAGTCGGGAGTTGACAACGTCCCCAGTCTTGCTTGTCTTCATGACAAAAAGAGTGTTTGTTGCCGCTTGAAAGTCTCGGAATGCTCGCTTAAACTCGACGAAGCTGTCGAACTTTGCACCTTCATCCATGTGATCTTCAACTAGCGCGGACTACAGAAACGCGCTACAGGTACCAAGGAATGAGCTTGAAAGAAGAGTCCATAAACAAAGGTCGTCGACGGGGTCAGCCCGGCTTGAGTGTGCTGTGCTGTATGCATCTTGAAGGCCACATTATTGTTGTGCTAGTTGCAACGTCAACAGCTAAATGTCGAGAACATGCCGCGTCATGCGTGCAGCCTTTACCAGTTGACGCTCAGGACATCGAGCGTGCAGCATCACTCATAGCGGATTTTGTTCTCGGTAACCGCCATTCATGCATCTGAAAGCATGCTGAGTGCAGTCAACAATGTAGCTTCTGCCACTGTCCACGCATAGCACTATGCGACTAAGCACGTGTTACCGATAGAGCTGCTTGAGAGTCCAGATAATTCCTTGGTCCGTCGACTGTAGTAGTGATTTTGTGTTTGGCAGCAGGAATTCCAGTTGCATGGCTTTGAGGTCTTTGGCATGGCCTTGTGCAGTGCATTTGTCCACTAGCATTAGAACTTTGCATTCTTGGCGCTCAAACTGCCTGTCCACCTTCCGAATGTAGTCTTCAAAGAGCTTTTGCGTTATCCATGCCTTCTTGTTGGCTTCGTACAGCACTAGAACACGTACTTCCTCAAAGCATCTCGAATTCTTGATTTTCCGATAACAAGCATCAGAAGCTTTTTGGTACCAAGCATGTTACTGCCGACAAGGACTCTAAGCCATTCCTTTCTGTGCTTGCCACCGTGGCAAGGGTCCCCAGTGAAAGCAAGGGTTTTCTCGGGTAGCAACTTGTAAAGCAGCCTGGTTTCGTCACAGTTAAACGTACCTGCTGGCGTGAACTGCTGGAGCAAGGACTGTAGCTGACCACAGCGATAATGTTCAACAGCTGACTCATCGACTGCGGCACTCTGGCCGAAAATTAATTTTTAAGCTAAAGTGATTTCTTTTCTTAAAAAGTTAGGGCAGCTTCACAATGATAGTGCCAAGCTTGAAGAAGCAGTGGAGCTTGGTGGCCTTCCCTAGCATTCCAGCCAAGCCTAGCCTAGAGATAGCCAGTCAAGCCTAGACGGAGTGTACTAGAAGGATGTGAGTGAGATGAACGAAGCACTCTGCCTGAGGCGACGCTCGTCGACTGAATAGGGGGCGCTGCGGGCAAAGTGGATTGGCCCTGGCTGAGCGCACCGAAGCACGCAGGCCGCACTTTCTCGCATTTCGTCCAATTTTCCTATTAACAGGAATGATAAACCGACAGTGGTATAGAAAACACATAATAAATTCAAGGTGACTTATGAGGCTTTCCAACAAATGCGTGCCCTGTAGTCTTTTTTTCCATGTTCCCTTGTAACTCTCCCAAACAGAACACTGACAGTGCTGCGTCAATGAAGCCAATTGACGAATTGGGTCAATTTATCTACGAAATGGACTATTGAAAAATGTCGCAGTGATAACCGTTCGACTGATGCCCATTGCTAATGAGTGTCTGCCAGTAATTAAGTGGTGAATGCGGTGTCAGTGGGCTACAATTTCTACAACGAAAATTCGCAGTGGTAGTCTGGGGTTTGTCTGAATGCCTGCAAACTCTCTTTGTTTGCCGCCTTTACATCTTCTCTAGTGATCGCTCCTTAGCCTTTTTCAAGCGCAGAGAATCTTTCTCGGCTGCCCGTTCTCGGCTTCATCAGTGGGGCTAACACCTGGCCAGGTGGCCAGTTGTTAGCCCCACTGATGAAGCTAGCTCTTGGGTGGCCCTGTAGCAGCCGGCATTGTATCTTAGAACTGTGTCATGCAGTGCTGTCTCCACAGCAATCAGTGACGCATGCTGCTCTCTTGGCATCAGGGACCACAGCACACAGTGAAAGGCCTCTGATGCATTCTGCGTCTTGGCTCCTAGGCAGCGTTGCAGAAGAGAAGCTTGTGAGAGCCTCTCATAAATGGGTAGAAGTGCATCTGCAACATAACGTGGCAGCTTATGCAAAGGCTTCGAAGGTGGAACACCGCTAATCTTGCTGGCATTATAACTACACCAAGAGTCTGCACCCTCTGGGCACAAGTCGTGGTGGGGCTCCTCATCCGTCGACGTCACGTGGTGGTACAATGCCATCACTGCCCGCCGCATTGCAGCCACATCATCGGAATTGTTGCGTAGGGCCCAGCCATAATAATCTGTCAACTTGTCGAGGAGGGCTTTTGTCAGCCTGCCCTTCCCTCCCAAGGCCTTGTCACTTTTCTACACAAGGTTGCGAAGTGCTGTCCCCATCCTCTTCTGCACGTGGTTCAGGCATTCCTCTTTTGAAATGGGGACCAGCGGCTTGCTCCTCTCCTGCACTGCCGCCGGCGCCGCGGGTGGCGGAGAAAGAAAGTGCGAGAATACACAAACAAAACAACACCAAAATGGTGGCGCTCCGTCGAGCGGTCGAGGAACTGCGATTGCGCGAAGTTGGGGTATTTTGAGCGTTCGCGCGCCACTCGAGGGCTGCCGCGGCTTGTTCTAAACTTTATTTCAAATGGTTTCGCGATGAATTAGACGATATTTACAGAAAAGGTAGTTTATGACACATACTGCCCGAATATGTGGTTTGCCAAAAAACTACTTTTTCGCGATTTTTCTGTTTTCAAAGGCTGCGTCCCCCCTTAACCAGGCTTTGAAGAAGTATGAAGCTTAATTTTTATAATGAAACGCTGTGGTGTAGGCAACCAGAGTGGGGAGCACAGAGAGAGGGGATAATTGAGAAGACTGCTTTGACAGAATTAAAGGCCGAAAACAAGGTGTCGCTAAGATTTGTGTAATTGTACCAACAAGGAAAAAATAAGTGTCAGTACAGATTTGAAAAACAGGCCTGCTTGACACACTGGACCAAGGCTACCAAATTGTCAACCATTTTTGTCAACAGAACAAGCAACTGCAGGTCAACGAGTTTATTTATAAGGACCAAATGTCATGCTGCTCAGGTGACTTCCATCTTGTGACATCATGTGCACTTGCGCACTTTCGGAAGCGTGCCATTTTGCGTCTTTCTTCTTTGGCCCTGTTTTCACCCTTTATTAGAAAGTGTAGACAGGTGGCAATGTAGAAGCGCATAACCGTTGCCTTCACCTCGGCATCATGCACAGCACAGCCAACAATTTTATCCTTGCCCATCACAAGTGACAGCACATCCAAAATGCCATCGGCATGCAGGTGGATCATGCTAAAGCAGCCCGTGACGATACCCTCTAGGCAGTCGACAAAGTCGAACAACTCTTTCAACGGGTAGAGCAATCTGCCCTTGTCGCAGAAACTCATAAATGCAGACAGTGTATCAGCTCTGCCTTCTGACGCTGGAACAAGCAGGAGGGCACGGCATGAGACACACCGGGTCTTCTCCGCACACTTCTTGGCAACATACCCTGCCATGTGGTAAACTCCACGCAAATTGCTATTTTTTTGCTCGAGACTGTAATGCTCGACGGGGAAAGTTGGCTCCTGGTGGGCAGCATCTTCCAGACTGTCGAGGTCACCTAGTGCAGTGTATACTTCTCAACTATTTCTTGCAAGCTTGTTTCTTGTAGGAGTGCGTCCCCTATGCGCAGAAATGCCATTGTAGCGGCCGGGAATGTCGGCTGCCGGAGGCAGCGAGAAAGGAGACGTGAAGCTGGTTTGGAGTTGCAGGGCAAGACTGTTTATTTCCACTCCGTGCGAGTGACGAGAGCTCCCCTCGACGAGGGAGAGAAGGAGGCACCCCCGCGTTCTTCTTCAAGAAAGAGGAAAAGGGGGCCCCCGAGCGAGCAGACGCAGCATGCCGCCGGTGCTAATTCCCGGAGCCGGCCCCGACAACACGTTGTTCCCCGAACACGGAGGAGGAGGCGCTGGCGCCGCGCGTAGGCGAGCTGTCGACGGCCGGCTTATGTTATGTTATGTTATGTTATGTTATGTTATGTTTCACCGGCTGTTCCGTGTTGCGGGGCTTGGTGAGCGAGGGGAATTCGGCCAGGACGTGGTGGTAGGCTGATACTGGCTGGAAGGCGCAGATGCCAGATGAGCAGATGTTTGACTCCAAACCACGTACTTTGAGGGATGTGTTGTTATCCTTGAGGCAACGGTCACGTACGCTCACATCCAGGTTGAAGTGGCTGAGAAAATCTGCTCCGAGTATGGCGAAATTAACATCCGCCACCACGAAGACCCAGCGAAACAGGCGCCTGAGTCCGACGTCTATTGTCAGCGAGCGGAAGCCGTACGTAGCGATGGCAGTGTTGTTCACTGCCTGCAGCGACGATATGTTCTTGCTACGTCGGCGATCCTCGGGGGTTGCTGGGACAATAGAGATTTCGGCTCCCGTGTCGACTAGCAGGCGGGAGTTGCTTACGCGGTCGACTACGAAAAACAGGCGGCTGGGTGGAGGGCCGATGTCGTAAGCCGCCGTTAACGACTGGCCTGAGCGTTTCCCGGAAACGAGCAAGGTTGAGTGCAGCGGCTAGCACCCGTGCCGAAACGACGGTGGTACCAGCAAACTCCGTCCTGTGTATCTCGTGCATGGCTTCTCTGGGAAGAGCTTGGGTGTCTTGAAGGGGATCGGTTGCGTCGTTGCTCGTCCTGTTGGGGAGCGCCAGATAGCACAAGTTTCTGCATGGTCTCGGTAAGGTGTTGCAGTTTCTCCTCAAGGCGCAACAGTCGATCTGGTTGCTCATGTGTTCTTGCAGCAGCTATGGGCGCAAAGGTTGGAGTTGAGTATTCCGTGATGCGATCGGCAAGTTGCGCTAGTTGATCAAGGGACGTCTCATTTGAACCCGCGAGAACCACGCGCACCGACTGGGGGAGCCGTTGCAGGAAAAGTTCACGAAGAAGTGGGAGCTGGCCGTCCTGACGCGCGCGCACACCGAGTAGTTGCCGCATACGGTGCAGCAGTTGGGAAGGTCGTTGGTCGCCCAGCTCTTCGCGACACAAGAGCTGCTGCAGTCTGCTTTCTTCAGGCGCCTCGAGGCGGTCCAGCACCGTCTTTTTGAGGGTGTCATATTCTTCTTGCGCGGGGGGTGAAACCAAAATGTCGTCGATAGCGTCGGCGATTTCGCACGAGACTAAAAAGCCACCTAAACATCGCCCAATATTAGCGGTGTAAGCATTTCTTATGTTGGCTACCTTGTGCTGCCGAGCAAAACTAGCGCCGTGGTGTACCCAGAAATTCCCTAGTCAAGTTGACGAGAGCAACGAGAGGCCGAGTTGAAACTTGAAGTTACTTGATGGCGTGTCTTCTTTAAAGATTTTGTGTATCTGTGTCATGCTTCGTTGTGTTACCTCGCGAGTGTTCGCTTAGAAGTGACTGAGATTGCTAAGACTATCACCAGCCTCAATTACGACGTCATCGACTCTGCTGTCGGTTTGGATGAAGCGCGAAAGAAAAGGCACACATACAACCACACATACTGCGCTACGTGTGGGTATATGTGGGCCTTTTCTGTCCCTGTCTTTCGCGCTGCTCCCTTAAGTTATGTTGAACCAACTAGCCAACAAGTTCACTCTTCAAGGTATCAGTGGTGTTCCGACGTAAGCGCCTGGTATAACTCAGTGCGCTCCAGAATGAGGGATTTGCCTTGCTAAGCTTCACCGCTGCACAGTGGCGTTATGCGAAGAAAACTAAACGTCACGCGCTGTGAAGCTCTAGCCCTTCGTGGCCGAGAAGGGTTCGCTGCCGCAAAGTGGTTAATAAAACATTTACGGCTTCGAAGCAACTTAAAGGAATCAGTCATCTCATGGGACTGTCCGAGACGTGTGAATATTAAAGCTTACAGGTGTATTTATTATTTGACCTGAAATGTAGCAGCTGGCGTTTGAAGTAGACATCCGTAGTGGCGCCTCGTCGCAATTGTGCAGCAATTGTGCGATCACGCTTCAGACCACCTGATTCATTGGTGTCTTGTAATAATCTCTGTTGGCATAATTAAGTTTCTCCATGACACTATTCCAAGCTATTCCAAGAAGTGGCTTGATCTGTTCTCTAATGTAAAGATTTGCTGCTAATTCGTTTGCCAGGTAGAAGAATTGAAGAAACCTTTGCTATGCACTTGCGCATTTATTAGACGTTTGGGTGCTCGTACGGTGACTGGAGATTGCGTGGGAGCCTTTTTTGTATTAAAGAAGACAAAGCATCAGGTAACGTATGTGGCCGTTACGATTTTTCTGCTGGTGGGCTTCGCTGCACAGCAAATCGTCGATGCACAGTACATGCTTTGTGGCATAACACAGCTGCAATGCCATAAAGCTGACTATAGTGAATCTGTCATCTTGTAGCGCGTATATATAATGTAAATTGTAATATATAGTGCGTTGAATCCAAGGGACAGTGCAAGCATGGCGTAAACAAGCAGGGTACGAGTCAAAACATGGGCGGCGTGCGCAGCACAGATTTCTTTGCGCTCCACAATGAAGGAATTGCTTTGTATGTTTTACCGCTACACAGGAGTGTCATGCGGCGAAAACGAAATGCGAAAGATGTATCGCCATGTTGCTTCAGTGGCGCAAAGTGTCTGGTCCGATACGTACAGGTTTCACACGAGCAGGTTGATGAAAAATAAGTAATGGGAAAACTTTAACGGCTTCACGGCAGTTTTAGAACGAACAATTGTCTCGAGGGACAGTCTGAGACGCATGAATATATGTGCAGCACAATCTTCGTTTCATTGAGCTGCACATACTCAGTATATATCAAGACATGCACCAACTATATTTAAGCTTCAGACAGGCATTTTATGCATTTTTAATTACAGGTATATCGAACTATTTAGCGATGCCCTTTGATTCCGATGTATGCGAGTTTTACTGTATATACACTTAGCCGACAGTGTGCATTTGTAACACATTGGTCCGTTCAGCGAAGCATTTTGTGGTGAGGAGCATTGATTTTCCCGGCGTACATTTTTTTTTTCCATTATATGATATTTAGGAGATGTTCTTTTCACTGATGATAGGATATGTGAAAAGCACAGCAATGAAAAAAAATATTTCATAAACAACAGCTAGGCAAAAAAAGTTATTCACAGTGGTGTTCCATATATCGCGGCTTGATACCGCACGCATGCGATGGGGGCCATGCATGCATATGCGACATATATCGGTTGAGGATGGCCTAGATCCATCACCACGATGTGTTTGGTAGGCACCGGGAACTCCACTGATCTGATGAGAAAATAAGCAATCTGCATCGCTGCGCCTAGTACACACATACTGTGCTCCAAGTAGGGAGGCCGGCTTCGGCGTGACGCTCGATCGTTCGCGTGGTGGCTCGATCGCCACAAGCACTCATTTAAAACAAGCAATAATATTGATTATTCGGTGACTATCACGGAATCATTGGAGCTAAACGTTTTTCTAAGGCACCTTTTGGGAAAAGCTGGCTTTTCTGCAACCACAAAACAAGGCTCAAACAGCAGCTCATATGAATATATAGCACGCTAGCTGTTCCGATCATGTCTCAAACTTCGTCGTCCAAAAAGAACTAGCTTCGTAAACTAATGCGCTTGATACGCCAGCAAGGTTAACACAAAAATGAAACCTAATGCACTGTGCGGCTATGTCTGCGCAGTGATCTCATTGAGCTGAAACAAAACTGACTCCCCCTCCTTGCGAACTGCGTGCCCCTTAGTCAAATAGTGGCCCTTCCCAAAGAAAGCAGCAAGTATGCACCTTAATTCGTGCGTCCATTAAATCAAGCCATCTGCATTTCCATGGTTAAATCGCATGATCAACGTCTCGCACGCACGTAGAGCCACGGGACTAGGCTAGGTACATCTCGCTTGGAATTTCCTAGGGACAGCACCAAAAAGTGGTCTGGCAACGCGGGCATGTTTTGGTGGCTTTTTAGTCGCTCCCGGCGATTTCGGGGGGCAGGGCTGCGACGACGTGAAGATATTTTGTCGACTGCGAGGTGATATGCCGGAGCTGAAAACGGGCCTCCACTTGGCTGAACCAAACTCTTGGATTTTTCGGCCAAAAATTTGGTAGCTTCAGTTCTGTGGCGATGACCGCAGGCGTGGAGGCAGCAGCGTTGTCGTCGGAGCTCATCGCGCCGTGTTCGTTGAAGCGTTCGGGTCACTAATTTTTGTAGCGGCCGGGAATGTCGGCTGCCGGAGGCAGCGAGAAAGGAGACGTGAAGCTGGTTTGGAGTTGCAGGGCAAGACTGTTTATTTCCACTCCGTGCGAGTGACGAGAGCTCCCCTCGACGAGGGAGAGAAGGAGGCACCCCCGCGTTCTTCTTCAAGAAAGAGGAAAAGGGGGCCCCCGAGCGAGCAGACGCAGCATGCCGCCGGTGCTAATTCCCGGAGCCGGCCCCGACAACACGTTGTTCCCCGAACACGGAGGAGGAGGCGCTGGCGCCGCGCGTAGGCGAGCTGTCGACGGCCGGCTGCAGACGGGATAGAAAAGAATGCGGTGGTGCTGAGCAGCTTCCGCTACACCATCAACACAACTGGCTCCACACTAGTGCCACTCACTTGCCAAACTATAAAAGCTGAGACAGTTTACAGTAATCAGGAACCGCTCTGGTGTGGGATGATCGTTGCAGCCCGATGATTGCCGCACAATCCCAAACGGGTTCTCTACTGGATCTTGGCTTAGCTTTGGAGCCATCGGGTACTGGTACTGAAGCTTCTTTGGAATACACTGTAGCAATGACAGCACGATAGAGATTGTCACCCAAAAGCCAACAGCTGTTGATTTGCTGATAAATCCAACACCGTTGACAACATGCTGCTCCCAATTTGTGATGTACTCGAGGAAGTTTGACAGTGCAGCAGCTCCTCTTGAGTTGGGCCATGGTTTACCAGTTCATTCATCATTGTGAAAGGAAGGGAACGAATAAAGAGATTATTGTAAGTATATGGGTTAGGAAGACAAGGTAACAATATTAGGCCAGCAGTTGGGCAGGCTATAATTTTCATTATCAGATCAACCACAATTCTTGAAGAATGCTTCTGTTGCATCTATGGATCCTTTTCCGTAGCTTGACTCTATTGGACTTTTGCAGTGGCGCAGGCCAGGCAACACATGGTTACCAAAGAGCTGGAAAGCATGGGAGACTCGCATCTTTTCAAAATTCGTTTGGCTTCAAATGGCTAGCCGTCAACCCTGGCATTGCCTTCAATGTCACATTATCCTTGTCATGATTGAAGGCTTCGACAAAGTATGTAGATACACATGTCACAAAGTGTACAAAGAGTCCTGCTTGCGCTGCCAGAATTGTCACCTCAACAAGAATTTTGCACAGAAATTCACCTTTCACGTTACCATTTGCAGCAAAAACGCAAGATCTGTGAAAACTTTCCTGCAAACATAACCATTTAGGAGCCTCAATGTCAATGAAATCGTCACTGCTTATTATAGGAAGAGTATTTTGTTGGCGAATCCTACCTTCACTTTCATACAGCTGCCTAATGCTGATGTGGTAATGACCACCAGCTATTTGCCTGTACTGGCCAAATCGGTTTTTGAGGCCATCTGTCTGCAGTTTGCCGAGCAGGACATATTTATGACGAAGCTCAGCAAGACAGTACTTGGTGACTTCAAGTAGAGCATAGGTGGAATGCCTTAGAGCAGTGTGCGTTTCTCGCGTGAGAATGCCATTGTCGTGTTTGTAGGATTCCCACACATCCAACCAAGTGACATGCATCGAGAAATTCCAGCTTAGGGTCACCATTTGGGCACGAAACTGGCTCTTCGTAAGCATCTCTGTGGTGATAGCCTTTGTGAGGTGTTACAATATTGACAATCTTCCACCAGCGGAGAACTATCCTGATAAAACTTGCAGTTTCTTTGGCATGCCATAAAGCATCAAAGTTGCAGTGGGCATCCAGTGCCTTAGCCATGAAAGCATTGAATATTTGTAGAACTAGTTTAACATTCTGCCTTTCGAAGTTGCTAGGTCTTTAAAGAAATGCAATAGCTGTACTTCAAAAGCTGAGAAGCCTCTAACTTGTGCTGTTCCCGAAGATCTTTGAATGATGCCCCCTGTATGCAGTTGGGATGGACACTGTTGTTTGAGAGATCGAACATTGGAAAATATAGGTTTGTCCCAGGATTCTTCTTATTTAGCCAGTTGTTTCGGGTGCATTTCAACAAGTGCACAGAATCCACAACATACAACATAGGTCGTGTTGTGTCTTTTGGGTTTGGATAAACGATGCTCAGCTCTGGCGGATCTGAAAACATACTGAGTGCCTTGCGATTGATTGAGCTGTTGTCTGAAACTACTGCAAGAACTTTAACACCTGTTTCCTCAATGCCAATTATTACATTTTTTAGGACAGCATGAAGAGAGTGAGCATTCATTGTTCGTGCAGGCAGAATGTGCACGACCTCGCGAAAAGAACTCGGCATGCTTTTCAGCATAAACACATGAGCCAATGTAGCGGCCTCTTCACTGCCCCTGAAATTTTTCCACCTTTAAGATCGAAGAAAGGCTGGATGTGAATTTCGTCGAGCATGAGAACCACGGCACTTTCATGCGGCTGCAATTGTTTAAATCTGTGCTTTATGTACTTGAGAAAATTTTGACTGGCTGATTCAGTGTCAGGTGACAACTGAAATGAGGAACAGACATATCGACAAGTACTTGGATGAGGCTTGACAAAGAAACCTGATCTTCTCAGAAACTTGTAGGCGTGTGGAGATATGGTATGCAGTATATAAGCAACCACCATACTTTCGGAGGAATACTGCAACCGCTGTTTTCCAAGCAACGCCACTTGTTCTCGCAAGAACCGAATGATCCATTTCTTGCTGTCAGTGGCATCTTGTTCAAGTTGCTTAAGAAGGCTAACGACTACATCAGAAAGACCCTCTGAGTAGCATTCTTCATCGAGGATGCTCTGAAGCCTACTTAGGATGGCAGTCAGGACATGCACATTTCCAATGCTTCCTGGCACGACATAATCACCTATACGGCTTAATTTGGTGCCATGAAAACATACACTGATACTCAGGCCGCTGAAAACAGTAACAGATGACTGCAACATTGGCATGCTCGCATCGACAATATTTAAAACGGGGCACAGTTTGGGCGGTGAATTACAGTCCACTCATTTGGCACAGGTGCATTTTTCAAACATTCCATAAGCTCAAGAAGCGAAGAAAAACAACATTTCGTTTCTTCATTGCGATAAGAAGCCTTCGTTTCTGCGATGGCATGAGCGAGGTCAGCTACTTCTCAGCGCATTTTTTTCGTTTCCGGGCATTCTGTCGGAGAAGGGTAATCCTTCGATAAGTACGAAGGACATCCTGGGAGCAGTATGGGCGCAGTGTGTGGACTATAATTGCTGGTAAGCATCTTTGAGATCAAGTTTGGCGAACTTTTTGCGGAAGTACTATTCGATTCTTATTCGCATATTCGCGCATCACTAGTGGTAACGTGTTGTTCTATGGCATGCACTAGAAGCTGCCTTCCACAAACACTGTCAATGCAACAACCCTGTAAGGCCCAGAAGTTGTTGCGAAAGTAAAAATATATGTTAATTTCATGCATCACATATCTTCGAAAAGACAGCCAAATAATGTTTTATTTTTCTGCACAGATAATTATACATAATACAGACGGTATCATATATGATACGCTGGGCATTACTGCTAGTCAGTGCATACATGCCTTACATATGGTATGCAGCAAAACAGTTACGATCTTTATTAAGGCATCACTGAACATTGCACCTGCCACAATAAATGAAAGAAAAAGGTTCTTTGCTGGAGGGCAGTGCCTGCACCTGAACCTGTTGGTGCCCCATACTGGCATGTGGCCGACTCCATCCTTGCGCACTTCATCGTCGGCTGAGCTTGCACACACTTTGTGTTTTTTGGAAGCTGGTATTTCAAATGAAGATGGTCTTCCAACTCGCTGTTTGCCCACTGCAATGAGGCATCCAGTTATACAGGCCTGGAAGTGTCGGATGTTCACATTCTTCTGATTGAGGCTGTCGCAGTGACGCCTGTACAGAAGTCACGCATTCACTGTACTCATCATGAGTGTATGTTAAAAAAGGTACATGTACCATCTTCGAGGTTTGATTCTAAACTTGTATAGCTCCACCAAGTAATTCAATAGATTCACACCTCCCATGAAGGAGCCGTAAACGTTTATAGCAGCTGGCTGTGGAACTTGAATGTACTTTTTTTTCCTTTCTATCCCATCTTCGCACAGTGGCAAGTGGCAACTGGTTCAGTGGATACGTAGTTGCCACAGAAGTGATAAGGGCACTGGGTTCATTCATGTGTTATCTCTAGATTACACACTTTTTTATGGGCTTCTGTGACAAGCAAAGTAGTCAGTTTGTTCACAGTGTTGAAATAGATTTGTATAAATATTTTAGCTAGAGGCCCTCAATAAAGTTTCCTGCGTCAAGCCATGACACGGTAAACTTGCGCACTAACCGTTGCAGTCCGGCATTCTTCGTATCTCTACTTCATGTAGGAATCTACCTGCACCTTTCGTCTACCTCTGTCCTGTAGTGTTCACGGAGGGTGAGAAACGTACAACCGACACGTATGGCATTCAGTTAGAGAGTGTCTTTATTTTCAAGTTTCCCTCCGTGACTCGCAACCCCGTATTTCTTTCGTCAGGCGAGCCAGGCCTGCGTGCCGCCGCCGGTTCAGGTTTTTCTGTCTTCCAGTAAACACGCACAGCACATCTCCCCCTCGTAGCTTTATGCGCATGATGTGTTTTTCGTATAAAAAGACACATGTGCCAGGCAAAGATCTCATTGCTGCTGACACTCTGTCCCGGCAGCCTCTACCTCACCGAGATAGCACTGAGCTTGAAGAAGAAGTTGCATGCTACGTTAGAAGCGTAATTGCCAATCTTCCGTCAACTGACAAGAGACTTGCGGAAATTTGAGAAAAGCAAGCGGAAGATCCAATTTGCACCAATCTGAGCAACTACTGCAATGATGGAGGGCCAAACCGCAAAGGCCTTCTGTTCGATTGTAGAGATTATTGGCTGCTCAGGTCAGACATTGCTGTTGAGGATGGCCTTCTGGAGATGCAGATTATTGAAATCTTCTCGTACATTTGGTGAGGAATCACAATTACATCTGCTCCTGCATCTACTTTGAAGGTGACAGGGGACCCATTGATGTCCATAATAGCCGTCAACTTGCCGTCGTAGCCGTACGAAATGGCTCCGAAAAATATGTCGTTGTTACTGATGATCTCGTGGACTGATGCTCTTCCTTTGAAGACACGGACAAAATGTCCCTTTTGATGGCACTTGTTGCATGTTGCTTTTTGTGCAGGACACTTCCCTGTAGTGTGCTGCGAGTGGTCACAGACCGTACACTGCTTCGCTTCTGCTTCAGGCGACTTCTTAGTTTGCATTGCAGGCGTCTTTCGCTTTCCTGGAGGCACAGGGGGAGTACGGGCCTGGCCGACTCTATCCACCTTCCCTTCAATGTAGCCTAGCAGCGTAGCAGCTTGTTCCTTTATCACTTCAGACTGTCGTGCCATGGTGGTGGCCTAAGGTCAGCTCCACGTCCAGCAGCATTCTTTCCGACAGCTTGCGCCTGTCAGAGGCGCTGTTTTCTAAGAATTCGATGTACAAACTATGGTCCCATTTATATAGGCGTTTAGAGAGAGTTCGAAAAAAGCTGAACTCTTCCTTCCACTCACTGGTTGGAGAACATTTAGATTTCCTGTTAGCGCGATCTTTATGTGTCAGTGCACTGATAAGTTCAGATGAGAACCAGTGGGGATATTTACGTTGTTTAGGTGCATATTGGGGAATAAAATTACGCATGCTGCTCAATACAAGCTCCGTAAACTGATCAACCTGTTCATCTACATTTGGTTTGTCAGCAACCTGTGACCACTCAACAGTGGATAAGTAATGATACAGGCCCGTGTAATCGCCCCGCTTGAAAGCAAATCTTGGAGATTTGTTTATGTAACTGCTCTAGCTCTTTGCTTCAGCTGATGCAGATAATGTTACATTAAGTGGTGAGTGGAACTTGTCAGGACGTACAAGAGAGATGTCGGAGCGGGAAACTTCAACGGGTTGATCGTCTGACACACAGCTTGTCGAATGAGTTATGTTGCAGTAGGGAAATAAACGCCAGAAAGTCTAAGAGGAGGCTGCGCTTTTTCTCTATGAAATGATTATAATGAGAAAAGGTAAGCGTGCTCCAGTCAATTCTAGGTGCATTCATCGCGCAGCTCCCCGCAGTCCTCGCGCAACTCTCCGCAAAATGTCTTGCAAGAGGCATCCGAGGGGCCACATCGAAGGGTCATTCAGACGTTGCAGTGTTTCCTTGTCAACTTCAATGTAGAATGGGACTGGAATTTAGTTTGAAGTCGCTGGCAGGAGATGAGAGACAGATCCAATGAAGCAATATGTTTTTTGATGTCAGCAGCAGTGGTGTCTCGGCTCAGCTTCGTAACAAAAATGGCCTTTCACCGCTGTGGTCATTGTGGCCATTGAGCTACAGATACACTCGATGTTTTCATAGCTCCAAACGAGGCGGGTTTCTTCTTTCCTTCACCCTCAGTTACCGCTGCAGAAGAGGCTGTTGCAGGCATCGCACTGCCACACTCGGACGTGTCTTCGTCAGCTGGCGGCGAATTAAGAGATGAAAGAGTTTTGGAGAGAGGTTCTTCAGAGTACGCAGGTGGCTTGGAGATCACAGATCGGTCAGCGTTCACATGCGCTGGGGGGATCACAGGTGCCTTTACTGCCACGGCGGCCGTGCAGCGCATCAGCTGCTCACGCAGGAAGCAGACCTCTGCACGAAGGGAGGCAACGACGCAGGCTTGTTTTCAGCCCCGCGGGAATGATCCTTACAGAGGCGCTCGTTTTCTTCACGTAGTTGGTATACCTCGTAACGATAGTAATGCTCTAAAAACACTATTTCGACTAGGCGGAAACAAGAAAAAATGTAATATACACAAAGCTGAATATGTGCAAGAAAGTGTGGTACTAATTAATGAAAAGAAAAGGTGCACTCATTGCTACCTACATTGAAACGCTGTTATTAGTAGGCAGCTTTTAGACATTAACGAAATTTCATTGAATGATAGAAATCTATACTACTGGGAAGGCCGCCCTTGACATAATTGTATTCATGCATAAAGTTGTGTGGTTAATTTAAGAAAAGCGCTGCTTGTAGTACTATTACATTCATAACACGCATATCTAGGGTTGTCCCAGTGCATGCTGCGTAGTACTGACTGCACTTCTTTTATAGTGTTATTAAACACAGCTAAGCAAATTCTTCCTCTGTTGATCAAAAATCACATGAAACTGAGTGCGAATGCAGAAGTTAACCCTCTCTCTCCCTATATATCAGGAAAGCCCTAAAGGGAATACAAAGAGGCAAAGCCGCTGGTGAGGATCAGATAACATCAGACCTGTTGAAAGACGGTGGAGTGGAGAGATTGTGTTAGAAAAATTGGCCACCCTGTATACGAAGTGTCTCTCGACGGGAAGGATACCAGAATCCTGGAAGAATGCCAACATCATCTTGATCCATAAGAATGGGGATGTCAAGGACCTGAAAAATTACAGGCCCATCAGCTTACTGTCCGTGTTCTACAAGCTATTTACAAAAGTTATATATATATATAACTTTTGTAAATAGCTTGTATATATATAAATAACTGTAAATAGCTTTATATATATATATATATATATAGGCAGGCATGGTGGCGTAAGTGGCCGTAGCGTTGCAAACAGTGAAGAAAATCCTCCGTGAGAACAGTAGCAACGGAAGTGTTTATTTCGACGGTTTCGGCCACAGTCTGGCCTTCATCAGGAACACGGTGCAAGAATACTTAGGTGAGAGAACGGCGCCGCTTTCCCCGTCCCCGTATAGTTCTCTTTCTCAATAGCCCCCACAGATGGCGGAAGCATCGTGGCCTGGAGTTCACTTGAAACTCTGCTCGCTCATAAGTATGCACATGGATAATACTTTAAGTGCAACGGTGCCTTAACTATTTTGCACAAGACGTAGCACGCTGTTATCACGTTTGGCCACTTTGTACGATCGCTGAAGCAAGGGACATCCCCTTGTCAGGCGCTCGCATGTGCAGCGACTGCGTTCCGAAAGAAGCGGCATACTGAAACGACTGTATCTTTCGACGTCTTACCTTTGTAAGAATCAAAAGTGACCGCAATCAATTCAGAAACCCACAGTAAGACACTTACAAATTCGGAATTTTATTACCTTAAACCTCGTAATTTAAATTTACCCACTGCGCGTAGGTATTGGTTTCACATCAAGCATATCGGTTCCACACAGTGCTTGTTTATACCAGAGAGAATAAATCTGAATTTTTTCGATGTGTGCGGCGAAGATTGCGCTAACTAGATTACAGATTCATGCAGATGGTGGGTGATACATCACTGCCTGATAAATTGTTATAAGTAAACAAGTACCTGACAACTTAGTGACCTCACGAAAATTTATTATAGAGAACAAGCGTTCAAAAAGGCACAGAAATTTCCAAACACAAATAGCGATGTACAGAAAGCATAGTTATGTAATGAATAACACAAATTGAACAAAAGTTACGATTTCAAATGTTCATTGGGTCACAAAGCTCTCACACAAGCTTCGACATCTTGCGCAAATCCTGGCTTTTCTTGGCTTGGTTATTCTTGAGTTGTCGGCAATACTGCCGCATGCGGAGACATTTGTAATAATGTAGCAGCTTGCCTAGCATATCCTCTCTGTGGAGAGCACACGGAAACGTGAAATTAAAGTTTTCCAGAACAGCATCTGTCGTTTTGTCATAAACATCTCTCTCGCTGGCATACTTCGAGAAGTGTTCCTCAGCTTCCTTGAAGAGATGATAAAGGTGGATGTTTGGGTGCTTCAGGTTACCTCGTCTTGCAGTTCACAAGGTCTGCCTCAGGAGCACCACAAATGCCAGTTTTTCCTTCGACAGCTTCCTTGCAAGTAGCACAGGATGCTTCCTTGCTCAGCTTCCGTGTGACAAATCCTGTCACATAATAGACGATGCACTCAACAACAGTGGCATTTGAATAATCATGCTCCAATACCTCGTCACACTCCCACTTTCCGGTGCTTACTAAGCCATCAAGCTTCTGCTTCAGCTCTTCAAGCTTTCCAGTGCGCTGTTCTGAGGAAGATTTAAATATTTCCCTAAAGTCTGCAAGAGTAATAAAAGCAGACTGCCCCTTTTCTGGTGCAACACAGTTTCCAAACCGTGGTGGTTTTAGCAGCGAATAGAGCGACAGCATGCGGTAGAGTTGCAGGAAAGTAGGGAAAATGGGATGCTCATTTTGGCCACCCGCTTGTCTGATGATGCCGAAGAAGCACTCTAAAGGGTCCTGGTTCATTTTACCTGTAAGCACATACTTAAAGTCACAGTGCTCCAGAAGGTACAGTGACAATTCCCTTACTGATTTTAACGTAACCCGTAATCCATCGGCTGTAGACTGCGTAAGAAAGAGGTCTTTGTGTATGTCACCCCGCAACACTTCTTCCTCCCAATCATCAAGCCACTCAGAAACCTTGATGAGGACGTCAAAATCTTTGCACCCTGGTATTAATCCTTCAGCAGGAAAGCGTCCGTTGCGGGCATCAAACATATGATTTAGCAGCAATGTAAATTCCACGGTGGGTTCCACATCACACAGTCGCGGTGCTCCTCGACGTGCGTAAAACTGCAGCCCCTTCCCAACAGTCCTGCTAAAAATTTGAGTAGCCAGCTAAACTCTCATGCGCAGCATATTTGAGGGATTCACATGATTGTATGAAATTTTTGGGCACACTCGAAGCTCTCCAGCATTTTTCGAGTCTGCTACAAACAGAGCATCATAGCAGGACCATTTTATCAGTTTGCCCTTCCTCTTTAGGATTTTCTTGTCATGCAAACGATTCCGAATGCACTTGAAAAGGTAGGACACATCTGCGACCACATATACTCTTTTTGATGGATTTGATGGATGCTCAAATGAATTTACCACGCGCCCTGTGGCACCACTGACACCTAATGTCTTCCACATCGCCCTATTTGTGGATGCACCATCGCAAACAAGGCCATCAATAATAACGCCAGCCTGCTCCAAACGTATAATGCACTGAAGCAATAACTGGGCTAAAAGTGTCCCTTTCGTCGGTCCTTTGGAAGCGAACACAGCTATTGGCTGCAAGTAGTGCTCACCGAATGGTGCAAATGCGAACACCAACCCATGATCAGCCAACTCGTCTTTCTGGCCGATACCCTCACCATGATCGACAAGGCCAGCATAAGTCATGGCTTTTGAGTTTACACACATTTCTTTCCTGACCTGAATTTCATCAAGGATGAGCATTCCTCTGCGCTGGAAGGCTGCCTTACCGGAGATTTTAACCTTTAGGACTTCAAAAAACTCATCATCAAAGCCACACTTCAGTCCCACCATGTTTATGTATTTTCTGATCGTGGAGACACATGGCAAAGGTAGTACCTCATTATTTCGAAGAAAGGAGTAAGACGCAGGGCTTCTAATATGCATCAAAAGGCACAGCAGCAGCCAGTCGTCAGAGTACCTTCTGTTCTTCGAGCTTGTTGCTCTAGCAGCAGAGATACACTCTTCCAGGAGAACAAGCTGCATTGGTGGAATGTCAAGCCCTCGGAGCTTCTCTCTGATTTCTTCATCCTGCAACTTCATTAATTCTTGTCTGGTGTTCTGAAGCTGCCTCGCAAGCAGCTGGTTGCGCTTCACCAGTCGTGCGCGTGATCGTCGCAATGCAGACTTCGCTTTCCGCAAAGCGTCCAGCTTCTCCTTCTGATCAGGCAGTGCAGAGATCCTGATGTGCTTAGGTGGTTGCCTCTGTCGAGCTCTTGCAATCCGCCGGTCATTATGTATTCTCAAAGTGTCAACTAAGGCTCTGCATGACCGACAAATGGCATTACCGGGTGACACAAGTGGACATTTGTTGTGCCGCCATTTCCTTTCACGATCGATGTACGCGCAATGCGGAGAGACATTCGGAAAATCTTTCAAGCTTGGCCCTCCAGAGCAAACGTCTAAATTTGCCACAGCTCGTACCATCTCTTCAACTTCAAACACCGATGTAGCAAGTGAACTTATGCCAACATCACTGGGTTGAATAGGCTTGCCAAATATAAACAATTGCACAGTCATGTCGCTTTTGATGTGCACAGACTTTCTGTTAAACAGCACACCAGGTCCGTCACTGCTGTTGCGAGGCACGGAAGCGTCATTGAACAGGACATCCTTAAACCCGTCGCTGTCAATTCGATGGACGGCCAACGATGACGAGCGAAGGCATATGCTTGCAGCTGACGCGAACAGTCGATCAAAAACAGGGTAGAAACGTGGGTAGAATGCACAATTGCGGCTTCGGTGGCGTCGCCAACTTCGTTTGCACAAGCGCTTTGCTTCGGCCCTGCATTTTCTGCGAGCGAACGAGGGTGGGTCTCTTGCTCCGCGGTCTCTTCACAGCGTTTAGCGCGGGTAAAAGTGCGGGTCAGCTCGCCACGTGTCTGCCGTATTGTCTTCTTTCGAGGGCCCTTAATCTTTTTTGACAGGTAGCCAGGAGCACCATCGAAAATAGACGGCACAGCATCCTTGGTGAGTCCGGCTCTCCTCTTCCCGGACATTAAAACATGTCCGTTAAATTCTGAGGACCACGTCTTTAGCACGAAATGGGGAGCGAAGTGCCTTTCACACACACGGTCGGTCCTTTGCAACACGCGGTCTTTTCGAGGTATCGCACGCCTCCACGCCTGAAGTCTTTCTTCGTTCGCTGGCGGCGTGAAAAGAGCGTACTTCTCATTGCAGGATTTGTAGCCGCTGTTGCAAAAGGGGACAAAACACTTGCCCATTATTCCACTTCACACAAACACCAGGAGCAGGACCAGCACGAAAAAACACAGCACCAGCAGAGCAGCAAACGAATGTGGCACGTGCTCCACATTGCCCATGCGGCGCGAAGGAGTTTTCTGCGGCGGGCGAACCGGTACGGGCTTGAGTTTGGTGCGCCACCTCTTGGCACTGAGAAGAAGGAGTACACAATCAGTCTCTCCCCACAAAGCGCTCTCTCCGCGTCATTCGCTCACCTAAAAAGTCTTGCACCGTGATCAGGAATAAGGGTACATGTTGCTTGCACTCATATTTATACAGTCTTGTACAAAAAACGAGAGAGGAAGAGAGACAAAGAAAGAAAAAAAAAGCAGAAAAAGAGGAAAAAGAAAAACATGAGGCGTAGAAATTTCCAGGGGTCACTGCGCTATGCGAGTGGCGTCGTCAATGCTTGTACCTTCCGAAGCATTGTGTTCTGTGTGTGTTCGGGTGGCGGTACCTTTAATATAGACGATGTGTACGAGTGGCCGGCAGGCAACGAGAAGGGCTGGTGTGTGCGGAAGTACACGTTCAATGATTTACGCGCTTACCAAGTGTTCGTCTCGTCCCCTCCTTTTTTACCGACAGTCACCATTCAGGTATCAGCGGCCTTGACTGGACGACAGTGGTGGGGCAATCGGTTGGGGTCTTTCGTCTATCCTTCCCTCCCTTCGCATATTGTTCCTCAACAGGACGGCGCCCCGCAGCTCCGGTGGGGTGGCGCGGGCAGGAAAGGTTCTTTAAGGAGTTGAGATATTAACAACTCATTACTACAGCAACTTATCGCTTCGAGGGGGACACCGCACATTGCCGCAAGGAGAAGCAAACGGGCGTTTAAAGTAAATGCTAGTTTGTTCTGGAGTTCTGCATTTGGGGGTTCTTGGTTGTGTATGCGGTGGCTGTTAGACATGTCAAGTTTAAAACCATTGGTCGGTTAGTAAGATAGAGATGGAAATAGACGACAGTAGTACTTCAGAGAGAATAGTGGCAATAAAAGATATTTCCAACTGTCCAGTCACCGTCTCAGTTACAGTGGCGCGAAATCTTCAATTGTTGTGTTTGTTATTGTTTTACAGTGCTTGAATTGCTGCAAGTGTACCCGGGTGCTCATTTATGCCTCTTTCGAGGGTGTTAAACTGATGTACGAGGTATGATTCGCGTTGTTCTCGTTCCCGGTTTCATTTAAATCCTGTTTCTAAGATTGCAACTGATAATTTGTCGAATGAATGGCCAGGAAGGTTAAGATGTTTCGATAGAGGTAGATTTGGGGCTGATTTTGCGTGGGATCTGTGATTACTAAAACGAATCCTAAATGGTGTTTCTGTTTGTCCTATGTATTGCATGCTCCACACATTGCATTCGAGTAGATATACCACATTAGAGAAATCACATGTTAGATTTCCTCGTATGTTAATTGAAAACTTGGATTGTGTGCTGGTTCTTGCTTGTCTCTTGCATCGTCTTACATACAAGACATCGAGGCTTTAGACAAGGTCAGCATGAATTATTGGGAGTTGAAGTATTGATTTGGGGAGTTTACAAGTGTGTCTTTGAGGTTGCGCGATCGTCGGTAAACAATGCCATGGGTAAATGGAAATGCGTGTTTTAGACATACACTTCATTCCAGTATGTTGTAATGTCATTTAAGGATTCTGTACATTGAGGAAACTCGTGCTGTTAGTTAAACACAGGTTTGTCTGTTGCAGGTTGTGTTCTGGTGGCCGCTTCATAAGAAGGTCATCACGCTTCAGTTTTCTAGATTTTTGAACAGCGTCATCGATTACATGTGGAGGGTATTTCTGTTCATCGAGCATAAGTTTTAGCCTCTGTGAGCTCGTGTCAAAATTCGCTTGAAACGGTGGGCCTGGCTGTATGGAATGCTGTTTTTACAGTGGCGCGGGTGGTCACTGTGGTAATGGAGGTACTGTTGTCGATCCGTTTGCGGTAGAGGGGTGTGGAAAGTTTGTCATCTTCTATCGTTATGGTAACGTCAAGAAAATTTACGGTTACTTGCGAGTAGGTGTTTGTGAAGCGTATGCTTGGATGCACAGCATTGTAAGTTTCAATAAAGCTTAGCAGTTCGTCCTCGCCATGGGTCCAAATGAGAAAAATGTCGTCAATGTATCTTCTGTATAAGAGTGGTTTCAAGGAGGTTTGGGACAGAAATTCGGATTCTAGCTTTCCCATAAAAATGTTAGCATGATTTGGTGCCAGTTTGGTACCCATAACGGTTCCGCTAATTTGTCGAAAGTACTCCTGGTTGAATTCAAATGAGTTCAATTCCAAGACCATCCTCGTCAGACTTGCGATGGCAGGGAAATCTGGGGTGTCAGGTTGTCTATGGTGCGTGTACAAGTTTTTTAATGCCGCTATGCCATCATCGTGAGGGATATTTGTATACAATGAGGACACATCAAGGGTAACTAAGAACGAATCTTTCTGCACGCACAGATCTGCAATATCTCGAAGAAAATGTGTGGTGTCCTTCACATACGACGCGAGAGTGCAAGGAATTTGGCTTATTAATTTGTCCACGTACCCCGATATGGGTTCGGTTACTGTACCTATGCCTGATATGATTGGTCGACCTGGGTTACCGGGTTTTTGAATTTTTGGGAGTATGGGGGTAGAAACGACCTGGATGAGGGTGTGCTGGTCGCATTAGTTTGTGCTCACTGCGTGTTATTCTTCCTGCGTCCAACAGTTTCTTCAGTTCCGTTGCTACGATACGCGCATATTCGTCTGACGGATCCCCTGGGAGGCGTTCGTAAAACTTTGAGTCATTTAGTTGACCGTATGCTTCTTGTAAGTAGTCGGCTGTATTCAAGACTACAATTGCCCCTCCTTTGTGAGCGGGTTTTATTGTTATATCAGTCCTAGATGCCAGGTTTTTCATCCTCGTTTTCTCAGATTTTGTCAAGTTTTCCTGCTTTCCTTTCTGTTTGTGGTACTCCTGTACTATAACTTTCTGTACCACGTTAATATATAAGTCCAGACATTTGTCTCGATGACTGTTTGGTGTCCAATCGTTTGTTCGGTAGCGGGGAGTCTTTTGAATGTTAGAAGGCTTGTCCAAGAAATATTCGCGCAACCTCAAGTTTCTAGCGAAGTTGTCGAGGTCTCGGTGTAAGTGAAATTCATCAACAGATTTTCTGGTTGTGCAGAAGTTTAGTCCTTCAGATAATAGTTTTACTTCGTCGGATGACAAACTTGTGTCCGATAGGTTTACAATCGTAATGTCGCAATGGGTGTTGATAGCCGGGTTCTCGTTTGTACCGTTAGTGGCCTCATGAGTGGTTATGTTGTAGTCATATGGCATAAGGTCCGGTAGTGTAGGATTGGGGACATTGTCTCTTTTAAGTTTATGAATTTTAGTACTCATTATGTCTTGGTATTTATTCTGTTCGAAAACTGTTAGTAGGGTGATTTCCTCATTCGATAAGGGGTTATTATCACGGAGAATGGTGTTGATCATGGTGGCTAGTTTCTTTACCTGCTTTTCACTGTGATTGATTGCAATTTCTGTTAAGTGATGCCTCTAGGAGGACGTTTTGCCATGCTACTTGGTCGTGTTCGTTGAGGTTTGTAGCGGCTGGTGCGAGGAACAGTGTCATATTCTTGGGGGCTATTCTAGCATTCAGGTACACTTGCAACGTGGATTTATGCATTTTATGTCTGATTCGTTTATAAGCGAGTTTTCTTACTTTAAGAAAATTGGCACTGTAACCGGGAAGCGAAGAACTGGACTTACAGCTTGGAGGTCAATCTTCTTTTGGGCGCGGGGATGGCATTGCTGGAGTCCGCAGGTTGTAGGTGTGTCCTACAGGCCTTCGTCGTTGCAGGGAAGATCCGGTCACCGAGCTCCTGGCGGGCGTTGGCTGCAGTATGTCCGTGTTGCTTGGCAGTTCTTGTGTTGGTGTCCGCAGTAGAGGGACACGGCTCTGTTGTTCGGCAGGCTTCACCTTTCGGGGTGGTGTTGTGCTGCTGTCGGCTGAAACTATCGAAATAAACACTTCCATTGTTACTGTTCTCACTTCCGTTGTTACCGTTCCCATATATATATATATATATATATATATATATATATATATATATATGCACAACCAATAGAGTGCGGGAGGCTTGGCCTTCCACTCGCGAACAAGTTGGTACGCGCTGGTGACACCTCCTTCTTGCTGTTCTCTTCGGAAGAATATCGCTCTTTCGTACATGACATTCCGTCGCACTACGAAGTGGTTTTCAAACACCTGCAGAACATCGTTGTAGCTGTTCTTCTCTTCCTCTGTCAACTTTGGTGAGGGAAGGATGTCTTCTGCCTTGTTGCCCATAAAGTAGAATAATACGTAGACTTGTTCCACAGAGCATTTCGAGGCGAGGCCCCTCACGATGCCAAAATGTTCGAAACGCCCCTTCCATTGCGGCCACTTAATTGGATTTCCAAAGTTAAATTCCTCCGGAGGCTTGCATTGAAGCTAGTCATTGCCGCTTTTTATTGCTCAGCTTGCGACCCCTCCATCAGACCGTATGTTGCAGGTTCGAACATATGCTGCCGCCATGTAGTGTTCGCAAAGGGCGAGAAGCGTACAACCAAAACATATGGCGTTGAGTCCGGAGAGTGTCTTTATTTTTAAGTTTCCCTCCCCGACTCGTGCCCCCGTAATTCTTTCGTCGGGCGGGCCGGGCCCGCGTGCCGCCATCGGCTCAGGTTTCTCTTCTGTCTAGCAGTAGCAGCACATGTCCATATCCATTTTCCCTTTGTTTTGATAGGTTGCTCATTATAGACTTTCTTCAGGGAACCTGAGCTGAGCAGCTGTCTTCTGTTGATTGCTGCTTGCATCCCATTTCGAGAAACACTCACGTGCACCACAAAGAATCCAGCACTAAGGCACACACAAACACAGTTGCCACCGGTAGTAGCACCTTGTCCCCACAATTTAGTACGTTCTCAGTAATCAACATTCGCGCGTCTACTTTTTAGATCAGCCTGGATTGTTAATAATCACACAATCAACTGTGTTTTTTTCCCTGTATTACGATTTTGTAAGGGCAATGGTTTTTGTCACGAATCCCGCACGCAAGTCTTTCTCAACATACAGTTCAGTGCTGTACTGAAGTTGCAGTGTTCTACCATTTGCAGGAGCTCGGTTACAAACACCGTGATGCTTTCATTCTGAACCTGTACTCTGGTGTGAAAGCAAAACCTTTTGGCCATCTCCCAAGGAGCAGAGCTGACGTGCTGTTCAGAGTTGTGAGTTCTTTAGACTTATCCTCTGGCTTTGCGGGTGCAAACAGAGTGCCAGGCATCGCATAAGTGCTTGCGCCGACTGTCAACAGAAATATCCATTCCTTTTTTTTTTGGTCGTCCTCGATTCTGTTTGCATTGAAGAATGTGTCTGGTTGTTCCATGCATGACGACCATGGTTCTTCGTTGTCGTAGTCTTCAGCTCTGCGAAACATCACCACGTTAGCGCGGGAAAGGAACATTCTTCACTCCGTCGGGCAGCAAGTTATTTTTCCTGCATGCATCACAGCCCGACATCCTCACTTGGCTTGCTACCGAGTGCCTCGAAGCCCATCGTTGTGAGTTGTATTCCTAATTTAACAAGGGTTTAATACGTAACGCACTCAGCCACATCAAGCGTTGTCTGGCCATACAAGCACTTCAGTCTGCTCGTCTCACCCTGCCACGTCACAAGCCACATGCACACAACGGTGATGATGATGGTGATTTCGCTTTTCCCTTTGTATCAGGTGATTGCAAGCTTTGCATCTTAGCCTTCACGTAAAAGAAAATCCAGACAAGCGTGATCCCTTGCTGTTCGCCCTCAGGCTCTCTGTGACGGGTCAGCTGGTTGAAATCGTGTCACACCAAGTGAACTACATGTTTGCTTGAGAGAGCTGTTATCAGAACACTAGTCGGCTGGAAACACGATTTTACTGAATCCACCAAAACACAGTCTTGTTGCTGACCTTGTATTTTTCTTACTTTGGATTTTTTTCTGTGTTTTCCTTTCATGACCACGTTCTGCTGTGTTTCATGCTGTTTTCTTGCTGGATATAGCAGCATCAAATCTTACATGTCCCACATCGTTTCTTTTTTTCTTGGTTTTGTATGTTTGAGTGATAGCAGCAACTTAATGGTAATGGTGTAACGGGGCCTGTATGCATAGGCGTGTGCAGGGTTCCCCATCAGGGGGTGGGCGAAGTTTCATCGCAGCGCCCCATCACCCTACTAATTCAATGTATGAGGTAGATTTTGCGCCCCCCTCCTTCTTAGGTGACTAGAAGGGTCAATGTACGAGGCAGATTTTGCGCCCCCTTCTTAGGGGATTAGGGGGGGCGGCCGCCCCCCCTGTGCGCGCACCTATGCCTGTATGCATGACACACATGTGCATCACATGATCACATGTTGTTGCATGTGTCTCTCACACACACGTTGTTAAACCATAAACTTTTTCTTCTGATGCCTTTGGCGGGTCTTTCACAAGAACCATGCTGATGTTGTGTGTCATATGAATGGTTTTTACGTAATCTCACTATTTGCAAATTTGACTCTGTCAGTTATTCATTCCATGCAGCAAACCCTTTCTATAGGGACCTTGGTCAGTGCATTGCTGTACATGTGCATACAAGTGGCACGTGCTGTGAACTGCTGTCATCACAACGAATTCTCAAGCACCATAATCTGCTTCTGTTCTTCACATGGTTGGACGTTACTTGTGTTTATACTTTTCTACTGTCAAACACCTCTGCTTTCAAAAATTTAGTGGAAAGTGTGCTTTTCAAAATGGAGTACTTGTTCCTAACCCAGTGAAGCATAATGATTTGATTTGCTAGCCTAGATGATATGATTTGGTAGCCCAGGTGTGGCCTCAGAGTGTGCAGTAAGCTGTGGCATCCCTTTGGTGAAGGCTGGAATTTCCACCATTGCTCCGCACAGTGATGCCTACAGCATCAGTGATCAAAAATCCCTGTCTGCCAGTTCAGAGCTGTAAAATGTCAAGAATACTACATAATCCTGTTACCATTTTGTCACTGGCGAGTTTGCCCTACTTGTTATTATGTATGTAATTACACCTTGTGGGGCATCGCCAACTAGTACTTCACTGTGTTCCCATGCTTGTATGAAGTCAGTGTTAATGATCTGGGTTTGATAGTTAATGATCTGGTTTGACTCTTTTGATATGTGTCTCTTGATATGTATGTAGTTACACCTTGCAGGGTATTGCCATCTAACTACTTCACGGTTTCCCATGCTTCTATGAAGATGATCTTAATGATCTGGGTTCAGTAGATCATAATGCATCATCAAAGACTTAAGAATAACTGCTACTTTTTTGCGAAGTGTTTATTGAAATGCCATTGGCATTTCAATAGGTCTTCACATTTTGAACATTGTCTTCACATTTGAACATCGGTCTTCGCATTTTGAACATTGTACACACTGTTGAGTCTAACGTACGCAGCATCGAGATATCTTTCTGCTTTCCTGATTACTATGAGTGGTGAGTGCCAAACCTGTGAGATAAAACTGTGAAGTTGTGATATGCTTAGAAATTTATTCATGCTAATAAAAGACCATCAGTGCTGTATGGTTCAGCGCCGCATACACAGCTGTACACTTCTGCATGGTGCACCGAGCTGAGTGTAAACATTTCAATATATAAGGGTGGCTGGTGCCCAAAATCAAATACCTGTATGCAAGATCCTGTAAGTGGAAGTTAAGTCGTAACCTCACGAGGAATGCAACCGTTTCCTGTAATTAGTTCACCTGGTTTTGTAATGTATATATGCCTTACAAGAGGCACAACAAAGCTCTAAACAACCTCTACAATTGTATAAATTTGTATCTGTGTTAAACAGAACCATATCTGGGTTGCTGTAGAGCACTTCTCTCTCTGGGACCACCTTAGCTACATGGGTGTGTGCACTAGCTTGGTCATGCTGAAGGCTGCAGTTTTCTTCCTCTAGTGCAGATATGTGTGTGCACAGCAAGTCCTTTGTCATCCTCCTGTTTTCCGTGCCTGAACAATAAATTGAATATGTGATGCCTATGTAAAGGAGAGAGCACAGCAGTGAACACTGAATGTATAACATTGTTGCTTTGATATTTTCGTTTGTCATTTATTCCTCTCCTTTATTTCCTGCCCAGTTGTGTTTGTTGTGTTTGCATTCTATATTCACATATTGCAACAATAAAGTGAGCCAATCTTCATGTCTTGTCTCAAGTCTTTTGCTCAACTTTTGTAGGCTTAGGAACAACCGCACGTGTGATTCTTGCAAAAGCGTTATTGAAGCACAAAGTCAAGACACGTATCATATGATACGCCAATCATGGGAGCCACAAATCAAAACTTTTCCGTAGCGTCACGCTCCGTGATTCGTTGAAATCTTCCGGGCTGTGCCAAATACCCGAGAGATTCGTCACTGGATGCGACGAAAGCCGCGAAAACGCCCCATATTAACACGTCTCACTGGTAACCCGCTCAAAAATCCAGATTTTGGAGTTAATGTTAAAGTGCGGGTTATGCACTAACTTCTCTGTGCAATGTGGCTTCCATACAATACCAAGAAAGTGTCAGTTACAAATGGTCAGTATGCCAGATGCCAGTTACAGCCATGGTTGAAATTCGCAGTAAGCGAGGACGAGGGAATGGCACCTGTGATGGAAATCTAGTGAAAACAAAGGTTTTGCAATCTTCCAGCATGGTTAGTGGACTCTTTTCCATCGAGTTGTACAATTTGCACGCTAGAAATGTGCGGGTGATACACGAGTACCTCTCTTTAAAGAAAAGCTGCATATGGTTAGGTTTTGCTGGATCGCGTCCGCGGACAAAAGACGCGTAGAACAATTTTCGGCGAACCGATTATTTTGACTAATCCAGCGTTTTTTGCGTCAAAAATATGGACATGGCGTAAAAGTAAACATAAATGTGTACGATTTCGCCGACATGGCGAGATGACGTCAAAAATTTTGCCTCAAAGACAAGGCGACTTGCAGAACAAATGAACATTATGCCATTTTTTGTACTTTCGAAACAAAGAGGTTTCTTATGTACTGCAGTATTGATGAGATAGTATGCATCATGCACAAGAGAAACGCCGGGATCTTTGAGGGTGTCTCTTTATTTGCTCAGTGTATTCAGTAAAGATGAATAAATGCACTAGAGCAATGTTCACTGTACCAGACCCACCATATCACATCTTCACGGTAGTGGAAGGGCTCTGAACTTTTCTTTAAATTTTGGTGCGTCTCGCTGGAGGTGCGGCCTGCATGCAGGGCAGATTATACGCGAGAAAGTGCGGTACATGACCCGAGCAGCGCATTATTATGCCACATGAAACAAACTCCTCCGGAATATGGAGAGAGTGCACAGTTCCAGACGGAATAGAAGATTGCTGCCTGTTGACAGTTCTGGCACAGGAAATTCTTAGCTGAACACTATTCGCATAGAATAACGGAGAGCTGAGCTAGTGGTAGGTATTCATATTAAAAAGACAGGGCGTTAAAATACGGACACTAGAGAAAAGTCAATACACCACAAACACCAACAAACAACTGGAAAGGCGCACAGCGGCGGAAAAGAAGGTACACAGACACAAAAGCTTATCTGCGCATGCTCAGGCGAGAGGCGATACCTACCAATTCGCCAAGCACGATGGTCTACGTGAGAGGTAACTGTAAGGCATTTGATTTCATCTTTATGCAGGTTAATCGACGGTTGACTCACGCATGCGCTACCTCTATTATCTATATGCCAGGCCTTGACCATTAGACGCGTTCCTTCATTACTGTGCCTGTACAAAACTGCGCATTCATCGAATTTCGGTGTGTGATTACACTTTCGACAATGTAAAAGATTAGATGGCGAGCCTCCATTGAGCGATCTGTTATGTTCCATTAATCTCTCGTTAACACAGCGGCCTGTCTGTCCTACGTAGAAGTGGCAGCAGCTAAACGGAATCTTATACACCACTTGTACGGCAATCAGTAAATTTGCTGGTATGTTTTACGAAACAAATGTCAATCCGCTTCTTGTCTATTACCCGCTCATTCTGTCTCTGCACGGCGGCACATATCTTACCTAGCTTATTGGCAGCCGTAAAAACAACATTAAGGCCGTATGTTTTTACGGCTGCTAATAAGCTATGCATGTTTAGTTCTTACACATTTGTGTGCTATGTGGACCATCTACAATCATCTGAACGGACGTTCTTTTTTTGAGGCAGCCATGAAGAAAAAAACGTTCTTGTGTAGTGACTGCTGTAGTTCTAAATCTTACGCTAAATGCATCTCCACTACTGTGAAACCTAAGTGCGTAGCACGGGCACCCGGCGATTCCCGTTCGTAGAGTTCCCGCTGCTTCATTTTACCAAACCGTCGATGACGTCAATGTTGGAAGTAAGCATGTAAGGTTTCCGCGCCACGAGTAGAATCTTGTTAGGGAGATTCGCAAACTCGGTGTGCGACATGGGCGCTACTTTTGGCTGCGCTTTATCGACTTCCTACTTGTTACGGCAGTTGAGATACGTGTCCTCTGCAGCGAGCTCCGTCAGTTTGTTTCCGCCTTCATATGTAGCGACGAAGGTGCCGGTGGGAGGAGTAATCTCACACTTGGCGAGGCGGTGGCACCCTCTCTCGCTTGACGCGGGCGTCAGCCGCATGTGTTCGAAGCGTTTTTTAGCGATTTAAGTTAATTACGACGAGTACTTCTTGGTTATTTCTGTTAATTGTATTATTTTAGATCTTGTTCGTTTATTTTAAAGGGATCGGCAACCAATTTTTATGGTGCCCATTTTCTTTAGCGCAACAGAAAGCTTACCGGTGAGAGTGTCTAATCGCGGAACGGTAGCATGAAAAACGCCGTGAAACATTTGTAATCAGAATTTTTCTATCTGCGGAGAATATGAAGTCGTAAACACAAGTGACAAGCCATGCTGCAAACAGCGCGAGAGCGGTTCGTGTTTGAGCGCGGCGGTCTGCTGCGCACGCGTGCACTCCGCGCGCATGCGCCGCGGCTCAGCATGTTCCACTGGCTACCGCGAAGGCAGCGCCGCTTCTCACCGTACAACTCCTTGTACCTCGTAAGCAGCACAAAATAGAGCGGGGATAGATAATAATATACATACTCTAATTTTCAGGACTAATTATGGCACGCATGACAGCATCAGACTACGTGATTTCGTACAGCAAAAAGTGATCGACTCCATAATCCAGCTTCAAGGCTCTTCCGCTAGGCTGCGCGACATACCGGTTTTTGTTACTTTTAAACGCTATTTAAAAATATAAATCCTACTCACAACGCGAGAAGGATATGCTGGAATCTGTCACTGTATTTCACTGTCTTTTCATTTTTGCCAGGATCTAATCACACATTTTGACCAGTTGTCGGTCCCTTTAACCCGGTTTTGTGCATTAGCCTTGTTTTAGGCCTGTATTGACTACTTGATTATGAGAGTAACCACGCGATATGAGACACTGGACGACAAGCCGGGCCACTAAAGTGCGACGCACTTAAAACTACGCTTTGAATTGAGTGGATAAGCCATGTAAGTGCCGTTCAGCGTGTGGCTCATAAGTTTAGTTGTACTGCTGCGTTTTAGTCTGCTTGTGTGTCGTTTTTAACATCGGAGCTGATAAAGATTTTCGTTATGATGCGTGGCGTGAACAGAAACTAGGCCCAGCTTGCCTTTGCCACGTCGAGCCTAGTTAAAACTTAGATTACCCTAGTTAAGCCAAGGTAAGTGTGCCCAAACCTAATGAACCTATATAAGCCTAATAGCTTCTAATTAAGACGAGCTCAATTAAGTTCAGTTGAGACGTACCTAATTAAGCCTAACCCTGCCTATTTGTGCCAAGTTAAGCTTACCCTAGCAAAAATTCCCAATAAAAAACCAATAGCCTATTGGGTTATTGACACCTATTGGTCTATTGGTTCTATAGGTCTATTGGAACTGTATTTGGCTATTGGTCTATTGGTTCTATATCAGCCTACTGGACCTATATTGGTGTATTGGTTCTCTATTAGCCAATTGGAATTATATTGGCCTATTGGTTCTGTATTTGCCTGCTGGCATTGTATTAGCTTTGTATTTGCCCACTTCTCAGCCCCATTAGAATTAGTCTTGCGCAAGTGTTTTATGGGTGTCTTGTCGTCATGCAGAAGGCCCACACTGTGGCAGCGCCCCTGCAATGATAATCACAGTGGATGAATGAGACATATGTTCAAATATATTCTCATAATCAAAACTACAAGTGCTTCTTCTGGCCCTTGATGATGTTGGCGATCTTGCGGGCCTCATCCGCACTCGAGGAAGTGCCTGAAAGATTCTGTAAATAAACAGAGCCATGAAATCAGAAAACAGTAACACATGTTTATTAAAGTTTACCTTCAAAGCAATGTATAGAAAGTAGACGGCACAGTGAGAAATTATCTAGACCTTAATTCACTGCACATGTTCACAATGTTGGGAGCTGAACTATAGCAAAAAACTGAGTGAAATATTACACACCCAACTGTGGCTTATTGCGTGGAAGAAAACAGTATATCGGCAAAATTTTGCGGCAAAAAAGGAAGGAAAAGAAAGGGGCAAAATTTTTTTTAAAATTAAGCAGCACCTTATCCCGTTTACACGCTTGCGTCCTGTGTTTTTTGAGCTGTACCCAAGAATGAACTGCAAACTCGTCCTTAAATTACAGCAAACTCAATAATCACTTACTATCTGTGACGTGCTCTTTTTCACGATGGTGGTGCGACTATCATACTAGAGCATGCCACTAAATCTCAACTTAAAGATGGCATGAAATAAATTAAGCTAGGGTAGATTCACGATGAGGCAACGGTAATATGTAAGACAGTAGTAAAGGCAGCCTAGATTCCATATCGTTGCAAGCCCAACACAGCAGTCAGGCTGCAATGAGCTGGATATAACACACGTGCTGCATGTTACGTGCTTATGCAATTAAGCCAACAACATTAATAAACCCACTCCTGCGATAGCCTTAATTGGGCTGCAGTATGTAAAAAATAAAAAAATATGAAATAAAAAATCGCACCAGTGCAGTACATATGCTATGCACATTTTGTATAATGAATTATCATGTGGCCTTCTGTGGTTCTTGTGACATTATGTCGAACAAGTATGATAAGCCGATTGGCGCGCACTACAACAGACAAACAGCATCGACTAGAGCGTTTTACTATGAGGCGATAAACGCGTTTTCGGCTTAACACGCACGTTGTAAATACTTACAAAGGGCTTGCGAGACTCCAACTACACTCACGAGCAGGGCGCCTGTCCTTTACCTCTAATCTATGCTACGTTTTTTTGTGCATACTGACAAACACAAAAACAAACTGCAATAATATATGCGCTCAATCATTCAACTTCTGAGAGCGTGTGGACTTGCAATCGAGGCGTTGCTGGTCTCGCTGTCATCAAATACCGGAGACAAAGGACGAGGGACTTCTTTCCCCGACCTTTCAGCTTCGTCCCAAGTTTGAATACAAAAAAAAGGTGATATCAAATAAATACTAAATAGGAGTAACTACCATGCCCACTCAACTCACCAAACAATCGGAGCACATGGGCCTTGTTGCTCGTCTTGCCATTATTCTTGGTGCCACTTTGTAGAGTCGAAATCGGTCGAAATCGGTCGAAATCCAAGACATTTATGGCTCAGAACGTCTCCATCTGGTGCACGCTGAACACAGCCTTCACGTTATCGTCGCGGAAGCACACTAAAGCAAACATCGTGTAAGCAGGCTTACGTGAAGCATCGAGATCACACAAAGCGCGCGCTATGGCGACAGACACAACGTTTTGGCTTAGCTTGGCCGCAGGCTGGGCTTGTCTTCGTATCGGCCGAGCGCGGATGGCGCGCCAAACGCACGGTCGGTCGCGTTTGCAGATCCACAATTCTTTCTCCTGTATCTTTACAGCACTACTTATATTGCTTAGCATAAATCCAAAGCTTATCTTAAAGCTTAGCACATTGCTTAGCCTGCTTAACCAAGGAACGTGTAAAAAAAATGTTCACACATGCAGCGTCGCCACGCCGCGCACCGTCTCACTTTTTTTTTTTTTGTTCGTCAACTGGCTGGTTCTATGCCGGCTGTGATCTCATGGCGGTTTCTTTATTATTATTCTGTGGTGTCTCTGTTGTCGATTCCTTCGCAAGTTCTTCTTTAGCGTGTTTTACTATAGTGCCCGTTTACCGCACGGCATGTACGGAGACACCGTACCGCCGTGGTCGACACGCAGCCTTTTTATATAACTCTTTTAGTCGCGTGAGTTGCTAACTGCACACGGTGTCTCACGGTGTACGATTAAGCTCAATCGGGATCAGACTTATCAAAAGTGAATTGATCCCGTCTGCAGCTTGCGTATAGCCAATCATGATCAAGAAATTTGATCGGGATCGGGTCCGACGCGCTCAATCAGTCATAAGATGTTATAAACAGCTACCAATAGGCGGTAGCTGTTTGAACAATAAAACTCCTGTTTGCCTTATACATCTTCTGTTAGTACATTAAGAAACCAATAGGAGTACTTATTTGACCAATACAACTCCTATTGGCCCAATAAGTCACCGATAGGCAGCACCGATTTGACCAATACAACTCCTATTGGTCCAATAAGACACCAAAAGGCAGCCCCTATTTGACCAATACAACTTCTATTGGTCTAATAAGACACCAATAGGTGGTGGCTGTTGGTGTCTATTGGTACCCATAGAAGTCTTATACAACCAATACAGCTCCAATAGATGTCCTATAGAACCAATAGTGATTTCCTATTGGACCAATAGGAAATCCTATTGGCATTTTTGCTAGGGTAGGTGAGCCCAGTTGAGCCAGAGTAAGTATAACCAAAACTAATTAAGCATAGCTGAGCATGGTATCGCCCTATCGAGCTGTGTACAATTAAAGGAGCACTGACATCAAATTTCAAGATCGAGATGTGCCCATCATTCGATCGCTTGGTATGCATAGGTCTTTTTGGCCAAATTTGAACGGCATCCGTCGCGTGGAAGTTATTTTAATTCGATGTCAAACAGCGTAGGAGAAAAAACAAAAAATCGGCTGCCCTGCAACATCGACACTAGTGCTACGTGTTCGGTGTGATACATTGCACAAAAATCACCCTGAGTGACGATACGCTAGTAACAATGACGTCGACGATCTCTGAGTGTGTTTGGAGCCGACTGCCAGCCATGCTTTCACTCTCTTTGCTGTGTCGAAGCGTGCGGCGTGCGTTTGCGGGGCGCACATGCACAATACGACGACTGGCACCCGGCGAGGCCTATTGTTCCGCACCCCTCTCGCTTTGTTGTCGGGCTGCTCTCGAGGTAGTTTTCGTGAGGGGTCACGCGCTTAACAGGTTTAACCCATACCGAGGCACCCACATACTTTCAATCTCTACCGCGCGCGGGGCCCCGATTTGAAAACCGCGCTTTCTACGTCACCACAGCTTGAGTGCACGTGGTCTTTCACGCTCCCCGCATGGGTCGCTAGTTTCTTGTGGTTTTTAGACGGGCGTTTTGAAGTGACGCTAAAATGGTCACAATTAACTACGCTAGAATTAGTTATACGATACGCTAGAGCATTTACGATTTAACTGAGGGATTACCAGACCCAAAGCTACAAATTACAGTAAAAAAGTCACCAACAAAAATTTTGCTGTCAGGGGTCCTTTAAGACTAATTAAGTCACAACTTAAGTCCATTCAACTGAAGTCGAATCCCAATTAGGTTAGTGAAGCCATGTTCTAGGTGGTACTAATTACTAGTTCCAACTCGAGGTTAATTAAGCTTAACTAGTGGTAATTAAGAATATTACTCATTGAGACTGAGTTGTGTATGATTAAGCCAAGCCCAGCCAAGGTACTTGAAATACATGTTGCCCAATTAAGATAATTAAGCCTAATGAAGCTAACTCCAAGTGAGCCTAACATTGGTTTCTGATCGAATGACTGAGACGCAATGAATTCCGATGACCAAAAGATACGAATCGATAGTCGATAATGATTGATAATCGGTCAGCAAGAAAATCTACCAATTGAGTGACTAATTGATTTATCGATCGATCGATACAACTTCACTGACGTCCTGCGGGACGCGCACAGCGAGCGACTCCCACGTCGGGACCGCCAGGCCAAGTCTGTCGGCCGCTTCGCGGGCCTACCCAAGGCATTCAAATCTAGCACTAACTTGGCGTAAATTAGCAAAGCTTAGCAACAATTTGGCGTAACTTGGCAAAACCTATCAACAACTTAGCATAACCCGGCAATAACTTACCCAAGCCGGGACTAGCTAGGACACCACCAGCTCCGCTGTGATTCAGCCTTGCGCCACTTAGTGCAAGCTGCTCACATTTTTTTTTTTTTTTTTTTTGCAGGCGTGCGTGCATTGATCGCCAACGCCGAGTGTCTAAAATTCGAATTCTGCTTCGTTCCTGCATCCCGACTGATGCCCGGTCTGACAATACGGCACAGCAGCAAACTACCTGCTTGTGCTGTTTAATCCTTGGCCTCCCTTAAACAATCTGAGCACGTCCACACATTCCCCTTGGATGAGCCGAGGTTGTCCTCAGCAGAAATGCCCCAATTCCTCTTAAATATCTTTCCGTGAAACTCGACATGCACATCGCTTTTTTTTTTTTTTTCATGCATGGATCGCGCTACGGTGCCATAAGATTTTCAACTGCACCAACACAAGAAAACCTGAATGCAGGTTGTGCAGAGAAGCCAACTTTTTTCTATACTAAATCTTTTTTAACAGTGGCGCTGTTTAAGCTCGGTGTAGGGCCGATGTCGTTGACAGAAGAATCGGTTGGTACGATCCGCAGAAAGGGGGTATCTGCCAAGCAGCTCCTAGAATAGCATAGCCATGCATAGTGTACGTAGTATAGATGGCTTGCATTGACGTCACTGAAAGCGCCATGTTGGAGCACCAGCATTTGGGGACGCGACGTTTCCGATGTCACATTAATGTTATCAAAACATCACACGCAGGTTCCTTCATTATTCACGCACAGAGACGTTCCTGCCGCGTCGTTTTCACATAGACGCAACTTGTTTGCCATTAAAGCCGCCATCGTGAAGTCCCAGTTCCTTTCAGAAGCGCGTCCATGACGTCACGTGCAAGCCATCTGTAGCGAGGGGATGGGAAGAGGAAGGGTTAGGAGGAGTGATGTGAGGGCGAGAAGGACAGAAAAGAGGAGTGGAGAAGTTAAAGAGCGTTGTATAGTATTGTTCAGCAAGGGGATGGGAAATGGAAGTTATGGTGAGGAGAAATGATGTTAGCGTGAGGAGGAGCAAAAGGAAGATGTGAGAGGTTAAGCTTAGCATAACGATGTACAGCATAGCACTTAAGAGGTGGGAAAGAGAACTGAAGTTGAGGAGGAGTAATGTGAGGCTTAGGAGGAGGGAAAGGAGGAGTGGGCAATATACTAGAATGAGATAAAGAACGAAAGAAAGAAGATGTAGAAATAATTTAATCTGGTTTCGCCAGGTGGTGGCGACCGCTCGCCAGTTCCGCTTTTCACTCACATTTCACAGGCGTGGAAGTGGCTTCAATTTATTTTCTATCTGTAACTTTTTTGTTTATCTCGGTGGGACTGACGTTTCGAAACACCAGTAAACTGTTCAAAAAATATGCGTATTCACGAATAGCGGCTGTTCGATACGAAGCCCGGTTCGAATAGAGCACTACTCGATCGATTCCATAACTGAAAATTTCGAGCACACCATTGTATTTCCCTGCTGAAACGTTCCCTATGGCATTTCAATAATTCCATATCGTTCCTTACGGAATCCATACAATGTTCTCATATTAATTGCCGAGCAGTTTAAGGGACCGCCCTGTCGCCTCACGTCCCGCGTTGGTGTCACGCAGTATCATGTCTCGCATTGGTGTCACGCAGGTTTGACAGGCATAAGCCGAGCAGGCCGTACATTTGGAACGCCAGCAAGCGCTTTCCCGTGAACGCCAGCCTCGCTGAAAGGCTAATTCGTCTGCCTGAGCCAGTGAAGCGACAGCGAAACGTCAATGTCGAGAGCAGACTTGTGCATGTTACAGAAAATAAGTAACGGATTACAATTACAAACACTTCCTTTAAAATGTAATTGATTACAGTGGTCAATTACAGCTCCAGAAAAGTAACCGAGCAATTACAATGATGTAATGGATTACTGTTACGTTACTTTCCTTCAAAATCCTTTTGCCGTAACACAATAACACGAGTTTACCCAAACTACAACGAACTACTGGAGTTTGCATGGTAGAGTGAAGGCTGAGAGGCTTACTGTGGCTTCTGTGATACGGTGTTACACGTTGTTAACTTTCAACGGGAGTTGTTTTTCAATGTTCTCGTGGCTCATTCGTCCATGTTTACTCGTTAAGTGGTCAGCTGCTACAACAAACACTCTCTCAATGCATGCGCTGGAGGGAAGGGCGGTATTATAGGCTTCCCAAGCACTGATCTCCACTAGGTCGTGGAGATCAGTGGTCGCTTCCCCTGTCGCGCCTGCTGCGTGGCTGATCTCTCTCCCTCTTCGTTTTCTTTTCTCTTTTCTGTCTCCCCCCTTCCCCCCAACCTCAAGGCGCTCAGCCGTGCTCCCTATTGGGCTGCAGAAATTAGCGCCTTTTTCTTCCCTCCCCAGAACCGCTACTACCACCAGCTCGTGCTTGCGCAGTGCTTCGATGCTAGTGTCCATGTCCTCTATGAAGCGTCGCGCTTCGCCGTTGCTGACGCTGCAAAAGGAGTTTCAGGTAAGGCCAAGAAAAAGGTGAAAAAATAGGCTCTGTAGTCAGACGGAGGGTCTCTACAGAGCGGTCGCATATTTTTCGGGACGAGAACAGCCGTAGAAGACTGGTTACAAGTTGGTTTTTGGAAAAAAAGTAGGGGATTACTGGTGATGAATCACAAGAAAATGTAATTAATCACCCGGTAAGTTACAGTTTCGAAAATGTAACCGAATATATCACTAAATTACATGAAACTAATTGATTACGAGTAATCGATTACTTGTAACGCGTTACGTAGGACTCTGGTCGAGAGTTGGACACAGGTATACGGAAGAGCTACAGAACCGGAGGTGAAATGCCCGCGCCGGGCGTTACACACACCGCGCTATAGGAGCAGCAAACAGTAGAACAAATTTCGCGAAGCTTGCACTAAGCCGCGCAAGGCTATAAACAGCGAAACTGTGCGATTATGAAGACTAATCTGATTGCTTCTAGGCTGCATATAGGCCTAAGCTAGGTGATGCTAGGTAACTAGGTTGTTTCTGCGCTGACTCTAAGCGCCGAGAGGTTCGATTAAACCGCAAACAGTCACAGGACACGGATGTCCAAACTGCAGAGACAAAACCTCGCGCTGAAACCAAGCGTTCACGCCTCTCATATATCACCGGTCACGTCGTCGTTGGCGTAGGCATTCCATCGCTTCGGGGTCTTCTCGCAGCCGCCGTTGGCTTTCCCGTTCCTTAGTATTCCCTCGTTGTACGTACTCGAGGTCTTCTGCTCGCCGCCGTTGCTTCGCAGCCATTTGTTGGGCTGTTGCCTTCTTCATTTTTAGAGGACCAGTGGTGAGCAGTGGATTTTACCCAATTTCTGTGGCACATACCCGTTTATGTTGATGGTTTTTGGGTCGCCGGACAACAAACGATTTCCTGAAGAGTTTTAGTGGACCAGCGATGAGCAGCGGGATTTACCCAATTTCTGTGGCACATACCTGTTTATGATGATAGTTTTTAGGCGCGAAGCACATTAGGGTATCGGCGTGTCGGCGGGCATCGTCGTCGTCGTCTGCTTTCGTGGTGGTCCATTTGCTTGAGCGCAAGAGAAGGCGCCACCTCCTCAGCGCTTGCCGTGTGGCGAGAGGGAGCGAACGGCGCGCGTTGAATCTGGAAACGCTCTCTCTGCGATAATCGCTGAACTACCAGCTCGCAAGGAACGAGAACTCGCTCTCGCCCGCGAGAGACAATGCCGACGCAGGTAGCGTGTGCTAGCGAGTTTTTTATTGAATAAAAAAAAAAAACCAACTGCTCGCGCTGCACAACCGTTCACCGGCCACCCCGTATGTATAGATTTCGCTTGTGTGTAGTTGAACAATAAAGATTCGCAGCGTGCACGTTGACTAAAAGTGGACTGCCGGTCTCGTCTAATATTTCTTCTGTTTCTCATTGCCCATTAGCAGTGATTTTGCTGTGGAAACACCGGCGCACACTGCATGCTTCGCCCCTCCACAGGTTTCACGTTAGGGGAGCTGAAACACCCTTCCCTACATGCTTCGCCCCTCCCTAATTTTTTTTTCACACGTCACTTCTGACTGCTGGTTCTTGCAACCTCCTCCAAGACTGTTCCATGTATAAAGGCCTAGAAACCTCCTCCTGCTACCAATACCTTGACTGGGTGGTTCGAGACGCACAGGCAGGGATTGGTAGGTAGAGGGCTTCAACTTCGGCAACTGTTGGCATTCCAGTGGGCCTGTATTCTAGATGCAGGCTCCTGGTTGTCGCTCCGAGGAACTGGGCCGATATACCGGTGGGACTTGTAAGCATTCGGCCATGGCGATGAAGTGTGTAAGTGGTGACACTTGCGGACAGTCATATACCATGACTATATCACCGCCGTATGGCCGTAACCCGGTAAGTGTCCGGTCGACATCTACTGGGGACGCGGGAGTGGAAGTGGTGGAATTGAAGTCCCACGAAGATATACTTTTGTTTTGCACACGTCACTCGTGACTGGCTTCTGCAACGTACTCAAATCTGCTCCATTCAGCGTCGCAATGCGTCACACGACGGTCGCGTTACGTCGTGCCAGTCAGGGTACATATATACAATATGCAAACTGCAGTATGCTCTGTTGGTATGAAAATTAAGCGTAATATATCTTATAGCACTAGAATTTGTTTGTTCGACTCGAAAGACGAAGCAATAGCAGAAAGAAAATTATTTAAAGATTGAAATTTCTAGTGAAAGTGCTTTCTGTAGGAATGACTAATTGCTTCTGATGGTCTGAATGACTGGGTATTGTCATGGTTCGTTTTACCCCCGAAGTTTTCGCTGTCATCTTTTCTATTCATATATGGCGAGTATACCAACCGCAAATAAAAAGGTGGGGAATGAATTAGTGCAGGAAAAAATGTTAAATGTGGTTTTTTTTCTAAGAGAGCCAAATCCAGAAACCGAAACTGGGCTGTATTTCACGGGAACGTAAAGTGCGCCCAAGTATCTTTCACTTTTAAAACATTTGTAATCAGAATGGGGCAATTCCTGATTGTTACATGAACCCAAAAAAGTAGTTTCGAATCGACAAGAGCCATATTCTGCACCGGTTTGAATCAAATTGAGCGAGATTCATTGAACAAGCGTTGCGTAAACCATTATGATCAAAATCAACATAACCGCATCCAGCGTGTTTCATTAGTGTCCTAGGTGCTTTGCCATAATGATTTCGTTACAAAATCACTTATTTGGTTCGCCGGACAAGGAACGATTTTCTTAACAGTTTTAGTGGACAAGTGATGAGTTGCGGGATTTACCCAATTTCTGTGGCACATACCCGTTATGATAGTTTTTTGGTTCGCTGGACAAGGGACGATTTGCTAAACAGAGCTTCGCGGTTAAGACAGTAGAAATGTGACCGTCGAACAGATAATAGATAATCGCAAAACAAATCAGGTAATCACAGGGAAAACAGCAGAAAATGGCATTGAATATCGCATAACCACACGAAAAGAACAGAAAAGAGCACAGAAGAGCAGCTAAACACACAACATAAACACAAGGTAAACACAAGGGTGTGTCCAGATAAGATCGAACACGAGGTCCCGGTCACCATTCCCGATTTTGATGAAATTTACTGCAGGTCTAGGCATTACACCCAGAACAAGGGTTTCGAAGTTAGTTTTGCGAAAAAAAAATTTTTGTTCGCCTGAAAAAAAATATACAAATTTTGGCCGCAAAAGACACTTTTCCGCCAATTTCGCGATTTATGAATTTTGAGCGCACCTAGGGAAAAAACGGTGCACTTCTCGGTCACAATATTTATCGCCCTCGAAGAACAAGTAAAATATAATCTTATGAGCCTATTATTTTCCTTGCTTGTCGAAGCACTTTTGAAGAAAAAAATCGCAAACTTGGCAAATCGCACAAAGTACCTGTATTTGAGGAATTTATTGCTGCAAATAATTGAAGTGAGGATAATAAAAATCTGTACATATTAACTTTGGTACTTTCGCTCTATTTTAAAATAATTTGCGTGGTTTTATCACGCTTCATTTTACTCGATAAGTGGGCTGAAACGTAAGTGGTTTATCAAAAACGCCGAACTTTGAAAATAGTTTTCTCAAAAAGGCCATTTTTAATTTTTTTTAAATCCCTCTGATTGAAGTCAAGGACGTCACCTATCTTTCTGCATAAAAAAACGTTGCATTATTTTGGTTGCTAACAAGTTATAATGCGTCAAATGTGAGCAAGTCAGCCTAACGGCCGTGTCGTTCGTTATGTGCTGAAACTCGGATATAAGTTGTTCAAAATACTTGTACGTGACATAATCACAAATCAGTAGCTCCACACCAACAAGTGCGAAGCCAGGTGTCATGGTTCAGCAAGCTTTGTCTTCGGATCAGCCGCTTGACAAACCCGCAGCAGCGGCCGTTCCATGCTGCGGGCGCTCACTTTACATGAGTGCCGCTTCGACTGCGAATGAGCTCCGTTTGCGCGCCAAACTACGCTCACAGGACGAACGAGAGAAGGAATGCATCACTGTGAAATTTAAAGGTTGTGAAGTGCCAACAAAAGCCATATTATACAACGAAAACTCTGCCGGTAATCTTGCAGTGAGCGCCTCCAGTATAGAGCGCTCATGTGTTGCTTTCCCTCTTCGGATGGCCTAAAGATAATTAGGTTCACTCAATCAGCAATATATGACATAAAAGCAAGCCATTTACATCTAAAGAAATGTCTCACACGTGCTTCCAATGGTCGAACAGCTCAAATTGCAGTTGTTCTCTATCTCGTGGCAGAACACTTGTGTCAGCCGGCTGTGAAAAGAATTGAGTGCAAGTCCTTTGCTTCATTAAGGAACCGCTTTTACAATACTGTATTGTTGTGCGTCCACAGATATTTTCAACACAAGCCGAGCGTTTATCACGATATTTTGCGGCTACGGGCATAACAGGAGGGAAAAAATACGAGCGCACTACTGGAGGCGCTCACTGAGAAATGATCAGCAGAGTTTTCGTTGTATAATATGGCTTTTGTTGGCACTTCACAACCTTTAAATTTCACAGTGATGCATTCCTTCTCTCGTTCGTCCTCTGAGCTTAGTTTGGCGCGTAAGCGTAGCTTATTCTAAGTCGAAGCGGCACTCATGTAATGTGAGTGCCCGCAGCATCGAGCGGCCGCTACCGCGGATGTGTCAAGCGGCTGATCGGAAGACAAAGCTTGCTGAACCATGACACCTGGCTTGGCATTTGTTGGTGTGGAGCTACTGATTTGTGATGCTGCCACGTACAAGTATTTTGAACAACTTATATCCGAGTTTCAGCACATAACGAACGACACGGCCGTTAGGCTGACTTGGCACATTTGACGCTCTATAACTTGTTAGCAACCAAACTAATGCAACGTTTCTTTATGCAGAAAGATAGATGACGTCCTTGACTTCAATCAGAGGGATCTTAAAAAAAATTAAAAATGGCCTTTTTGAGAAAACTATTTTCAAAGTTCGGTGTTTGTTGATAAATCACTTACGTTTCAGCCCACTTATCGAGTAAAATGAAGCGTGGTAAAACCACGCAAATTATTTTAAAAGAGAGCGAAAGTACCAAAGTTAATATGTACAGATTTTTATTATCCTCACTTTAACTTGTTTGCAGCAATAAATTCCTCAAATACAGGTACTTTGTGCGATTTGCCAAGTTTGCGATTTTTTTCTTCAAAAGTGCTTCGACAAGCAAGAAAAATAATAGGCTCATAAGATTATATTTTACTTGTTCTTCGAGGGCGATAAATATTGTGACCGAGAAGTGCACCGTTTTTTCCCTAGGTGCGCTCAAAATTCATAAATCGCGAAATTGGCAGAAAAGTGTTTTTTGCGGCCAAAATTTGTATATTTTTGGTTTTCAGGCGAACAAATTTTTTTTTTTCGCAAAACTAACTTCCAAACCATTGTTCTGGGTGTAATGCCTAGACCGACAGTAAGTTTCATCAAAATCGGGAATGGTGACCGGGACCTCGTGTTCGATCTTATCTGGACACACCCACAACCTAATCTATGCTCCGCAGTTCGGACAGCTTTCACTTGGCGTGAAACTGGCTTTTTTTTTGCATTTTCCATGGATTTCCACAAGAAGCTTACGCAAACCAATAGAATTGTTCGAATGACATACGGAAGTAGGGCTGTAATGGCTGATGACGATGGCGATGCCCCCTATGCTGCATGTCACCACGATATATTCTCTGAAGGAATGCCGTGCACACTTCGTCCCAACTTATTGCTTCTATACGGCGACGGTGAAAGGAAAACCAACAAAGTGCAGACTCTATTAAGGACGAAGCGGGGCATGTCGGGGTCGGTGACCCGCGGGCTTGTCATCGCCGCTTGTCATATTAGCTTGGCGAAGAAGCTTGGCCGCGGTCCTAGATTGCAATGTATGTAGGGAACTGCGTCTATAGAGCACAGCTTCCGCAATATACGCCGAGCGGGTTCAGGCAACAACGAAGAAAGCAAACATGGGGGTGCAAAGGGAGTGGTGTCCGGAAAAATCCGGGGAAGGTTGCCAACAGAAAGGGGCGCTTCGGGAAGTCCAGTCTCGGCCAGATTGGCTTTTCCCGTACAATAATCAGTTCTAAGTACGCGGGAATGCCGTCTCTCATAAAAAGGCTGGGTGGAAGGAAAATAGTGGTGGTTCGACCACTCTCTGCTGAAATACCTCGTTGCTAAGAGGCGGGTGCTGCACATAGCAACCAATGAGGGAAACAGACAGTTAAACCAAGAAAAGCATAGTAGACATTTTTGCTGTTTTTAACTGTAGTGTGATTATTATAACATAAATTGAAAGGAATTAAAGCGGACGAAAAAGCAGCCTTTCCGTCAGTGGGATCGGAACCCACAACCTTCGAATTACGGCGGCGTCCACTTTATAGGGTTTATATATACCCTATAAAGTGGACGGGGGGATGACCGCCGCCGTAGCTCAGTGGTAGAGTATCGGACACGTTATTCGAAGGTCGCAGGTTCGGTCCCCGCCGGCGGCAAGTTATCTTTTCGTCCACTTTACTTTCTTCACATTTATATCCCAATTATTACAAATAACACCCCCATACTTTCCTTGCCATTATTGTCTGTTAGTTCTCAATACTGTGTCTAACACAGAAAAACGAGCGTTTAAAAGCCATCTTATTTTCTTAATTTATATATATATATATATATATATATATGTGTGTGTGTGTGTGTGTGTGTGTGTGTGTGTGTGTGTGTGTGTGTGTGTGTGATATTCTTATATGCAAATCAATAAAAATCGTTGTTTAAAGCATGCATTTATATGTGCCCAAACACAACCAACAGATCAAGGTTACATAAGAATATCCTATTTTATAAGAGGAGAAAACGAAGCAATAGCCACGTTACTGCACAGTAAAACAAAACAAAAAAAACAGCGCTTGCCGAAGTGGGAATGCAGGCTTTCTGTTTTAAACACAACTGGTTTTTTAGGTTTATCAAAGGGCATGATCAGTTCCAGTTTGTTAGTAAAGCTTTTGCTAACGCCACTGGTTCCAATTGGACCAGCTGTTTTTAATGCCTACTTTTAGCAGTTAAAATGTACTTACGGCAATAAATTTATTTATCGATTAATGGAATATGTTTTTCACGTGATCTATTTTTCTTTCTTTCCCTACGTGTCACCTGACATATGATAGCTTATGTGTTGGAAAGGGTTCCGTTTGAATTAAATGCGAAGCATTTCTTAGCGAACCTCTGGCACTTTGAGCGTTTCTATCTACGTATCTATCTATCTATCTATCTATCTAGCCGCCTACGTCTGGGTGCTCTCATGATGGCCTCCTTCACTTGGTGTAGACCAAAATTTGCATGGGAGGGTAAGAGGATTTGACGATGATGATTGCCGGGCCATGACATGAATAACGTTAAAATCCTGTCGCGTACGTCGTCAAACCCTTTCCACTACACACGTGTGGCACATACCCGTTTACCACGGGCCGCGGTGTACGGGTATGCGCCACAGGTGATTGACAGTTTATATCTACCTAGGAACGGCGAGAACAGACATTGGTAACTTAAATGCTAGAGCGTTAAGGAAAACCAACATAGGCAGCGTTGACTCAACGAATGGAAAGAATGAAAATTAGGATCCCAGCAGGAATCGAACCCCAGCATTCTGCGTGGCAATCGGGTATTCTACCACTGAGCCACGCCAGGCCTATAAACTAGTTTGAAAAAACAGCCTACGCAGGCGTAATATCGGTGCCACGTCAATTGTGGTTGTGGTGCTGGCTATCTAATTTTACAAGAAAGCAATAAACATGACATGATACTCCTACGATGTGTACTCCTACGATACAGGCGTCATATGAGATTAACGTCTGTAGTTCCAGTGTTGGCTCCGCTTTTATAGCAGTCTAATAAACATTACGTTTGTATTCCTATGATTCAGCAAGCTATAGTGAAGCACTGCTCGACCCCAGAGGAATATATTAACGAAAGTTACATATGATATCCACATCACCGCACCGTAAAGTGCACTTCGTCCACCAGAACGACGCAGTGTCCTCTTCATTTCTTACGAGGCTGGGCGATGGCCTCATGCTGACGGAGGATGATGCCAGATTGATTGACAGCCGCTTTGTAGACTAGGCTACGTAGGCCACATACGCCCAGGTATAGTCCACGAATACAACAAACACCATCCACTGATGTTGGTCTACTTAGCACTATCCAGGCCTACCAGCCTCGACGGCCTATACTTCACCAACGCGAAGGGTGGCTTCAGGTTCCGACATGTCGCCGGCTCTGTCAAAAGACAATTTGTCGACGAAATCGCCGAGGCATCCACGAATTCCAACAGCTCTACGACATACTTCACTACACATGGATCCCTCGTCACCACGATCACGACCGGATCCTATAAGTCATGACCAGCTTCTGGTGCTCACTGATCACGGTGATGATGCCCTTGTTCAAGAACTGTCAAAAACTTCTTGCACACATGCACACGGGTTCGTGAAAGGTGCGTGCGTTCTCGGAACACGTATAAGCACTACATATCAGCTTACCGCTTCTGGTGTTGGTAATACCCACGTTGCCATTGGCAGCGTTACCCAACCGTAAACAACTGGCTATATAACACATATGCGGCTCTTCAACAAATATATGTGAGCGTATAAAATTTATACAAATCTTTAGCGCCATTTTGTAACGCCTCGCTCAGTAAAAAATGTTACGCCACAGTCACCTACCCGCCGCATGCTTCGCATAACATCGACTCCCACGGTACGTGGGTTCTGCCGAATTTTTTTCTCTCGTATTTTTGTTCGTATTTTGCGTACTTTTTCGCAAAACTTCGATTCGACCCGCCTTACTCAAAGTACTGACCCTATCCTAGGACACAGTTACTAGTGATTGTCCTATTATGCAAGCGTATAATAGGACATGATTACTAGCGTACTAGTAACGCGATTATTAGGCTCATGTCCTATTACACTAGCGTATTATAGGACATAATCACAAGTGCACGCAAGTAATTATGTCCTAGTGTGCTCGATACCAATTAGCCCAACTGTCCGCCTTAACTGGCCCTGCAAACTACCCAATCACTTCATCAAAAAACTAGAATCATTACAAAACAAAGCTGCTAGTTTCATCGTCTCATATTACTTTTCATTTTCAAGTGTGTCTATAAAATCAGTCTGCCTTGACCTTGCACCGCTAGAAAGTAGACGGAAGGCGTCTCGATTAATATTCTCTCGTGAGCTATATCACAACCCTACACCTTATACTACTTCAATAATAACGACGCCAGCTGCAATGTTTCCACTCTTGAACCACTTTATTAATGTTCGCCAACCAATCGCCCGTACTGACATACTTCGTTTTAACGCGATACCGTTAAAGAGCTCGTTTCGCAGAAGTTCCAGCGTCGGCGTGGTTGGTTGTGAGCAAACAATCTGCGTTGTCCATGAGAGAAAGTTCGATACTAATGCAAATAAATAAATAATAAAAAATGCTCGGTGCAAGCGAGAATCGAACCCAGGTCTTCTGCGTGGCAAGCAGGTGTTCTACCATGGAGCAACGCCACTGCTTGAAATTGCTCCGTAAAAATACGCTATAAGAATGTCATGCAGTGGGAGAAGTCTCCTCAACGCATTTAATATTGCGCGGCAGAATCGTAGAAGCACATCGGGCGTCAAAACACGTTGAACTGCGCAACGAGTGGGTGGTTTAAAGTTGCCCACCCATTACAATGTGTGCAGCTGCGCAGGTACGCGTGGCACCTCACGGGAGCGTGGTGGGCACTTCGCCAATTTGCAGAAGGAAAAATTATAGCGTAGTGCGCACTTCGCTATTTTACTTCCTATAGGCATTCTAGGATAGTTTGAAACGGCCATTGTTACGCGCATAAATGTTCCTTTCCTTGCGGCGCGGTTGAGGCGATGCGCACGGGGCCCGATTACGCTATCGCGTTCTACTCCTGAATGCGAAGCTCAAGCATCCTACAAGTTTTTCCTTCATTTGGCAGCCCAGGAGTGGAAATCAGCTGCCGAGATCAGGAGCTGAAGGTGAAAATGTTGATAAATTTCTAGAGACACTAAAGCAATTCTTATTGCTTAGCACATACCACTAACGTAACCACAAACATACTCGGGAAATTCTGACACCTTCTTCTAACTTTCATTACGGTGCATTCCGGTCTTTTTATCATCATGTATCACATAAATCATCTCACGCTTCAGTATGTACATCTCCGAATTGCTGTATTGCTTTTTGTAAATATTTTTTTCTCTTATTTTTTTCGCTTATTTATTCCGACATTTGTGGAGAAATTGTATAGGTATATGCTTCTTTATGTAAGTAATTTCTGTAAATATTTTCGTTCTATTTTTAGTTTGCATATTCCTACCTCTGCGGACTAATTGTGCATTCACTTTTTTTATGCAAGAGTGTTCATACAAGTGTTATTTAGCACCGCTATATTCGTTGTTGTGTGCATGAAACTTTTAGTGTTCATTGTACTAAAAATGTCCCCCCTCCCCCTATGTAATGCCCAACGGGCCTTTATGGTAAATGAAATGAACAAAAAATAAAATGAATTATTAACATAATTGCAAGCAGACAGAAAAAGAGCTTTCCGCACTCGCCGTCATGGCGACTAGCGGCGCTGACTAACATTCCTAGGTTTAAATGCACATATATGCCCCATAAAGCGGACGGGACAATGGCCGCCGCCGTACCTCTATTGGTAGAGCATCGGACGCGTTATTCGAAGGTCGCAGGTTCAGTTCCTGCCCGCGGCAAGTTATCTTTTCGTCCACTTCACGTTCCTCACATTTACATCATGATTACTACAAACAAAAACCCCTATACATTCCTTGGCTTTCTTGCCTGTTAGTTCTAATTAATTAAATGTTGTTAGAGATGTAGTCGCTATTTCTCTTTGTATTTTTTTCTTCTTCCTCGCCGATCGAAGTGTGTGGACACGTGCTCCCTTATCGCGCCTTTCTAGCCTAGTAGGCGGAAGCACTGCTGCGTGCATTGATCGCTTCTGTATTAACGCTGCATTTGAAGCAGGTGCCGGAGCACCACTCCCATTCACTCGATATCTCCCGTATTAAGTGGGAAGGGTACGCACTGTCGTTCTGCACGATCGGTTTTATCGCTATTCGATTAATGAGCGATCGATCTTCTGCTGCATCTCATTGTATCATCGAGTAGCACTTTATTTTGCGACGCCTTCGGCGATCGATCATCTCTAGATCTTTACCTGCCTTAAATATCCTCGTCATAGTTAATACTTTTTTGTTTTGGTTTTGTCTTCTATTTGTAATACTTCGTTTACGTTTATAATTTTTGCCGCTAATATTCTATAACTTGCTGTGTTTATGTCAGTTCATTTTTCTTATTTATTGTTTGAATTTTGTTTTTATTTATGATTGATTTTATTTAGTTATATTTCATTTGTTATTTCATTTATGTCTCATCGGATTTTATTTGTTGTAGTTTTGTTTCCATTTCGTTGAGACCTTATACTACACGTTTGTTATTTGCCGCTAACATTATATAATGCAGCACGCTTTCTTTCATTGTTTTGTATCTTATGCTGTTAACCCACTCCCCTCTGCAATACCTAGGGGATTGAAGGTACTGAAAATAAATAAATAAATAAATAAATAAATAAATAAATAAATAAATAAATAAATAAATAAATAAATAAATAAATAAATAAATAAATAAATAAATAAATAAATAAATAAATAAATAAATAAATAAATCTCTTGTCATTCTTTTGATTATTTCGCCAGCGGTCCACCATGTGTTGACTTTAGCATGGACAGTCTTTCAAGACGATCGTTCCGAGGTTCTTCAATGCAAATCTCGCCATCTTTAAGCACTTTAAGCCTGTATATACTGTTCACACACAGTTCCACACCACAGAAAACTACACCAATTCGTTCACTTTTATTTGTGATCATGGAAAGTGCATGTGTACAGAAACATATTTCAATTTCATCCTACTTAATAAATCACTTCTATTTTTTTACGCTGTCCATGTCTGAAACGACATTTAATTATACCAGAAATGTTGCAGTAACCTTAACGTTAACCATCAATCTCGTGCTTGAATAGGAAATTTGAGTTATCTAACATGGCGGAGCCTGTATGGTACTTCTGGCATTGCAAGGTTGGGATTTCTCAATATTTATATTCACACAGGCCGAGTTTATTCGTGCGTCATCATGTACGTACATAATCCTGGTGTGAGTCTCTTACGAATTTCTGATGTTGATATCTTGCTATTTTGTGCCGCACGTATAGCCTAAGCGAGGCAACCTACGCAGTTACATTTGATTGGTTCGGTGGTGCAGCTCTTAAAATAACATAGCTGTTCGTCTATTTCTTTTAAAATACTGTATTAAAATAAAGAGTCTGACAGAAGAGTCTATTTCTCTGCAACGTCAATTTTTTTCAGGAAAGATTTTTTTTAATATGATGCGATTTCTTATTGTCTGATAAAGTCCACAAATCTGTAACTCAGCAACCACAACAGAAAAAAAAATGGTGTAATTGTAAACTGCACCTAATAACCTATACCAATCAATCAGGTTTGTTAACACAACTTAAATCAAGTCACGTACATGAATGTGATTGCGATACATTTGCATGTGGAGGCCAAATAAGGAGCGCGCGCGCTTATGTTTATGTGCGTGTGTGTGTGCTTGCATGGACCCTATCAGAATTAAGTGAAACAAAGTGTACAGCAAACGCATGAATGAACTTGCATTACAAAATAGTATTATCAGAAATAGGAAAAAGGCATCGACACATGTATTTTAAGAAGCTAATAATTTTTCTAATGAAAGCAAAGAAAACAGGTACGTTTTCAAATATTATTTAGAAACAACTTAATGAAAATATTTTTAGAGATTAGACTCTTTAATGTTCCAAGACGGAATGACACTGAATAACGAACTTTGTTTCCCGTAGTATTCAAGCGAATAGAATGTTTTTGTTATACATAGTTGTGAAATATACAGATAACTGAGTAGAAAATTTGCGAAATGCTCGCAAACGTCCTAACAAGTTCAGGTATGACGTAAGTTAATATATTAAATTTGTCCGCTTAAGATGTTTCACAAAATAAAATTTACAGAACTGCCTTATCTGTCTTCATGCAAATTTACGGACTTTCAAGCGTTGTGCATTGCTACTTACACGTTATCAGCCATTTCTGCTTAGAAAAAATTTCTTATAAACCGCTATTCTGCGTCCTAGAATTTCGGTGTGTGGGCTAGTTAATTTTCCGTGCTAAGAAATTTGTTCTCGGATTCACATTCGACTCTTCAATGGACAGATCTAACTTAAATCGGTCCACCAGTTATAGTAACATAATTTCAGGGCTTTACATATATCTTAGTGGGAAAACTAGGCTCGATTTTCTGTTCAACTTAACTTCGGCTGTCGTTGCCCGAATATTTTCCCGCCTGTACGATGAAGGCGCCATCGTCAGTTCAGGAAAACGGGGTGGAGGGGGGGGGGGGGGAGGTATAACTATATGTTATATTCTGGGTAGCTGTCACCAGGCGACAGCTTCTGGCATGGCCAGGGATTACTTTTAAGCATAGAAAATAACCATAAAAATAAATAAAAATAGAATGAATGGCAGCGCCACAATAGTGCTCATACAGGCGGAGGACATGTGCGATATTTTTGTAAGTATGGTACTGGCAGGGACTTAATACTAATAATATCTGGGGTTTTAACGTCCGAAAACCACGATATGATTATGAGGGGCGCCGTAGTGGAGGGCTCCGGCAATTTCGACCTCCTGGGGTTCTTTAACGTGCACCTAAATCGAAGTACACGGGCCTCAAGCATTTTCGCCTCCATCGAAAATGCAGCCGCCGCGGCCGAGATTCGATCTCGCGACCTTCGGGTCAGCAGTGGAGTACCATAACCACTAGACCACCGTGGCGGGGCACTGACAGGGAAAGTCGACCAAAAGAAGAAAAGCGGTGCTAGAGGTGCGATTTTCTTTTGCATGCTTAATAAAACGATTGATAAAGAAATAAAATACGTATATGCGTGCGTATACGATGTCCGCTCATAAGCTCCTCTAAGGCAAACATCCTTACGAATTATGGCGCATCGTATTTAATTGGCTTCCTCGTATCTCTCACATTCGGTCTGCCACGTGTTCTTGGTGCTGGCTGGGTGGGTATTGATCATTGGCCAGGTATACCTAGAAGGAAGGAAACAGAACAGAGAAGGCAGGGAGGGTAGTGAGAAGCGTGTGCGGTGAGCTACCCTCCACTGGGATATTGGGAAAGGGGAATACAAAGATCAGAGAGAGAGAGCAGAGAAGGGCAAATAGCGAGAAAAAAAAAGGCAGATCCCACTCATCCTGGGAGTCGATGTTATGTGAAGCAGTAGTCGAGTAGTGGCTTATCGCAAAAAATTTTTTTAGTGCTTTCAGGGAAGCGTTGCGAGTTGGGCCAACTTCTTTGTGCATTTTGAGTGGTTATGAGTATATAATGGGCAGGACTGTAGCGAGGAATTTTTTTCGGGGCGGTGGGTGATGTAGCAAGACCTTGCTATTTGAGGAAAGCACCTATTTTGAGGAACGTACGTATATGAGGAAGCAACTATTTGGCGGGAGGGACAACCTAAGGCCCTCCCCCCTCTGGCTACGGGATTGACCGTGGTCTTACCGGGCACGTCGACTACACCGACGCCCAAAGGGTATACTATATTGTTCGACGTGAAGTCGCTACTCACCTTAGAGTACAGATGTCAGTTTTATCGAAATGAACTGCACGCTACGGTGCGATGATGTGCACATCATAAGTGGTTTTTGCCGTGTTCCTCCGGATTGAGCAATGGTTGACCATCGCTTGGCGTGACATAGGAGTCAATATGTAATCTTTATTATATTATTACAAATGGCGATAGCGAACACTGCAACCACAGTTGACGTTGCCGCAATATGAAGCCATTATAGGATGATTTTTGTAAGCAGCTTCAAGCACTGGCGTAGCTCTGTGGACTTTACTGACACGCAGAATGCCTGGGTTCGATTGCGGCTCTAATCAGGATTTTCAGTCTTTCTGTCCCTCTGACATTTCCCTCACCGAGAACGCTGCCGAAGCCTGTCCCGCATTTTCTGCGACATAATTTCCATAAGGCGATCGGGTAAAGATTTTAACGCGATAGCGTTAAAGAGCTCGTTTTGCAGAAATTTCGGTGTCGGTCGTCGTTGGTTGGGAGCGAAAAACTATCGTCTTGTCCGTGACCAAAAAATCGAGAAAGGTGCAAATACAATAAACAATGAAATTCTCCGGTTTCGAATGAGAATCGAACCCAGGCCTTCTACGTGGCAAGCAGGTGTTCTATCACTGAGCCACGTTATTTCTTGCAACTGCTTCCAAAAAAAAAAAAGTTATATGAATGTCATGTAATGGAAGGTTTCCTTAGCGCATGCAATATTGCGTGACAGAAGCGTAGAATCGCGCCGGGCGTCAAAACATGTGAATTGAGCAACGAGTGGGTGTTTTTAAGGCCTACCCATACCAAAGCGCTCAGACATATTTAACCATCATCAGCAGCAAAAGCCTCAACAAAGTGAACACAGGCGTAGGATTACGTGTTGCCATAAGGACGCGTAAGCCCTTCGCTGATTCGCAAAAGGAATAATTATGGCGTAGTGGGCGCTTAACAACTGTACTTGCAGTAGGCATTCCAGGATATTTTGAAACGGCCAATGTTACGTGCACAGCCCTTCGTTTCCTGACGGCACGCGTTTCAGGCATGCACCGAGAACCGAAGCCAGGCTAGCTGCAGTTGAGAAGGCGATGCGCATGTGGCCGGATTAAACTATCACGTTCTACTCTTAATAATAATACCTGGGGTTTAACGTCCCAAAACAACGATATGATTATGAGAGACGCCGTAGTGGAGGACTCCGGAAATTTCGACCACCTGGGGTTCTTTAACGTGCACCTAAATCTCAGTACACGGGCCTCAAACATTTTCGCCTCCATCCAAAATGCAGCCGCCGCGGCCGGGATTCGATCCCGTGACCAACAGTCGAGCGCCATGACCACTAGACCACCGTGGCGGGGCCGCGTTCTATATATACTCTTGAAGGCGAAGCCCAAGCGTCCTCCAAGTTTTATTGCGATAGCAATTATATGGACAGTCTCGGCTGATTTTTGCCGTTGCCGTCGTCATGCACTGTATATATATATACATATATATATATATATATATATATATATATATATATATATATATATATATAAGCCACAAAGAAAAATAATTCAGAAAACTTTCCGACGCGTGGAATCGAACGGGCGACCTCTCGCTTTTCAGCTCGCGGCGTTAGACGGTTACGCCACCAACAATACCGCCTTTGAGCCTGCTAATGGCGAGCTATTTATATGCACCATTTACTTCAGCATGCTTTCTTAGTCACCCCATAGATGGCGCGATGTGCGCGCGTTACACGCTTTATAGATCGTTTCCCCGTTCCTGCGAACGCCGTTGCTCTTCGCCCTACAGGGCGTGGTCGCCTTCGTGCGCTTCTCGAGGCAAGAAGGGGGCGGCCGGGGGGGGTGGGGTGGAGCGGGAGGTTGTATGTCTTGTGCTCTCCCCGCGAGGTCCGCGCTGAAGTCACAAAGTGTACTTCGCTCGCTTCAGCGGCCGTGTTTGCGAAAGGAGCGCGCTGTTCAAACAGAAATAAGTAAATAAGTAACAACTGTTACAGTTAGTTTGCGCTCGTCCTGTGTGTACCTGTTCGTTCGTTTCGTGCGCCCTGCTTTATGTTTGAGCAGTGCGCTTCAAGTGTCGAGCTGTGACGCATGATAGTTCGCGCTCGTACTGTGTGCGTTCTTTTCGTGCGTCCTTTGGGCTCGAGCGATGCGCTGGCAATTTCGAGCTGCTTTCCGTTCTTCGCGTTTCATTCCAATTTATTGCTATCGCATTCATTGCTTCGCCGTTGCGGCGAAACTGTGACCTTTTTTTTTTCTGAAAGTCTGTTATCGCAGTTCCTGGATTGATACAAACTGTGAATCATCTGTGGCTCATACCCGTATTCCATGGGCCGTGGTATACGGATATGTGCCACACGCGACTGAAGGAAAGGGTTTCATGACGTACGCGACAATATCTCACGCCAGTTATGTATGTAATGACCTGTTCATCGTGTATACGTAGGCGGCTAGATCTAGATACACAGATACGTAGATAGAAACGGTCAAAGTGCCTGCAGTTCGCGAAGAAATGGTCCGCACTTAAAAACAGGTTCTCAGAAATTCAGAATGAATATGGCGCTGTGACGAGATGCTTGTGAATGCAGTTATATGTGTGTCCTGCACCCGTGCCATCATCGTTCTTGAAAGCATCAGACGCGAGGTCGTCTTCTTCCGGATATCGCTGCGTAGAAGTTTCAGGCCTCAATTTTACCTTCCCAGTTCATTTGCGTATATATACACACACACACACACACACACACACACACACACACACACACACACACACACACACACACACATATAACTGTTTCTTAGTCGATGTTGTGGTTGAAGACAGAAGTACGGACGCCGACCGAAACGTCGACTGGTAAACAGTTTTAGAAGGATATATTCTTTTCCCATTGTCATACGGCAACCTAGGACAGCCCTTCTCATGAGATATATATATAAACTCCGCTTTGATTTGTTGACAAGCATCAAAGATCGCCATAGATCATGTCAAGATGTGCATTCGTCTAAAATGGTGTTCACCCTTCACCACATAGCTTTTCAAAATAGTGTTGCATAGAACGTAAGCGTTTCTTGACATCAAAGTTCTCATAGTTATTTTGGGCCTACATAAACATCGCACGACATTTCGCATTGCTTCTGGGACGAAAACATAACGGCATTCTTTCCGCGCCGCCATTATACCGAGCGCAGCATTTAAGTAATCGCTTCGAGGAAGGATCTCTTTGCGTAGACACCGCGATGCGCCTGCCATTTGTTTTTTTTTTTTCTTTGTTTAATGTTTAATATTGTCGGGTTTCGAGAGTCGACTAACAGCTGCCTGCGTCTCGCACATTGCACTGCGCGATTCCTGGATAAATAGTAACACCGGCTGTGGGTTCTGAATAGATCTTTTGTTCGCAAATATTTCCTTCAATATGGCTCGCGCAACTTCTCCCCCTGCGCGCGAGCGAGGAAAGCTTACTGACAAAAAGCGCAGTTGTGCTTCAAGAAGCGTGTGGCGTATAGTTACTCAAGTATTTCGGTTCGGAGCGTTGTTTGATTGCCCGATTGTTCTCATATGAGACGTTCAGTTCACCATAAACACGCGGGTTGTCTCGTGCACTTGTTTAATTACGCCAAATAAAGGTTCGCGGGCGCTATAGCGGATAGAGGCGTTCGAAAAAAAAGGTCATTATGCATACTAAACCCAATCCACGCTTTTAGGCATGCCAAGCGCAACCCGACCGCAAGCACGAACTCACTCTTCATAAACGCGCCGGAGCCCTTGCCCTATGTGGAAATGGAGGTAAACCAAGCTTGGCGTTGGCGTGCGTGACATATTACTTTCTTTCTCTCTCTCTTTCTTTCTTTCCTTCTTTCTTTCTTTCTTTCTTTCTTTCTTTCTTTCTTTCTTTCTTTCTTTCTTTCTTTCTTTCTTTCTTTCTTTCTTTGGCATTGCGCAATGATCCCCCTTAAAGGGACACTAAAGAGAAACAATGAATCGGTTTAGATCGATAAATTGTGCTCTGAGAACTCTAATGGCGTTAATTTTGACACCATATGTTTATTAATAGAGGAGAAAAGCAAGTTCAAAGTCTCATTTTTAATTTCGCACCGAAATCTCCCCGCGTCACGTCACGCATTTCAAAGTGCATTTATCGTATTGTGGCGCCATTGGCTCAACAAAATTACCCCAAACTTGGTATGTTAGGTCTAAGGCCCCCTCAGAGGACAATGTACTTCATTTTTACCGATTAGGAACTACGTAGTCCCTAGTAGGCGCCCTCAAAACATGTGACGTCACGGCGAATGGTGCGGAAACGTCAAGGTGGCGTCGCCACCCGCATTTTGTCTTTGCGCGTCTTCTCGCTTACTAAGCGTCTTCTCGCCGCAAGTGTGGTGTTTTTGGTATCGTGAAAGTTTACTTTGATAATTTGAAAAATATCGTTTTGCTCTTTAGTGTCTCTTTAACTGTTTCCTTCCTCCATGCCTGGAATCGGACCGTCATGCACGTGCTTAGCAGCGCAACACATCAGTTGCTATCGCATGCGACCACAACGGTGATGCGGTCATATCCAGGCAACAATGAAATGTGACAACGATAAATGAGATGTGACCATGATAAAAGATCAGATTGCCATATCAGGAACGGCCGATCGCCGACAAGCCCACGACCTAGAGAGCACCAGTTATTGTAAAATGGCGCATGCACATTCGCAAGTGACCGGCACTCTTTCAAAGGCTGCATTTCTGTGGACACACATTCCTTCGCACTCGCGGGCGCCGGCTACTTTTGCGGTCACTCTTACAACGCCAAATTCAGAGGCAATACAAGCTTCACTTGAAAAAAAAAAAAAGAAAAAGAAAAGCCAGTTCCATGCCTGTGCAGTCTGAGTAAGCATCGGAGATGGCCAGCAAGCGCCACCACTTGGCGAACGCAGATTGAGTTCTTTCTTCATCTTCTTTCTTTCATCTTCCTTTCGTTATCTCTTTCTATATTGCCCTTTCTCCTCCTTTTCCTTCTCATTATCCTTACATAGCTCCTCGTCACCCTCACCCTCTCTTTCCCACCCCTTGCTTTGGCTATGCTATGGTTTACCTCTCCCCTCCTCCTTTTCTCCCTCCTTACCCTTACATCACTCCTTATCCCCCTCACTTTCCTTTCCTACACACTTACTATACTATACTATGCACGGCTATGCTATGCTAGGAGCTGCTTGGCACATACCCGCGTTCTGTGGCGCACACCCACTGAGTTTTCTGAAACGACGGCTGGCACAACCACAAGCTTAAACAGATCCGCTGTTTAAAATACACGTATACACCGCAAAGCGCTCCAAAAGCTAGCATCCGGACCGTGGGGTAAGTTCCGCGCCGCAACAGCTTTTCCACAACTCCGCCGAGCAGCTTTCGTTATCTTTCGCGCCAACAGGCGACGCGGCGTGGCGCGGTGGCGCGCGCGCGCGCCGCCAGTGACGTCAGGGGTTCGCGCGGGAGACCGGCGTGCGAGGCAGCAGTAGCAGACGACGCAGCTCTCGCGTAGTCGACCGTCCACTGCGGCGCTAAATCGAAAATAGTGTCGCCAGATGTCGCCGTACCCTCTTACGGGACGAAAAAACAAGAGAACGTCACGGTAGAGCACAGAGGGGCGGGACGGAGCCCGCCGCGGGTGCTTTTGTTTTTGTAGCGATCTTCGCGCACCTCTTTAGGGAACACGGAGGAGGAAGAGAGAGAGTGAGTCGGCTTTTTTTTCCCTAAACACGTCGTCGTGTGGGAGTCCATTCCGGCCCGGCCGCAAGTGGCACTGCAGCCTGCCCCTCCGTACCCGTTCTCAAGCCCCGGCGCTCGCTCAGCGGCGTCGGAACCCAGAGGACAGTCCGTGAAGCGAAACGACCCGCTGATCGACCAGCAGTGCACGCGTGTTCGTCGAGAGATGCGGTTATAGCGGATCGGCAAGCGGAGCCCGCCGCCTCTTCTCGAAGACGAGCTTCTACTTGCTCCCGAGGTGAACTCGCCGCCGCACGCAGGACCCTCCGTGTCTTTAACGTTCGGGATCTCTGTTCCGGGAGGGGATTCTCGAAGGCGTCTTCCGCCAGGACCCGTTCGTCCGAACCCAGGGGTCATGGAGCCGTCGTCGGCCGGTGGAACGGCGGTCGACGGCGTGTCATCTGTCTCCAAGCGGGAGTACTTCCTGGACCTGTTCTGGCGGCACAAGCACACCACGATCACGCTGTGCTTCGTGTTCTGGAGCTTCGGCATGTGCGTCGCCTTCCTGGGACCGACGCTGTTGGATTTGGGTTGCAAGACCCAGACCGTGTTCTCCACCATGTCCTGGGTGTTCTTCAGCCAGTCACTGTTCATCCTGCTCGGCGCGGCCGCAGGCGGCGTCCTCGTCGAAAGGTCAGTGCCTGTATGCTACTGCACTCCGTGGGCATCGGCAGAGGGGGTGCGAAGGGGCAGTTGTCCCCCCCCCCACGCCTCTTCCAAAGCCACACCAGCACTTGCCCCTCAAGCCCCACCAGCGCCCCGCCGCGATACAACACGGGTTTACCCACTAAAGACAAAATCCTGAAGACAGTTAAAATGGACACCGACCAGGAATGTTCACATAAAAGCGATACGTTTCGGCTCCCATGCGTCTAGCTTTTGTGACTCCCGAAATGTCTTGCTATTATGTGAACATTCGGGGTTGGTGACCGTTTTAATTGTCCTCATGTCTTTTCCCGACCAGACAGGTTTCCGTACGATTCTCGATTGCAAGACAAAATCCTGTGGACGCCCATGTTGCACTTCAAGAGCACTCACATCCTTTCAGCTGTCTTTTCGTGCCACAGCGCCAATCGCCGTCTATCTTGCGTGTGTTTCCTTGATTTAACGCGGCGTGATCCGGTACATTCATGTCACGAACGTCGCTATCAGCGTGACATAGCATCCTTGATAGGAAAGTGGCGCGCTAATCAGTCTTCTCGAGGGACGTCTCAAATTTCCCGTCAGACAAAAGGGGAATGGTATTCTCTAAGAGCTCACTAAATGAACCTTGTATATCAGTGCGATTTCATTGGGCAGATATCGACGACCGGCGACTAGGCGCTATGTCACTGTTGGTACTCTAATGCAACCGGCGCGCGCAGCATTGGACGGTCTACTTTAGTGATTTGTTACCTAATTCCAAAGCAAGTTCTGTATTCTGCCGTACTATTTCCCGGTAAGGCGAACCTCGACATGCGTAGATCGTATTCACGACTTCATTGTGCTTTTGAGAATTACCTTTGTCGAATGACATGGAAGGAATGTAGAGCAGCTGTAGAATAAAAGGAGGCATAGGAACATTTGCCACTTCGCCTTTAGCATTTCTAAAGGTGAGCGTATCATCGCATCCCGTTCAACACGTATTGAAGAAAGCGGGGCGATGCGCTATTTAAGGCCGAATACAAAAATGCGTGGCTTTTAGTAGACAGCGGGCGAGTGATTCGTGTAGTAGATGTGACGCTGCGTATCCGCATTTCTCGGCGTATAAGCATGCACGCTATACTTCAGCCCAGCTGGGCTTGTCAGACGAGTATAGAATTCGCGCGTAAAGGCGCGCTCTATGCGACAGACAATTGCATACAACGGGCCGCGTGGACTGCATATTGCACTGAACCTTTTTTTTTTGTTTAAACACGTCCTGCATCACACAGTTTTTTTTCCTTTTTTTCTTTTTTTTTTTTTACAGCTGGTATACGAGCATTTCCACGTTCATTCGCGTAGACATATTTCAACTCACGGATACTCAGCGGCAACTTTCGCGAACAAATGTGTCATATGGTTCTAGGAAACTCCCTGATATATCTATGTTATGCTTGGCTTGTTAACCTATAGGAAGCACTTCAAATAATTCAGGAAAAAAAAAAGAAGGAAAGAAAACATGCCTGAATACCTTTTTGCCTTATATGCCCTGTTGCGTATACGGGAAGAGACAACTACAGATGAATTCGCTCACCATATCACAGTAGCAGATTTTACTATGCCTGAAAGCCGCGCCGCGGTAGCTTTATTTAAAAAAAAAAGTGTTGGCTTAGCGGATACGGTTTCGCGCTAATATAGGCACGAGGACGCGGGTTCGTTTCCCGGCAACGGCGGTCGCATGTCGGGGGGTGGGGGGGGGGGTCCAAAATGCACGACCACTCGGTGTATTTAGATTGGGGTGCTGGCACGATAAAGAAAGGCTAGATAGTCCAAATTAAACTGGAGTTCGCCCCACTGTACGGCGTGCGTCGAAATCATGTCGTGGTTTTCGCAAGTAAAATCCCAGAATTACAGAAAAAAAAGTTACGCTATATATAATACAGTTTACAATAATCTCTCGTTCGCATGCATGCTGCGAATCTGCAATTATTAAAAAGTATCAAAGGGCCCCTAAATAGCTCCGAGTTCAAGGACGATAGAGTCTCTTCGCTGCTTATTTCTTCCTAAAACACGTGGGCGATGTAAGTTGAACCTATCAGGATTTCGCGCTTTTAGGCTGCATGCTGTAATATCCTCTAGCGCATTCGAAAACTCAGTAAACGAAGCGAGATCAGGTAATCGCGCACGATGTTCGTGCGAGACAAGGCAGCAGGGGCGTGCGACTGCGTAGTAATGCAAAGGTTGGATACAATTGGACCAATCGAGTGGGTATTTCCTCGTGACGACACGTGAACAGACCGCTGACGTCACTAATCGTGCCGAGAAGACGGGGAAACGCCGAGAGAAAATAACGCGATCGTTTCTTTTTTTTTTGTATCTTCAGATGTTGTTCGAGGGCAGAATAAATGACGCGACGTAAAGCGGCGGGAACTGTTATCTTCTGGCACGCGAGCGAGGACTCCGCTTTCTTCGGATAAATATTTTGTCGCTGAGATAAAAGAGTACGCGGTTTCCTTAATGTGGCGTTAAGGCTATCGAGGAAAGAGAAAATGATAAAACGGCAGCTGCTTGCTGTAGAGCATGTACACACAAGCGAGTCGTGCTTGCGCGTCGTGATGACGTCACCCGCGCGCACGAAGAGCAGTTTGTTACACACGTGTACAACTGGCTGTTTATATTATCAAACTTGCACAATGGCTTTTGTACGTGTTCGCATTATTTCGTTTTTGTTGGGAATACAGTTCAGCGTCGTCAAGCGGAAAGGCGATCGATCAAGAAAAAAAAAAAGAAAGTGACGATAAAACACAATTCTGAGAAGTTTTGGACGACAATTCTTTTTCCGAGTAAATGTCAAGCTGACTCGTGAACGATGCTTGCCCAAATTTTTAACCCATTCATCACGGTGTGTACATTCTGACGCGTGACTTATTTTTGAATATTTCTCCTTCGTGAGCATTAGATTGTACTGATATCAGAGAATTGAATACCAGGGCAACCGTCTGCTAACCAAAGGATAGCGTTGAACATTCCCAATTTAAGATGTTGTGAACTAATATAATAATCATTGGGGTTTTGCATACCAAAACCACGATATCATAATGATGGACGCCTTAGTGTAGGGCTCCGGAAATTTTGACCATCTGGTATTATTTAACGTGAACCTAAATCTAGGTACGCGGGCCTAACATTTCGCCGCAATCGAAATACGCCCGCCGCGGCCGGGATTCGCTCCCGCGACCTTCGGGTCAGCAGTCGAAGCGCCATAACCACTAGATCACCGTGGCGGGTAAAAATGTCGTGAACCATCTCGACTGACGACAAGTTCGATCTGTTGAACTTTTTCAGTGCTCTAGCCACTAGTACTTAATTATTCGATGAGAAGGCCAAAACTCAGTAACAATCAGAGCATCAACTTGTATCAAACACTTAAGTTTATTCGCAATGTAATACATTATAACGCGTTAGAAGAAGTAAATAATGATTTATTTGTAATTTGACAGTTTGACCTGATGCGGCATAAGTATGATTCTAAGGTCCGAAATTTTTCTTGCAATGTTTTTCATGTTCATGCAGTAAAGCATATTAATTTGTAGGCTGTGAAAACACTGAATAAAAGTTCATGACTGAAGGCTTCGGGCGTCCTCTCTCTTTCAAGCGTGCATACTTCTGCGTACAATCCTTCCGTAAGTGTAACGTGTCGTCCTGCGAATCTATACGTATTTTCATAAGTACTATCACAGTCATAACTTTACTACAATTTTTATGTCGTTTATATTTATCGAAACGTTGGCAAATATTATAGTGCAAGTTTCATTTAAATAGTACAATGCCGGCATGACTGAACGTAAGAAAGAATGTCTCACGATGTCCCTGAAACCTGTGCATTGGAGACGTATGCACTGTTAAGGGCGTATTTTTTTTCTATAGCTTACTTCCCAACTGAGATAGAGGAAGGGGTGTCTAACGAACTGTCATGCCCGCATGAGAGGTTGTTTCGTAATAATTACATCCTTTTTGCTTTATACATTCAAAACCTTCGAAATAAGATCAGACAATGGCGTAGCCTTGGTCAAGATGTGTTACATCTACAAAAATGAAGAAATTATTGTACAATACCTTGTGATCGGTAGCCTAAACGGTGTCATCTGGACCAGCAGTGGCATTCTGCAGATGTTACCTTTATTGACAGTGTACGCCGTGCAACTATGCCGGTGAAAAGCAGCGTCCCAACTGCAAAAGCTAAGTTTCTTGCGCTGAGCACAGCCTACATGTCAGACAGGTGGCTGTGCGCATACACAGGCAGCTATGCAGTCGCATTCTACAAACCTTCCTTGGCTTATTATGGTCTCGCCGCTTGGATAGCTCAACGTCAAGCACATATGTAGAAAGTACACGAATCATCCCTATTTGAACGTTTCGTATACCATTCCAATAATTCCAAATGTTTTCCTTAAGATTCTCGCCGAAATATACGGCAACTATATGGAAAACGTATGGAATTTATATAGATTCCGTTAGGAAGCATATGTAATACGGAAATATATGGCAACTTTACGGAAAACATATGGAATCTATATGGATTGCGTAAGGAACCATGAAATCGTTGGAGTGCCATACGGAACGTTTCAGTAAGGCATCACTCTTTTGCGGATGCTAACAGGTCTCTTCTGCACAATATGTCACGATGCATTTGCCGTCGAAGTCAAGCGCTGCAGCAATTTACATTGCGCCCTACATCGAGGACAGTTTGTTGAGGCGAAAGCCTTACATGCCTCAACAAACGCGATAATTGACCATCGGCGTCAAAACTAATGATGCAAAAAAATCACGTGATGACGTCACCATATGACGGCACCATGACGTCACAGATCGCCACAATTTGTGACGTCACCATGACGTAATCATTACTTCACTACTACGTCGTATATATAACGTGACGTCACATGATGGCATCATCGCATGGCATCGTCGCTTCTCAAAGGTAGGCCGATCACGGAGGCAGTGCAAAATCAGGTAAGGGGAAGAAAGCTTGCAATGCCTCCGATCCCTGAGGCAGTGCACAACCACGTGAGGTGCAGAAAGCTTTCGGAATGGGGCGGGGGAGGATCAGCAGATAGACAGAGAAGAAAAAGAAGATGGCTTTCGAGTCCGAAGAGACCCTGTGAGGTTTTGTACCATATTTAAAGGAAGTTAAGACACGCCCAGGCTTGGTTAGTCGAGCCGAAACGGTGTGCGCGCCCATATTGTGCCTTTTGTTATAAAATCGGTGACATAAAACGTTTCATCCGGGGATCTCTGCAGGTTGAAGCGGCGAGGAAAGCGCTGCAGCCTGCAAGAGAGAAGTTTCGCGCACGTGAGCTTTGCAGATGTGTTCACGGAAGGGCGCCCAGCAATTATAAGGACAGTTTTACGACTGCTTAAGCCCTACCCCGAGATACAGGGCTCATAAATGCGTGGCGATAAAAAACTCGCTATCAGCGCACGAAACGATCAGGTGGAACGATTGCCAGCTGTGTGTACGCCAATCTGACCGCCCACATCATAACTCAATGTGCGTTTTGTTTAGTTACAAGTAGCGTATTCAACAGAAATCTTTCTGGGCCAAATGTAGCCCATGAACAACTTTATTACGCTTGAACGGCCTGTGACAACAGGGCATAAATAAATGCGTGACACGCGATGTTTCTGAAAAAATGACGAGTCAGCCCATGAAGTCGCATCGCCTGTTATCTGCCTATTATCTTGATCTCACGAAGAAGAGGCTCACATCTGCTAATGTGCTAGTAATGTAAGATAATAGGCTGGAGTAGTGACACGTTAGCGCGATGGTTAATGTAGGCTTTTCACATTGACAAAGAGAGGGACGAGCTGTATTAGGGACACTTCTGATTGCCTTTTAGAAAATGAGATGCAGCTCTTTGATATGCCAGTGTGATTGCATTTTGCCGATATCTGACGCACGCGTGCGCAAATTTCTTGCATTCTCCTGGCTTTACCTTTAAAATAAACAGTAGATGCTTAGGCCCGTCCTTTCTGATTCCTCCTGCTTCTTTCTCGAGTATTTGTTTCCTAATTTGCGCTAATATGTATTCTTTTAATGTCAACTAACTTGCCCAGCAACAAGACTTATTCGTTCTGCACACCATGGTGGCACAGTAGGCTGAGGTGTTGCACTGCTCCGCTCGGGGTCGTGGGTTCGATAACAGGCCACGCGGCCGCGTTTCGCTGGGGGTAACATGCGATAACATCGGTGTGCTTAGATTTAGGTGCACGTTAAGTAGCCCCAGGTGGTGAAAATTAACCCGCAGTCCCACACCACGGCGTGCCTCAAGATCATCCTGCTTGTGGCACGTGAAACACCAGAGATTGGTATTATTACATTGAAATTTCGTTGCGCTTGGTATTTGACACCGAATCGAAGTCCTGGATACCAGTTGGTTTCTCTACCTCGCTATGCCCGTTGACACAGCCTGAGTCGCACTTGTTTTAAAGAGTGATGGAGGCGAAATGCTTGAGCTCCGTGTACTAAGATTTAGGCGCACGTTAAAGAACACCAAATGGCCTGAATTTCCGGAGCCCTCCACTACGGCGTCCCTCATAATCATATCGTGGTTTCGGGGCGTAAAACTTCAACAATTAATTTTATTATTATTGTTACATGGAGTGATCGAGCGCGCGTGGCTGTGGACGCTGGCGCCGTCCGCAGATGCTACAAGCTTACTACAGTTAACTACAAGCTTCCGTTTATGCTTGATTTGTAGCGCAAGAATCTGGCATGCCGTATGACTACGTTTGGGATCATTACGGCGTCGGTCTCTGCGTATTCTTGCAAGAAACGGCAACTGAAATGGCCGACTGGCCGCTCTAGACGAGTGCGATTCCGGCTGTACGTTGCTGCTACTTGTGAAGTCACGGTGAACTCTGGAACGTACAAGAGGAGCAAAACGTAAACGCGTACCGTTCATGTAGTACGTGCCTTCTGTATAGTATTTACGACCACTTTGTTTGAGACCTTCGTGTACCGTAAATCTTAAAGGGCAAAGAATGCGTGCGTAAAGAGAGCCATCGTCCACATTTTCGCTATCACCTTGTTCTCTTTATTTGGTTGCCGGTGTAGAATTGGAAGGTTACGTAGTGCAGAAGCTATGTAGGGAAGGGTAGATATAAAGATTGCTGTATTTTGTTCAGTGGCGAATTACGATGCTGGTCGCGAGGGACTTGCTCGTCTTTCTTTCTTTCTTTCTTTCTTTCTTTCTTTCTTTCTTTCTTTCTTTCTTTCTTTCTTTCTTCTTTCTTTCTTTCTTTCTTTCTTCTTTCTTTCTTTCTTTCTTTCTTTCTTTCTTTCTTTATTTATTTATTTATTTATTTATTTATTTATTTATTTATTTATTTATTTATTTATTTATTTATTTATTTATTTATGTCTTTCTTTCTTTCTTTGAATGCATTGTTTACCAGCAAAATTCCGGAGTCTGCAAGTCGACTCACGGTCGAGGAGGCAGACTGTGCTTTGCTTAGAATGCGTGAATTCAGCGGTTCTAGATTAACGCATACGCTGCGCCTCGCCATTACTATTTATTTATTTATTTATTTATTTATTTATTTATTTATTTATTTATTTATTTATTTATTTATTTATTTATTTATTTATTTATTTATAAATATATTTATTTCACATAGCTCCATTTAAGGTACGAATATGCTGAAGGAATTGCCGTGGACATCACAGACACTGCTTTGAAAAGCATCGAAAATTACTTATTGAAATGCATATCCTTGATAGTAATACGCTGTGTGAATAACATGATTGGTACAGTGCCATAGGTGAAGTAAATAAAACGACATCCTCGTCACTGGCGCATTGATCTTAGCTGTAAGGCGCAGCGAAAGCGTTAATTATTACCGGCGAGAACAAAAAGAATTAGACGACCCTAATTTTTATATAACTTTTAAGTGTCCTAATGGCACTAGCCCCTAGTGTTTAGTGGACTTTTGGTTAACTTGGGTAGGTCTTTAGAGCGAAAGTAGGCTGTTCTATGGGCCATCTTGTTAGCCCCGCAAAACTTGTTAATTTCATCTGCCCAGCAAACTTTGTGCCTCCTTCTGGTGCGCTTGGCTTCTCTTGGAATCCAGTCAGTTACTCTTGGAATCCAGTCAGTTACTCTTAACGACCAGCGGTTATCTTGCTTCCTCGCTACATGCCCATGATGATGCCCATTTCTTCTTTTTGATTTCGACTAAGATTTCTTTAACACGCGTTTGTTCCCTGACGCACTCTGCTCTCGTGCTGTCCCTTGAAGTTACACCTATCATTTTTCTTTGCGTGACTCGCTGCGTCACCCTCAGTTTAAGTCGAAACCTTTTCGTAAACCTCCAGATTTCTCGCCCGTAGGAAAGTACCAGTGAGATGAAGCTGTTCTATGCCTTCCTCTTGAGGAATAATGGTAAATTAGCGTTCACGACTTTTGAGCGCCGCGGTGGAACAGTGGTTACGGTGCTCGGCTGTTGACCCGAAGGTCGTGGGTTTGATTCCGGTCACGGAGGTCGCATTTCGACGGAGGCGAAGTGCTAGAGGCCCGTGTAATACAGTGTATACGGTGTCAGTGAACGGTGTCAGTGAACACCAGATGGCCGAAATTTCCGGACCTCTTCATTACGGCGGGCCAGATAATCATGTTGTAAAAGGCCGGCGTGTGTAATACGCTGTGTAAATAACATGATTGATATAGTGACGTATGTGAAGTAAATAAGACGACAGCCTCGTCACTGGCGCATTGATCTTAGCTGTAAGGCACAGCGAAAGCGTTAATTATTACCGACGTAAACAAAAAAGAATTAGGCGACCTGGCACACCCTGGTCGAAGGCCTGAAGTCTGGCGACGGCTTCGGCTCACAAAACGTTTTGGCACGCAAAGCCCCACATATTATTATTACCATTCATGATTTGAGAATGCCTGCCAAATTCGATCTCCCTCATTCTTATTTTTCAAGTTATTTCAGAGTGAGGCTTCGGATCTGCGGTCGCTACCTGCACAAACTGGACATATTCTTTTACCACTTCCAGAGTCTCGCTACCTCTCGCAGACCGCTGTTCTCTTCCAAGACTGTTGAACATCAGTTTTCTGCATAATAAATTTAGATCCAGTGGACGGCCTTGCCTGTACAATTCAGTAACCGTGCTTTGAAATTCGTTCCGTGGATTACTTGTCAAGGACGTGTAATCACCGAATTACAGATGCGCATCAGTGCATCAGCGAATAGAAACAAGAACAAACAAAAAGGGCGAACGAACAATAACGTGCTTTAGTAGGTCCTCTGTTGGCCACCGCCGTTTTCTGCAAATGGGCTCGTACAACACTACATGGTACGTGCACGTGTGACCCATGTGTTGTACCCTGTTATGAATGGGGTAGGTCCCTCTGGCGCACAACGTAGAATACGGGCTCGTGGTATCCTACCGCTGCCACCACTGTTACGAATGGGAGTTGCGTGTCGCTGAAAGCCGGGAGGCTGGCGAGCCGATGTAGCCGAAGATCGGACTTTTACTAAGGAACAGAGCAAGGAGGCAAACGTTTACAAAACAAAACAGTAACGACGTTTATAGCAGGTATAGCAGGTTAAAACAGTAGAGAGCCTGCCAGCACGACCAAGTCGGCTGGGGCGACTCTTCTAACAACGGACCGGCACGGCCTTAAATAAGGTAACATTCCATTGTGACGTGTTCTTTCCAGACAGGTGCTGACAGAAGTGCTGACCGAAGTGACGTTGAGTTCGACCGAAGTGCAGGTATTGACCCGAAGTGCCGACCGAAGTAACGTTAAGTTCGACCGAAGTGCAGGTATCGACCCCTCCCACGTTGACTGATCGCGGGTGCTCTGGCACAACCCGCGGCGGTGGTCTAGTGGTTGGGGTGCTCGACTGTTGACCCGAAGGTCGTGGGATCGAATGCCGGCCGCGGCGGCCGCATTTTCGATGGAGCCGAAAATGCTTGAGGACCATGTACATAGATTAAGGTGCACGTTAAAGAACACCAGGTGGTCAAAATTTCCGGAGCCCACCACTTAGGCGGCTCTCACAATCATATCGTAATTTTGGGACGTTATACCCGAACACTTAATATATTACTTATGTGTTGTATGTACATCAGCACGCGTCAAAGAAGTCCTTTGAAGTCCATACATGTGAGCATTTAACCAAGCACCCCCGCTTTAATGCATGACACAGGTGCAACGAATATTAAATGTCTGTTACGAAAACTATGGCTTACATGTGCTGTTGCATCTGTGGAAATAAGCTCCGACTCGTCGGCCGAGCGACTTTCCCTGGTTGATAAATAATGAAAGCAATCCATCATTCATCGCTGAGTTTGCAAGGAACACTTGCTTTCAAGGTTGGCCTTTCCGGGTACTTATGGACTTCGTATTTCCACGTGATATTACTTCAGTCGCGGGCACGTGCAAAGAAAGAATACCCAGAACTGCGCTTTCTTGTTGACAGAATGCCTCCTCCCTTTGCGGGGGCTGACCGACAGGAGTGACGGAAGGCTGCTCTGCGCAGCGCACGACCGGAAGATCAGCCTGTGGTGCCTAGGGTTCGCCGAATCGCGAGGTCTTTCTGCCACTTAGGGCGTGCTGACCCGTATAGGTCGCGGGATCGAATCCCGGCCGCGGCGGCGGCATTTTCAGTGGATGCAAAATGCTATATAGAGGCCCGCGTACTTAGATTCAGGTGCACTTTAAAGAACCCCAGGAGGTCGAAATTTCCGGAGCCGTCCTCTACGGCGTCCTCATAATCGTATCGTCGTTTTCGAACGTAAAACCATATAACAATTATTATTAGCTCCTTTCTGTCGCCGTTGCTTATGCTGGCTTCTCCGCGGGAGCGATCGCGTTGTCACCAAACGGGCCGGCCTTGATTATCGCTTCCTGGTTGCGCTTTGGGTACGCGTGTCAAGAGCGTGCCGGAAAAGCATCGAGCTACTCAGCGATAACTGCCGGGGTCGCCTAACGTTAATGGCGCGGCAGGATGTTGATACACGCGACGGCCTATACATAAGCACATCGAGCTGAATCTCTACCTCCACAGCTAGAGAGGAAGAGTGCCAGAACAGGCGGCCAGTCTAGGAAGCAGAATTTCCGAGTTTTTTTTTTTTTTTCATCTTTCGGAAAGCTACCCTAAAGCATAAAATAAAAACGCGCATCACACGGAAACGAGCGCGTCCGTTTCGTGCGTTAAGCCTAGTAAAGATCGGCGAAATGGTCCGTGGATCCAGTTTTGCGAGTCAGAAGAACGACCTAAACGATGGCCGGTAACCGTAACAGATGGCGCATGTGACGCGTTTGTAGCACCGGGGCACGACCTCAGCAAGTGCGCCTCATTCGCTGACGTGCTGCAACGAGACAACAAAATCAGAATACTCATAAGAGCCCAAACGCTGCGCGGCAGTGCTGTGGCCTGTAGGCCATCACTGCATGTATAAGCGCAACCCCGAAGGGAAGTCTTCGAAATGCCACCTTCTTTGTGCAAGTGAGCCCACCAGAGAGGTCGGAAGCAGATAGAAGTGTATAGGGGTATCCGTGTGATGCCTCGGAGATGTTTCTTTTGGCGTGGCGGTTGTCCGCGGACACGTGGAAGAAACTGCGACACGTGTGTTCGATATCGCGGGCGAGCGATTGCCAGAATCCACTTCTAACTTGCCAGGTTTGTGATCGTGATTCGGAACACTCATTATCAAGGCGAAAGCCTTAAGTGGTTCATGAAACGCGAAAAGTGAGGCCCGTGTACTTAGATTTAGGTGCACGTTAAAGAACCCCAGGTGGTCGAAATTTCCGGAGACCTCCACTACGGCGTCTCTCATAATCATATGGTGGTTTTGGGACGTTAAACCCCAGGTATTATTATTATGACCGTCTTCGTCGGCGGCGTTGTCAATGCGGAGTGTTGCAAAAGATCATCATGTGATGACACCATCATGACGTTTCAAATCGCCAGTTTGTGATGTCATCATGACGTCACTACGATTTCTCAGAAAGTGACGTTACATGATGACGTCATCACGTGACACAGTTACTTAGTCAAAAGTGGGGCGGCGATCCCGGAGGCCCTGCGAAACCACGTGAGGTGCAGAGGGCTTGCAACGGCTCCGATCCCTGAGGCATTGCAAAACCACGTTAGGGGCAGAAATCTTTCAAGGTGGGGTGGGGGGGGGGGGCACTACAGGCTATTGCGAAGAGTACGAAGAAAAAGAAGGACTCAAAGACGGCTTTCGCCTTCGAGTCGTCTGAGGTGAATTTATAAAGGACCGTGCCACTTTTGTCAGGTTAGAGGCGCGATAGAAGGATGAAGTGCTCACGAGAATCTCGAAACTTGGACTTCGGGACTACGGTGAAAGCTCGGCGCGTCCAACTCTCGCAGAGGCGTACCCTCGCTTTTGCGAGTCCACTTCTTCGTACCTCTTGTGACTTACGACGAAGGCACTGCACGGTGAGATAAATGGAGATAAGAAAAGGTCGCAGCACCATTTTGGCATATGCAGGGTGCCTATACTCCAGTGCCTACGTGTCACGGAGAGCGCGTTCGCGCGGCGTCCTTCGCTAATGGGAAGCCAGTGAACATGTCCGCTAGGGCCGTTCGCCGAAGTTTGAATGCACCCCCACGAACACGAACACACTAACGCACGCAGGAGGCAAGCGGACGTATATACAAGACCAAGATAAAGAAAAGGAAATTCGCAAGTGTCAGTCAGGTCGTGCTTGTTTTTCAGTGGTTCGATGCCCTTCGCTTGTACGCATGCTTCAATTCAACTGGCATGCTTTTCCCTCCATATTTCCCTGCCTATTTTATCACAGTTCCCCTCCCAAACTATAAGGTACCAAGCTGGACTAAGTCTAGTTAACCACCCTCTCTTTCCTTCATTCCGTCCTCCCTCTTTCTCACTGCCCTGCGGTGAGGGAGGGAAGACGGGCAGAAAAGGTGCATAAGGACCCACGCTCTGTGCGCTCACATAGACATGCACAATGCACTCAAAGAAGACACGCACAAGTACACGCGCGCATACACAAAGACATTCACAACAACTCACACGCACACGCAATCTCTGGCGTAAACGAACGTTGCAAATACATTCACTCAATGGTACACAGAGGGGTTCGTGCGTGCTCGGCCGCACTAGGATGCACGTGTGGCGGACTTAATAAAAGGAACTACCACGCGTAAACTGGAGTCCCTGGCCCGCGTTTCAAACTTCGTCCCCATCCAGCATTTCTAGACGTCCACTCGAAGCGTGAAGTCTGCAAGTCAGACTTCGAAACAAGTGTCTCGTGTGGGAGTGCTTTGAACTCTTTCGGCGGCGTGTCTTCAATGTTTAGAAGCTCTGTTAGACTGCCACAGTTAGCGCTCGCATCTTTTATCTCTCATTCTTAATACTCTTGTTCTACGCTTCTCAGTATCTTTAAAGGAGCCCTGCAAAGGTTATTTTCAAATAATCATCGAATGACCTCGGTATCAGAGTTTTTGATTGCCTCACGATTTGGTTGTCGCGAATTTTTTTTTCAATCTGTCAAGTACGAGCAGGCTACAAGAACTGTTATACATTGTGATAATAGCGAGAAGCGCATTTGATGTAAACCTCACTCTTGGTTTGTGTGACATATTGGCCAATAGCAGCAGTCTGCTGAATGAGGAAATTTTGACGCTGCCAGCCCTGAAGAGAGTGAGGAGCTTGAGGACGGCTATGAAGAAAGTGCGTTTGAGAATGTGGGAGCTTCGCGCTTCCCTTGCAAACTACGTGCTGCGCAGGACTACAGCATCTGGCTGAGCTGTTCACAGTAGTGTTTGCAGTTCGTAAGACGTGTTTATTCTCCAAGCTTGATTGGGGCTTCGAGACCCCCTTAAGCATTCTCTCGATGCAGCCCCATATACATGCGTATGTTTAGGAGGAGACGTTTGACGACGGCATATAAGTGATTGCTTAGTGTGAAAATCTTGTCAGTCTTTTTACGATGCATGAGACAGCTGTAGTGCAACAGTGCTTCCTGGGCTTTAGGAAACCTGAATAAAGTAAACGAGCAAACGAGACAGAAGCAGGCACGACATATGTACATATATCCGCCGGCACTAACATAGGCAAAGGTAAGTTAAGGTAGCTTGATACGCTCTAACACATCCTTCACATCAAGCTCAATTTCTCTTACTGTGGGACAACTAACAATTACGATGCAGCAGTTACTCGCTGTTCATTTGTGCTTTAAACAAGTGAGATCAGTCTACGGTCTACGATCTGTACATGTTTAACATCTATAATCGTCGGTTCTCTCCCAAATACGAAACCTCATCTCTGAGTCTCTCTGATGTCGGCATTTTTGGAAGCAAGACGCAGCGCGCGATAAAATATACAAGGTGTTTGAAGAAATGTATCCGAAAATCGTTAAGATATAACGGAAATGGAATATTTTCTCACTGCCTTTATAATTACTTGTTCCGTAGCAGTAGGCATGTTATGATGACTAGAGACATACGATGATTTAAAGAGAAATTGACAACCACTCGTTTGTAGCACGAAGCCACAAGGAAATGGATTTCTTGGAATGAAAAGCTTCTTAGTGACCGAAAGATTTGTCTAGGTCCGGGAATCGTACCCAGGACCAACGCCTTTCCGTGGCGCCTTTCTTAACCCTTCCGTCTCCTTGCGGGGTTCCAAAGAATTGATTTGCAATGCGGTGATAGAACGTACAATGATACATGCATAAATACTGACGCGTTTCACGGAAGATAAGTTTTTGGACTTGTTACAGCCGTGCTCGCCGCCAGCATTGTACTATGGGCGTAATACCCCTGTCACACGGGGCAACTTAAGTGCACTTTGAGGGAGTGCACTTCGCTGCTAGTGCCATTCGCACGCTGTCGCACGGGAACGTTTAGTGACACTCGCTGCAAAGCGCACTTGCCGGCGAGTGCGTTCGCACTTCGCCGAGACGAAGTGTCTAGCCTCGATAGCAGTGGCTCGAAATAAATAAGTTATTATCCGAAGCCGAGTTCAAAGCATTTCTGAACTATCGTTTTCTTTATTAATAATATTCTTATGCATTAAAACATACTATAATACACAAAACTACTTTGCTATTCTCGTTCTCGGGCATTTTACAGCCCCGACCGCCAGGGGTATGCCCAGCGCACGCCGTGCAATGGCTGCAGCCGCCGCGTTTGTACGTAAATTTTATTTGAAGGGCTAGTTATAGCTGTAACGCAGTATTACTTACGAAACATTGCCTGAAATAAAAAATACCTGTTGTGCTTCTTAAGTACCCATCGCCATTACAATCATTTCCAAAGTGCACTTCCCTTTCTCGTGTAGCAGCGCGCTGCCAAAGTGCCATTCTGGGGGCGTAAGTGCACTCGCTCAAAATGACACTAAACTTGCCAGTGTGACCGGGGTATTACTTGCTTGTACTTTGAGTGCTCCCTTCGCTGAGCACAAGTTCAGTCAATTGAGCTCAGTCTTTACCGGTACGACTGAGCTTCAGCTTCACAACCACGTGACAATATCGCTTACAGGTCAACGATATTGCCGTTCTATTAAAGCCCGTTTCTTCGTTTGACCGTGGGTGTACAAGCGGAGGGACACTCCAAATGAGGCGTTACCATGCGATGTGGCGTGTTGCTGCACGTTCACCGACTCGTGGGAAGCCGGTACAACAGCGTTACTCTTCCGGGACCTGTGGCCATGCCGCGAACATTAATGTGCGTATGTGCGTGCGTAGCGATGGGCTTTTTGTTCTAGGCTTACGCGAATGACGAATTTGATGACGTCATTGTTCGGGGTTGTAAGGTATGTACAAGGTGCAAGCCATACCATTTCGTATACCTTGGTCCACGTACTATCGCGATGGAAAGAAACGCGAACAGTGAGGCGTCTACTCGGTCTGTTGTTTCGCATTTATTTTCAAGCGATTCTATCCTGAATGGTAATAAAAAGCCGCTATAGTCATCCAGGATACAATCAAGAACCGCTCTAGCAATCTTTTTATTGCCTCCAAGTGCACGTTAAAGAACACCGGATGGTCGAAATTCCCGGAGCCCTCCACTACGGCGTGTCCCGTAATCATATCGTTGTTTTGGCACCTAAAACTCCAAATGTTATTGAGAAATGAGCAATCAAGGCGTCAAATAAAGACCGAACTCTCTATTGAGCGAACTTGGGCTAAGCAAAGGAACTAACATTCCCAGTATGATTGCCGCGACCGCAGTAGTTGGTCGTTGAAAATCAGGGGCCGAATTCACAAAACTCACTTACGAGCAAATTGTCGCGCAAGAGAAATTTTGTCGCGTAAGTCGATTCACGAAGCGAAAAAAACGTCGTAAGAGGCCATCGTTATCACATCGGCCGCTGCGGTAAAGCGCGCTGTGACTGTCCAGGAACATGTCAGCGATGGTGATGCAGTTGCTATATTTGGTGACGTCACTGAAAAAGGCTCGTAAGTGGATTCACGAAGCAAAAAAATTGCGCGGAAACAGCGTGGCTACGAGAAAATCCCAAGAGTGGTCCGGACCACTCTTACGAACAATATGGCTGTTTAGAACATGCAACTGCGGCGGGTATCTGGGTGCCGTGGCTAATTTTGAGCTAATTCACGGCCATTTAAGGCTTCTTGATGATTGCTGGTACGTTTTATTTATTTCGGCGCTTTGAGTTTCGTGTGTTGTTTCGCTTGTACGCTATGGATTGTATTGGCACTCGTAGTCGTCCAATAAACTGGGAGTCGCAGTAATTAAAGAAGCCTATTGGGTGTCAATGGCGAAACATTATGCATGCAAAGACTTGTGGTTGGATTAAAACCAAAGGTCTACATGAATGGTCGATGAAGTCCAAAGCGGCGCGGTATTTGGTCAACATATTTTTGTTATGTTGTTGTGTTGCGTCCGACTTCCTCCAATGAGACGTCCAGCTTATCATGATGTACGCAGCATTGGTCGAAACCACCACCAAAGAGGTTCAGAGGAGCACATCAGCTGCACGCTATTGGAAATAAAATTGAGCGGAGCATTTCAATTAGCCGTTATTAAAGCCTATTATGTGATTCCACAACTTGTCTAGTTGGATAGGCTTTAACAGCCCAATAGGCACGATCGCTGAAACGCAGCTGTCGCTACGCGCTTTGGGTCAATCCAGAGCGGGCGCGTACATTGCAAATCGCAGCATATTATAGATGTGCGAGATTATGCATGAAATCTCAAACAAATCAAGCTTTTCGATCTTCACTGTTCGGAAACCGAAACGGAACGCGTTTATACGGCGAGCAGTCAGAAGTAAATGGATCCAGTAATTTGAAACGACATCAAAAATATGTGCGAATGCTCACGATTCTCGAGTATAAACGAGCCTTTGCCGGATTCACGTCCCTTTGATTACTAACTGCCATTTAACATGGCGTGAGAATATCAATTGAAGGTGGCTTCACCCACTCATAAATGTATTTTGTGCTCATAAGCGTCAGCTTGACCTAGAAATCATCGCGTAGATAAGGCGAAACCCCCGCAGGAGGCTACTATCGTAGCAGACGACAAACGATAGCAGACGACGGCTTGGGCGAGAGGTGCAACTCGTGATTGGTTGGGAAGCAGTACTCTCTACAACAGCCCATCTTATGACGTTGACAAAACACTTCTTTCATCGCGCGCTCCTGTCGTGTTCGTCATATCTTCCCCCTCGCACATAAGAGAACTTTTTATCTTCTCGCGATCAACGCGAAAGAGCTTTTTCTAAGTTGTCTTAGCGCCTACCCCCTGCTGCGCAGTTTGTAAGAACAACATGGCGCCGTAAACTGTAGGTGTCGGCGCCGATTTTCGCAAACGCATGAGTTCCTTCAGCGTTCGACTGGATGTGCTGTGAATACCGCTGCTTTTCCGGTGCGCGCAAGCAGTGTGAAGACCGACGGCGGTGTCTCTTGGTGTGCCGTGAAGCGTAACGAAGCCTGTGCCACGGAGTGTTTATGAAGCGGGATCGGCGCCTGTGTACCGACGGTAACTGGCACTGGAGGAGCCTGCAATGTGTGTTTGAGTGTCGGTAACAGTTCGTTTGCTTCGCGTTCCTGTGTCTCATTAAGGTGCAGTGCGGCATTTCGAATTGACAGCATTTTGGCACGTTACTTGAGTGATTCCGTGCTTCCGTGATTCCGTACGGTAACGCATGAACTACGCTCTGTATTTGGTTCTTGCTTCGACAGTGGTTAGCCCGTGCGCTTCTATTTTCTTGTGAGCAGTCCAGGCAAATGCAGTGTTCGGGAGTGAAACGATGTGCGTTGTGAACAGTGGTGCTGTGTTGACATTTCCAAGACTTGTGAAGAGGTTGTGCCCGTGTGACAGAAGATTAAAGCGTTGATAACCGTGTTTCGTCCTACGAAGTTGCGATGGTGCTTTTTGAGGGCTTTAAGGATTTGGCGCTGGGCTTGGCGCTTTCTTTTTTAACTCGTTGCTTCTCCTTTTTGTGATAACCGTAATTCGAACGTCATAACGTGTCGAACCGAAGTCGTTCGCCGAGACATTGTGCTGTAAATGTGGCTGCTTTGGCAGTATGTCTTGACTGTTCTCCGGTGAAAACTTGGACTTGTACCTGGCAGCGAAAGCACGTGGACGTCACGCTTCGCTCCGGACAAAACACAATTCTCACTGGTGCTTTGCCTTGGATGAAGTCGTAGACCAGCACCTGCTCACTATAGGTTTTCGAGCCCATCTGTCGTGTCGTTTTGCACGGCACTGGAGCCTTGACTACAGCGGCCCACGGCGATTTCTCACGCTTCACCAGTGGACGTACACGTCTTGCTAGCGTTGCATTTCTACGTCAACGGCAGCTTCCAGTCCACGGGCGTCTTTTGCCTCTGGCTGCAAGCACATTCCATTCCCGATGACGCTGACGGCTGCTAATATCGTTGTGCCATCGGTGAGTTGAACTTGCGCAACTAATTTCGTTGCTATTCGTGTAGTGCTATAACGTACGTTTGTAAGTTTTTCATCCCAGCAGATGTACTGTCACCCCATGTTAAGTTCCAGTACGAAAAGTACTACTACCGCTTTGTATATACGTATATATGGCCAATATACATATATTGCAATATGAGCAAGTACACCAGCAGTTTTTATGATTTTTCTTAAGCAGGCTTTTATCTGATTATTAAGAGGAGCCTGTCTGTTTACCACGCTTGACAGTTGAGAGAAAAATATTTGATGCGAATTTATCTTCCAGGGAGCCATTTAGCACTTTTTCAGGAATTCCCTTTATATTGCAAAATTACTTGTATAGAAGATTACTGCTGTGGCAGCACTATACTTTACCAGGACATATACATTACAGTATGTAAAGGTTACATGGGGCTTCAGTTTGTTTCAAATTGAATAAAGCATATTTGATAGCTATGACTAAGCGATAATTTTTGTGTTTCTGCCAAATATGTATTAAGAGCGCTTTCAATGATGGTTTTTTTAATATATCCTCTTTGGCCTCTTCACAGATTGCAGATTTTCGTAAGGTCGTGGGATACATCGATTGCAAGCACTGGCAAATCAAGCCACCTTATGACTTGGAGCACCTGTACAGAAATAGGAAGGACTTGTGCTCCCTAAATCTACAAGTCTTTTGCAACGGTGGGGGTGTCATCATCCAGCCGACCTCAAATGGGCCTGGAAGCACGCATGGCAGCCTCATCTGGATGGACTGTGCTCTGCCTGGGAGCTTCAAGGGTAGAAAACTGCATAATGGCTGGTTGCTAGGTTAGTTTTTTTAGGTGTTTTAGGTGTTTAACCACAGCAAACACCGGTTAATGTACACACCTTCACAACCAAAACATTGTTACTAACAGTGGATGCTTGTATTATTTTCACACAGCGATGCTAATTGGACGCGTAAAGAGAAGCAAATTATAATAGAATTGACAATGTCGAAAGTGTAAAGTCTACAGCTTATGAATTTTACTCCATAGATGTGAGACTGGAAAGTTGTGCTTTTGAAATAGCACAAATACTTTTATTGCTTATTGAGCTCTTGTGCTTGTCACTCACACAGTGTATCAAGTGCTCTGCATGGAAATAGCAAGCGGGAGAAAATCGCCTGGCTGTTCGCAACATGCAGGGAGAAAGAACTCTAGTTCAAGCCTCAGGCCACACAGGGGCAGTAAATGCGCATTTTACCTGCCGTAGCTTATCTTTTTTCCATGTTGTGGCACGTTGTATTTCCGCCGTACATGTTCTCAGCACAATTGCATAGTGGCACGGTTATTTCTACAAATCGTATGTGTCCTGAGTACACGCTCGTTGATCTCTGAAGGTGACTCTCGCTATGCCTGAGAGCCATGGGTGCTCACCCGCCTGTCCGTGGCTGGCCCAGCTGAGCAGCAGTGCAGTGCAGCCCCCACCCATGCAAGACAGGTCATACAGTGCACCTTTGGTGTTCTGAGCAGGACACAGCGTATCCGTCCGACATGGCAGTGACATCAATAATAATGATGGTGAGTGTTTGTGGAAGCCATAAGACCCCATTAACATGCATTTATGGATTATGAGTGTGTTTGTTGCTCTCAATCATTTCTCCTAATCAAGTGCATTTTTTTGCAAAGTGTAATTTTGTTAGTAAAAACCGTTCGAGCAACAAAAACACACATAATCCAATAATGCTTTGTGTTTTCAAGTCTTCAAAATTGCTCCTTCACACTGTATGATGAGGTGGCTATGTTAGATAACTTTAAAGTGGTGAACAATAACTATTGTCTTGTAACATAGAAATACATGAGTACACTCTAGGAACAAATCGTCTATTTGGGAGTATTTCTGCTACACAGCAATAATCAAAATCTTGCTTGCTCGCATTTCCTTTTATCAAAACCCCGCTCTTGGCACTTTTCTGTCAAGAATGCTATGTCACTTTGATAACACGCGCGGCATTCGTGACCCGGAAGTCCTGGGACCATGGTGATAACGCGTGGAAAGTACGTGAGGTGGATGACGTTATAGTTGTGGGGTAGCAATACTCCACAAATACTTGATTTTTTCTTAGAGTGTAGCATAGTAAACTCATTTTTGGTCGGCTTCTTGCACCTAGTGTAAAGTCGAAATAGAAGATACTTTATTGGCTGATGTCTCACTATTAGGCAGAAGTTTGTTGCCTTCAAAATGAACATCGTAGGTATACATTTATATCATAAAATAATTTTTCAAGGTCTTCATTGTTGGTAGCTCTATGTTCAGACCTTTTTTCCTTGTTTTTTTATTATATTTCATACTTGTCATTGGATTCCGAAAATACGACAGCTAGACTTTTTCGCACATATCAGCTGTCGATTTTTACACATAGCATGGTTGTAACAATCATCTGTATTTTTCTATGTTCCAGCAGTGCCATGGGATCAGGTGCCCCACTGTCATGTAATTGTACAGTGTATCTCGGACAAAACACACAAGGCCAACAAATAGAGAGCGACTACCAGTGACTGTGTCCTTCTGTTCAAAGTGCACGTCAACAGAAAGAATGCATTGTGATAGTTGGAACAGCTTGAATTGTATGGTGAGAATCTGCACAGCTGCAGTTTAATCGTTGAGCAGTGCATCATTCAGCAATTCCTTGCACCTGAGGATTCAAAATTAATTAAATTCGGCATTTAATATACCAAACCTTGACGTTGATGTAAATCACACTGTAGTGGTAATGTGCAAATTAATTTCGGCTGCCTTGAATTTTTAACATGCACGTAACTCAAAGTGCATGTGTGTCTCTGCATTTCACTGCCATTAGAAACAGCAGCCATGGTCGGCAACCCAAACCGTGTTTTCATGTTTGGTAGTGCACGAATGAAACCATTGAAGCGCGTAGTTTTGCTTTTGGTCTATATAGGCGTTCAGGATACACGCATTATTATAGCACAAATGATTTGATGTATATATAAGCTCTGGAAAGTCATTTTCCGCGGAATATTTAGATGCAAAAGGGGCGTCACTATTCCTAGTATGTCCAACAGGCTTTAGCACCTGTGTAATGTTATCATATCGCATGCTTGTCCTCTTCAACGGTCAACCTTTCTGCATGTACTGTGTAAGTTTTATTTTTTTTTTCATATAGTGTTTGCTGCCATATGTTTCTCTATAATGTACTTGTATACTCTGCAAATAGTTTATCATCTATGCAGCTTTGCTCATATTACTGCTGAAAGTATTTTGCTGAAAGTATGCTTTTTGTATGGTGACTATGCATGCATTTACTTATGCCTTTTCATGCGCCTGTGCAATGGTTTAGCCTGAAGAGGGCTGCTGGTGTGCTCTAAACTTGAAACTGGCGACTTCGAACAAATATGAAGGCTGATAACCATTACTGCTATATTCAGACAAGCTGTGATAGCTCCATGAAAATATATTTAAGATTCTGTAAACTGTGCCAGGTAAATGTTCTTAAATTCCTTCATTGTTGTCCATGTTTCATGCACCTGAAACATAATTACTTTGTCGGGGCACATTATAAAATGTTATTCTGCCCATTTGTGCTGATCAACATTGCAGCTGAGGCCAGCAGCAAGATATACATGCAAGGTACTGAATCTTTGCGTCACATTCCTTGCCCAGCAGTGCACTGAAATTTTTTTCAAGCGAAATGAGAGACTGATATACAGCAGTCTCTCATTTGAAGGAAGTCGGTACATGTGCACATTTTGAAACCTTTTTGAGGAGTGTTTTCAGAAGAAGCAATAGGGTATTTACATGTTAACAACAGCATTATTTGTACCGAGGAGCTTAGTAACAGTGAATTGTTTTATTTATGTATTGCCCAGAATTTGTCCGAGCTGTGCCAATCTTCCAGCCCACATCACCTGACATGGCTTGTTATAGTGTTGTCAATATGCCGGACTATGTAAATAAACTATGTGTCATCTTGCAGACATGTACCAGAATGTGATGCATTGCGTTTTTCCTTGACATCACATTGTCGGGGGCTCTTTTCTTATATATCGTCGTAGGCTGCCGCCCACGAAAATGTATAAAAGCTGCTTGTGAGTGGGCAGAAGCAGAAACTATACATGAAATTGTTCCAAGAGGGTTCGAGAAATGCCGAGTTGGCACATAAGAGTGGTGAGAGATTTCTCTTGTAAGTCACTGCCTTGAAACCTCATGTGCTCAAGACTGCGTGTATCAGCATTGTTGTTTTATAGCAGTTCATCCTATTAACTACTACTCAATGTATGTATGTATGTATGTATGTATGTATGTATGTATGTATGTATGTACGTATGTATGTATGTATGTATGTATGTATGTACGTATGTATCTTTTAAACAAAAACTTACGTTTTTTTTGTTTAGTGTAACTTTCATAAACATTTAGCTATTTGATTTCTAGTTCTTTTTCTATCTCATTTTCATTTCTCAAATATGTTTTCTACTGTGCAAAAATTAATGTAACCTTACAAAAAATATGTGCATTCAAACAAGATGTTTCACTTAACAACGTGCAGTTCTCAGCAAGAAGTTGGGAACTATGCAACCAACCAGCAAAAATAAGTTTATAGGACAGCTCCTCTGTGTAACATTGCTTCTACACATTGCGTTTGTCGAATATGTACAACAGACTAGGCGACTTCAACCAGCAGAACCAAGCTTTCGCCCGTGGCTGTACATACTTTTACATATGTGCGTGGTATTTCTACGTATTGTCATACGTGTTGCCAGTTACTATTAAGGGAACAAAACTAGTCAAGCTGAATATGCGGATTTTTGTCTGTTCACCTGTCATCTATACTGTAACTGCTGTTGATAAAGAATAAACTCGCGTTTAAAAATTTCATGTACTTACCAAGGGAAGAGTAGCCCTTTATGACGCAAATGAATTTGCCGTAATGTTTTCCCAGGCGAACTGTTTTGCCCTCTCCTCAGAACTCGATAGCCTGCTGGAGTCCTTTATAGCCATTGACAGAGGCATTACACGGAGCTGCGCAACACGACAGAGACCGAGAGAGAAGACACAAACCTATCACTGTGTTTGTGTGTTTTCTCTCTGTCCCTGTCGTTTTGCGCAGCTGCTTGTAATGAATCCCACCCAACTAGCACGGAAACGTGTCCCGACAATGGCAGTCATCTTGGCCGCAAGCATTTTGGCCGCCGCGTGTCTCCTGAAAACACCGCGATATGTCACCGGCGGTCGAATAGCCAGAGCCGTGAAAAGTAATGCCCAGGTATGATAATTGGGTTTCGGGACTGGGCACCCTTGCGATAGTAGTGGTTAGAGCAAAAAAAAGATACTCTTATTTCTATGATCCGTGAGGGAGCACGGCGAAGCGCATTTGGCTATAAAGGGGCGTGAAAGAAGAGAGCGGAAAGGTCACCTTCTCAAGAAAAGAGTGCTCGCAACACACAACCTCAGGCCGTGCTATCCATTTTTCCATTAAAAAAAAAAACGTGGGTGCTTGGCGACACTGCGAATCGAACCCAGTACCTCCCGCATTGTAGTCTGACGCTGTAACGACTCGACCACCGCTGCAGCGTTTCAGAAGAGAGCTGGCCACTGTAACACTTACTTCATTGTATATATATTATCTTTCCCTCGAAAGACACGTAATTCAAGACGTCCGGTGAAAGTCGATCAAAAAAAGAAGAAAAAACTCGGCATCCTAATGCATTCGCCTAAGGTGACTCGAAGGTTAAAGCCATCAAATGGGGCTATATTACCGTGCACTTTGTATCGAGTGCGACATCTCTAATCAACTATCGCTAATTGACTGTCACTAATGTCACTTTCACTAATTGAATATTCAATGTGTTTCGATTATTGTCGTTTAAATAAACTTTCACTAAACAAATCGCTACTCACTTAATTTGCTTCGATTCTCATATATAAGCACAATCACACGTTCGCTCGCTTTTGTATGGCTTTCGCTCCCATAGACGTTAGTAAGTAACGCGAACGCCGTCTCTTTTTTTTTCTTATTATTAATCGTGCGAACGCGCAGCACGCGCGCCCTGTGAATCCAGGCGCATGTGTAGTCATGTCACTTCAGGCCGAGACAACACCGCTTCTTTTATGTTTGCTCACGCAAACTCGGCAAGGACGAAGTGACTGCGCCGTGTTTTCTGAAAAGCATTAGCACGCAGAAACCTCCCGACGAATCTTCCTTGTTTTACGCGTGCACATATCTAAGCGTATACGATTGCTCTCTCATTCCAGCCCTGTCAAAATGCTGCGGTGAATCGGACCTGCGGCATTACGCTATGATACCTTTCTTACTGCTGCTTTGTATTTCTGTACAGTTCTCCGTAGGCTCAAAAGCCGCTCCTATGTCTTGTACTGAGATCTTCGTAAGAAATGCAGAAGTTTACGTCTAGCTACAAAACGCCCTAATGGCAACCACCATACCGTGCTCGAACATGCCTAGTTAGTTTAGTGGCAGCGCAGCTTCATGAAAATGTAACTAAACTGGTTGTGGTAAACAGGGGGAGACGTTTCGGTCACATCTTCAAACCTTCAATGTTTCAATTTACGCGCGGTTTAAAGATGCAGTGCGTCTGGAGCGTTGTTCGACTGCACTTGACGGGATAGCGCACGGATTATTAACGCCATCGAGCAACTAGTTTTTGTTAGCTATGGTCATCGATGAAACACGAGCACTGGGCTTCGCGCAAGACCCCAGGGCGTCTGCGGCAACGCGTAAGAGCTGTATACAGACGCCCGGAACTGGAGGCTGAGATGCAGCGAAAATACATTGGGTATCATCGTATACCCTCGATGCTAGACGCTTCGCGTGCAGCCTTGCTATCACCTGCGCGCACTTCTTTCTTTCCTTGTCGTTTGATCGGCTTTCGCGTTGCCTCCTTGCCCTCAAAAGTGGCTGGTAAGTTAAATTCGTACCATTGCTATCGTAATCCCTCGAGATACGAGAATTCTTGGCTAAGAAATTGCGTGGGCAAGAGAAAGCTTTGTGAATTCGGGCCCAGATGTGCGGATGTACAGCACTTGCTATTTTACACACTATAGTCACGGTAGATTGCGGCACAATTGCTCTGGCGCTCTCGTATACGTTCCGTAATGTGTAGTTTACTGTTCGCGTCGGGCACATATTCTGATTACAACAACTGAAAACATTCAGGAATGTTCGGACAGTTCCGATTGATAACACCTGTAACATTTTCGTATTCGTGCGACCCGGTCACACAGATGAAAGAGAAGCACGCTTCCGGCGCGAACGATGACGCACTGTCTGCAAAAGAGTAAAATTCGCACAACGTAATTCAAAGGCACCCGATATTGCATTCCATGAAAGATGTTGTTTTGTGCAAGTTTCAGTTATGAATTTAATTAGCGAGTAATTAAATATTTCATGGTTCAGCAGTCAGTACATGTCCCATTTTTACACAGAAAGAATCAAATCGTAGGCTCAAAATGCATTCGCAATTTGTTTTCGGTGGCATTCATTTCGTGCAAAGGAAAGTAATACTTTCGATATTGTTCCTGGAACGCAGCACGTCGAACAGCCCGTCGGACATCGCAGTGCCTTCCCCAAAGTGATCGACCAGAGTCATACGCAGCACACTGGGTTTAAGACAAGACGCACCGAATATGCAGATGGTTCAACTCTTTCTATGCGCCGTTAATCTTGCTCTTTCTTGGCCGCTAGTCCAAAGAAATGGCAAAAGCAAGTTGCATCCACATATGTGGACGTTTGCGCCTCGATGAGTTATCAATTGTCATGCCTACGATGATAATAATATATTATTTGTTGGGGTTTTAACGTGCCAAAACCACGATATGATTATGAGGGACGCCGCAGTGGAGGGCTCCGGAAATTTCGACCCTCCCGGGGTTCTTTAACGTGCACCTACACCTAAGTACATGGGCCCCAGGCATTCTCGCGTCCATCGAAAATGCGGCGGCCGCGGCCGTGATTCGATCCCGCGACCTCACGCCTAGAATGAGAAAGCGCCGAAAGCTTAGATTCGCAGAATGAATGAATGAATGAATGAATGAATGAATGAATGAATGAATGAATGAATGAATGAATGAATGAATGAACGAACGGACGAACAAAAGCTGGGTACCATTTTGCCGAGCTGCACTACACGAAGTGCCCAAAAAGGCTGCGGAGCCCCGAATCGGGCGAGTGCGGACAAAAGCCGCGCCTTCTTTTCCTTCCTTTTTTTTGTTCCCCGCGATGGTTCCCCTTCCCCTGAGGCGGCTTTATTAGCGCAAGGTACCGCGACTCGCGAGCGAGTCGATCGATGCGCCCTCTTTCTCTTTCCTGCCAAGGAGGATGGGGGAGGAGAGGGAGCGGCGCGACACGGCTCGTCTCCCGAGGGAGATGCGCGCGCAACGACCTGCGACCGTCGGTCTCGCCCTCTTTCTCATAAATCTCGGGAAAACGGGAGGCGATAGGGACGCTATACTCCCTCCTCCAAAAGCCGAGCAGTGCCTGCGGACGGGGTACAACAGAGAAGCCGCAATGTAGGCATTGAGTTAAACTGTAGTATTCAAAAGGGTGGAAGGTTGGCCGAGTTGGTATGGGGCCATAGCTTTCCCGGTTCGGGTTTTTCGTCCCAGAATTACGATGTGAAAGAGAAATTGACAACCGCTCGTTTGTAGCACGTAGCAACAAGGAAATCCATGCGGATTTCTTAGAACGAAAGCCACTTATGTGTACTTGTTTGAGACAACCTTAATGAGAACCAGCATATAATGAAGCGAAGGAAGGCATAGTTGAGGTAAAGTGTACTGTTCTGAGTGTATTGTGGTAAGTGTGATATTGATGTGAAGAAAGTAAAGTGGACGAAAAGACAACTTGCCGCCGGCAGGGACCGAACCTGCGACCTTCGGATTACTCGCCCGATGCTCTCACCAACAGAGCTCAGTTGGTGAAAGGTTGCGTCAAACAGAAAAACGAACCCTTAAAATTTCATTCCTTCCTTCATTTTTATGTGTCGTATGGGCTTCGAGTTGTCGATGAATTCGCCCTCGCACTGCCAATTGCTAGCTTCCTGGTTAGCTCAATTGGCAGAGCCACCGCCTAGGACTGGCGTTGGTCCCGGGTTCGATCCCCGGACCAGGACGAGTTTTTCGGCGACTAAGAGGCTTTCGTTATGAGAAATCCGTGCGGATTTTTTTTGGGGGGGGGGGGGGGGGCTTCGTGCTACAAACACGTAGTTGTCGATTTCCCTTACTTAACCCTTCTGCCACGTTGCGGGATTTCGCAGAACTGATTTGCAGAATCACGATATGATTACGAGGGGCGCCGTATAATGGAGGGCTCCGGAAGTTTCGACCACGTGGTGTTCTTTAAGCTAGGTGCACCTAAATCTAAGCACACGTGCCTCTAGCATTTCGCCTCCATCGAAATGCGGACGCCACGCCCGGAATTCGAGACCACGACCTTCGGGTCAGCAGTAGAACACCATATATCCACTAGTCCAACGTGACGGATATGATAGCATAGTTAAAAATTTGAGCGCGAGGGGTTAAGGACCAAGACAAGAAGTGGACACGACGAGCGCCTACTCGCTAATAAATTTTTATTGAAGCGAATGAAACACATAGAAGTGATGGCAATATACGCACGCACACAAATACCACATGGTCTAAAACACCTGTAAGAACAGATAAGCAAATAAGGGTATAGTCATATCCCCAGCACGAGACCAACTACTTGGCGTCAAGGCAAGTGGTGAGGAGGTAATGATATCTCTTTCAAACGGTAAAATTTATGGTTGGCTAAAGCAAGCCTCTTCCATTCTTTTAATGTAGAAGGCCTCAGTAAATTCACACGTATTTTGTCATTTGTATCTCGCAAAGATTTTTGTATCGACAAAGGTGAACAGCCGGAGGTGATGCAATGCGACACATTAGGAGCATTAGGATTGCTGAAATGATTATTATGATTAATATGAAGGTGCGCCTAGCCACAAGGCTAGCCGCACTTCACGTCATTACAAGGTAAATGACGCATCCGACAGGTCACGTTCCTACAACAGGACCACGCGATGTATTTCTGTTTTCTTTTTCGCTTCCAATTGCTTTACAGCGAACGCAGCTAGGCTTAACCGAAATTTGTACGTCGTTTGTTTTTTTTATTAAAATATAAAAAAAAACACACATGGGAAGGTAGGCTACGTTAAAGGCGGCTGTCCCATCAACATGACAGTAATTGAAGGACTAGACGAGAATAAGGAAAACTAGAATGAATAAACGAATAAAAAAAGATAAAAATAATCAGAAGCACTACGTACAGTGTCGTCCACTCTTAGGGTGAACACGGATCAGCATGGCCGCGCTCTGCGCATCGAAACGAAACGGCGCAGACGCTTGGGAACGTGCTCCTCTTGCTGTACTACAGGGAAGCGATCACGGGCGTGCCAGCACCGGCGTTGGCTGGATGCACTGGCGCTCCGCAGAGCGCGGCCACGCTGAGCCGTGTTCACCCTAAGAGCGGACGGCACTGTACATATACGATATGTGGCGTATAAATAACTAGCAGAGTCCAAGGGCAGAGTCCAATACATACAGGGTGGTATCATAGATTACCGCACATAGCGTCCGTAGAGATAGTTTTCTATGCGTTTATATACACTCAAAAACTCATAGCGTGTGTGGGCCACATAAATTGGGCAAGACCGACTACTTACCTCTGGTCCATTAAAATGAAAAAGAAGAGGTGCGAATACAAAAATAGTAAAAGCGAAAGATAGGTTCGCCATTGGCTGCGCCGTCAGTGACGTCGCTCTGCGTTAGAAACACAAATGCTTTAATGAACCGACGGGATTAACCCAGTGATAGACACTAGGGTCGCACGTTTCATCTCTGCTGGTTAGCCATCCGTACGGAGTACTTGGGTGGTGGTTTGTGTTTGGCTAGTTCATTTAATTAGGGGCGTTACTAAAATTATTCAGATAATTTTGCTTTAATTAAGTCTCCACGCTGTTCTGGTTTCGTCTTTTTTTAGCTGCTTTTGCAGATAGGTTGCGCTTTCGCGTTCTTACTTTGTCTTTTTTTTTCAGTTGCGTTCGCGGATACATTGTGAGAAATCTCGTTTCCTAATGTACACCCAATCTCAATCATTCATACGAGCCGCTTATCAAGGGCCACACATCACCCGTATATCCGCAGGTCAAACCGCGACGCCTACGGTGTCGCTAAGAGAGCTAGAATTTATCACTCGAAATAAGCGCATCATTTTTAATGAGGTACACGCACGCAATGCCAGCATTCCACTGTCGCGAAGCTGTCATTCACATACAAAAAAAAAAAAAGAAAATGACAAGGCTGCCAGATGTACATCACTTCACTTTATTTAGTCACTGCAGATGACACTTCGTTGAATCTCTGTATGTAGGTTAACAGCGATGTCAAGGATCAACTCTCGCCAGTTCTCGCTATGCAAAGGCCGTCACGCGAGACAGTCGCACGACTAAGAGCCCTCGCTCTGCTGTGCGTTGACTGTCACGGTGTCAAAGCAATCGTGGGAACGCTGCAGCATCCACATACTTATGCACTATGTTTCGCAGCGCAGTAGGTGTTACCGTGCAGTTTGCGTGCTATTCTACAAAACGGGTACATTTAAACCTCTATACATATAACGAAGTCGGTAAAATCGGCAATTGACTTTTTGATATCGAAACTTTGATAAATTGAAGTTCGACTTTTTTAAGCAAAGTATAAGTCGCCAAAGGCTTGTGTTTTCTTTGTTGTTGTTTTTTGTAAGTGACGTGTCGGGAGAATTTTTACAATAACAGAGAGCTGAGCTAGTTAGTGAGTATTCATGTTAAAGAGACACGGCGTGGAAACACGGACACACGAGAGAAGTCAAGACACTCGGATGAATGTTTGAATAATATGGCAGTGAAAATTACTCATTTCAAGAACGTGGAAAAAAAAAAGAATTGGAGCAGTCATGCAGTAGTGGTGCGAAGAGTGAGGGAACAGTGGTGCTGGTGGCGTTCCCCTCCTCTCTCAACCTCGCTTCCCTTTCCGATGCCTTGCTATACTATACTATACTATACCTTCTTCCCTCCTCTTTTTGCTCCTGCTCACCCTCGCATCACTCCTCATCAGCTTGACTTCCCTTGCCTATACTATACTTTATAATGCTATGCTGTGCTGTGCTTTATCTATAGAGTTTCCTACAATACTTACTAGAGGGAGCGCTGACGATAGTGTCTATGGGAGCTGCAAAGCATGGCGCTTCAGCCAGCATGGGAATGATGGGTAGTACATGGATTTGTCTAAACTTCGTTCTTTCGGCTCCGTTTGGCTCCGCGTCGCCTGCATCCGCTTTGTCGCAAGACAAAGTTCAGCAAAAGTCAGCAGTTCCACTTCACTTTTTTTAGGCTCACGAATTCAAATCTGGTCACGAAGTTCGCAACGGTATATTTTTTTATCCGAAACGAACGCCAAAACACAGCAAATAAACAAAGCCACGAGTGCGTTTGAAGCCGTAAGCACGAAGATGAGGCAAATCCGTGCACTACCCATCATTCCCATAGTGGCTGAACGATCGGAGCGCCACAGTTCCATCTAGTTAATTTTAGGAAACTCTATATGGCTTCATAATCTCCTTCTTTCCCTCCTCCTCCCTTCACTTCCTTTCCCGCTTCTTGCTATGCTATACTGTTCATGGACAGGTTATGCTTCATACTCTCCCCTCCTTTCTTTCCCTCCTTCTTGCCCTCAGTTCCCTTTCCCGCCCCTTACTATACAATAGTATACGTGGCTATGCTATGCTTTCATATGGTTTGCATAAAAGCTAGGCGCAGATTTTCGCTAATGCTACGCGGCGCAACGAAAACCTTAAACATCTCCGCTGTTAAAATATCAATTTTCTCGAACCTGAGATACGACGGCGGCGGCTTGATGCTACGCCGGCGTGGTAGTCCCTTTCACAACGGCCGAATGTTACGCGTGAAAACGACAGAAATGCAGTTCCAACGCACTGTGGTAATATAGGATGTGTGTTCGCAAAAGACACGTGCAACTCAGCCACATGGCCGTTAGAAGTCTCGACTTATCGCCTCGGCGTTCCTCTGGAGCAGCACTGAAACTTCGTTATGTTGAAATCACGGACAGCACAATTCGTTATATAGAGGTTCAAGGTACATTGTGTTCTATAAGCAGGAAGTTGTGAAAAGTGTAATACTTCGTTATGTCGAAAATGTGGTTAGATTACAGGTCGTTGTACGCCTTAGGTTTAACTCTATAATGTTACAGTCGGGCGCAGTTTGGGCACTCTACAGACGTTCCTGCATTAGATGTGATCTCTTCAAAGAAATATTCAATTATGAAACAGCAATACGGTTAAAACAGAAATACGTACCATTCATATAATAACTAATAAACTTGGGGCAGCCGCGCCCTAGTGGGGCGAAGACTGAGGAAACAGCGACGCTGGTGCCCCTTCTTCACCCTTTCCCCTCCTCCTCTCCCCCTTCCTCAACCCCAAATCACTCCTCCTTAACCTTACTTCCCTTTCCCACACCTTGATGTACTACACTATACTTGGCTATGCGATGCTTCACCCTCTCCCCTCTTCCTCACGCTCACTCCCCTTTCCCAACTCCTTGCTATGCTATACTATACGTGGCTATCGTTTGCTGTCTTTCTATCTCTTTCTTTCTATCTCTATTTCTTTCTTTCTATCTCTAATCTTTCTTTCTCGCTCTCTGTTTGTTCTATCTGCCTTTTGTGTATTTCTTCCCTTTCTTTCTTTCTCTCTCTCTCTCTCTGTACTCTTTCTCTCGCCCATAAGAGTTATTGCATCCCACGCCGGACAAATCGGCGCACTTGTTCTGGGAGCGACGCGGAAGATGGAGACGACAACGAAGAGAGTGCGTGCCGGCCCCGAGTAACTGCGTTTACCATGATTATAGTTTCTGTTCGCGCCTAATGGACTTTCTCCGAGCATAAACAGCTGCGCTGCTAAAAATTATTTAGTTCGCTTTTTTTAATAAACCACTTCTGTAGCTCGAAATCTCGTGCCTACTCGTGCAGTGGTGCTTAATGACCGCGGTGTTACCAGTAGAGGACTTCGTCACTTTATTGCATTTTTACTTAATGACAAACGTTCATTTTATACTATCCGAAACATGTCATTTATAAATTGTCTGCGTGGTCTTCAAAAAAACACGCCGTATTTGAGAAAACAAACCGAAAGGAAATTCTAGCTAGCAGCCACATTTAGCTTAAATTGACCGTTGCCAAGTGCGACGTTTAGAAGCGGCCATTAGACGGGAAATTACGGTAGTCTTCGCAAGATGGCCGAGTGGACCACAAACGCCCGCGTCGACGCGTGCGGGCTTCGCGTCGTCCCAATCTTCAAAGCCAAGCGGCGTTCAACCGAGACGAGCACAAGCTGCTCTATACTACACATACGTGCGGTGGGTGTTTAAATACGCGGCCTGGTGTAATGACCGCGGTTGTAACACTCTTGGCGGCTTTGCACATTATCCCGGCCACTCTGTGATCGCGCAGACGTTGTGGACAGGCTTCCTAAGGATATATTCCATTGTAAAACATTATCTGAGTTCCAATTGTTTTTACATTCTAGCATTCAATGAGCCATTAACTACCTCTTCCCGTTCTTTTTTTTTACTTTTTTTTAAAGTTATTCTGCCGGATTTCAAGTGGATTTTTAACGTGATAGTGTTGAGGAGCTTGTTTCGCAGAAACGCCGGCGTCGGCGTCGGCGCCGTTGGTTGTGAGCGAAAAAAAATTGGCGCTGTCCGTGAGCGAAAATTCGAGATAGATGCAAATAAATAAAATCATAAAAAAAATCTTCGGTCCGAGTGAGAATCGAACCCTGGCCTTCTGCGTGGTAAGCAGGTATTCTACCATGGAGCCGCACCAGTGCTTGAAATTGCTTCGTAAAAATAATAATAATAACAAAAACTCGAAAAGAAATTTATGTAGTGGTAGGAGTCTCCTTAACGCATGCAATATTGCGTGGCAGAATCGCAGGACCGCACCAGGCGTCAAAACATGTTAACTGCGTAACGAGTGTGTGGTTTAAAACTGCGCACCCATTACAAAGTGTGCAGCTGCGCAGTTGCCGGTGGCTCTTTAGGGAAGCGTAGCGGATGCTTCGCCAATTTGCAAAAGGAAGAATTATGGCGTAGTGGGCACTTCGCAACTGTACTTGCAGTAGGCTCTCTAAAACAGTTTAAAACGGCCAATCTTACGCGCGCAAACGTTCCTTTCATTGCGGCTGGGTTGAAAGCGATGATGCACAGAGGGCCCCGATGCGCTATCGCGTTCTACTCTTCAAGGCGAAGCTCAAGTGTCCTATACGTATTTTTTTTTTCATTTGTTATGTTTTGCCGCTTTTCCAGTCAGCTCATATTTTAAATCTTTACGTCATGTTTGTACACATATATTTGTTTTGGGAATACGCTTCCTTTAATTATCGAGTTGCCCCCCCCCCCCCTTCCGCAATAATGCCTTCCTGGCGCTGCAGGTAATAGTGTAAATAAATAAAACTGAAATGCACGCGTTAATTGTAACACGTGTTGGGCCATATTTCTGGCATTTCGCGCAGACTGATACGTCAACAGCCGGCGTGAGAAGTTTGAGGACCACTAGGGGAACGAAAACGTTCTATGTCCCAGCTTTTAGTGACTGTAGTCGGTCGAACTGCAGAGTACATGGTGCCAGCGTGTTTTAGAAAAGGCCGGAGATCTAAATTCAAGGCTCCCTGCTGAAGCAGCGAGAATATTTAGCTCTTAAGTGCGTATCGCTTTAGGGGCCCGGCTTGTCGTGCACCCACTGTCTCATGCCGCATGGTCACGCAGTGGTCAGTACAAGCCAAGACAAGGCTAACAATGTTCAAAGCCAGTGCGAAACAAAATAACAAGGTCCGAAATGATATAAACTACTTAAATAACCAAGAATTAAACGCAATAATTTATCCTAAAATTGCGAAAGACGCTTCTAAAACACCCGGCTGATGCCCGCGCCGCAGCAGAGAGGGCGCCACCGCCTCGGCAAGCGCGCGATTGCCGAGGGAATCGCTGGGTTGCCCGTGCTACGCACTGCCCCAGGTTTCAGGGCAGTAGAGCTACATTAAGCGCAGGACTTAGTGCGGGATTTAGAACTTCACCAAGACCTACACAAGTAATAAATTAGCGCTACATGAAGCGCTGGATCTACAGCTTTTTTTGTGTGTGTGTGTGTCTCGTGGTCCTTGAACTTTTGACGCTGACTCTACGTAAATGTGAAAGTTTCGCAATGTTATTCCCGACATGGGAATACGGTCTAAGAACTGTTTCTTATCCAATTTGTCTTTTTCTTTTCGAACGTCTTTTTTTTTCTTTGTTTCATTCGCCTGTCGTGCACAGCGCTGTTCCCATTTGTAGCCTAGTAATGTCGAGCTAGTGGCCTTGAAATATTCATTAAGGCCCGCGAAAGCTATTTCACACAGTGTCCACAATTAGCGTTACGGGTACGTCGGAAACAATTTTCAGTTGTGTATAGTTCGGGAAGAACAATTGTTTGTGTTTCGATTAATATTACTGCACTCATCCTTTCGTTTCTTCGTGAAGTCACTTTTGCACAAATTCACTCTTACTAGCCAGAATTTAAAGGCGTGACGCTGTCATATCTTTTTTTCTTAATGTGGTATTGTGCGTGGACGTTACAGGTGTCCCCAAATAATTATCCTGCCGATATGTACAGAACGTGCTCGGTGAGGCTAGGCGTCGGACCCGCGACTTCGTGCTTCGTCGCAAATCGTCAAATCCAACGAGCCACTTCTGCGGGTAATTAAAAAGATTGGCGAGACAACGAACTGTGTTGATAATTGGCGTTGAAATACGTATGCTGACACGAAAAATGCAGCCGAAAGAACAGCAACATTTTATTCTGAGAACAGCGCATAGTTTCGTGATGTGCGTTCTAAAGAAAAATAATATGCAGTTAAACACGCAGGCGTTGTATAGGATATTGTGTACAAAGCTGACAAGGGTTGAAATTTGGGTTTATTGGTGAATCATCTAAACAGCATCGATGTAGCGCGAACGGACACGAGAAGGCACATACGGATACCGCACTGCGCTAACACGAAAAACGACACACCCCTTACAAAAATATGTTTAGATAGTCCATATAAAGTTTGTAGACATCTGTCTATAAAATCAATCGACACTCTATAGCTGAGTTCTTTAGACTGGTCTATAGACAGTCTATGGAATAGTGGCCGCACTCGTTTTTATAGACCAGTCTACAAGAAAGTTTAAGTATAGATTGGCTATAGAAGGTCTGTAGATTGATAAAAATTCATGCGTTTAAACCGATGTCTGCAGAATGTCTATAAACAAAAGTCTATAGGCTCATGTAAATCTACTTTGGTTTACTTTTGTCTATAATATATCCACAGACAAATGTCTGTAGATTATCCATAGGCTATTCCTATGACCCAGTATATAGAGTGTCTACGGACTTATTACCTCACAAATATACTGTGGTCTACAGATTGCCTAGAGGCAGTTCCTGTAGATTAGTGATGTATAAATTTATCCCAATAAATTCTGGAAAAGAAAACTAGGCAAAGCACACAGAAAAGAATGACAAGCACAAGCGCTGACTTACAACAGAGCTTTAATCAGAAAAAGATACAAAAATATAAAAACTTACGACAAAGCATGCGCGAAAAACAAATGCAGACCCATTTTTGCATACAAAGTAACGAAGCTACTTCTCCGTTAATAGAACTTTTACTAGACAGACAATTTATGGTTCATCAAACAAAGAAAATATGGAGTGGCAGGACCAATATTTGCCCCAATTTTTCTCACACAGATACAGCAACAAGGAGAGGTGCACTCGCTTAACAAGTTTAATTGAACTGAAGCTCACATGCACCAACGATAATTTACATATACGTGGTGTGCTAGTTCGAGTGAATTAAGTTTGTAGTTGTATGTGTGTACTTACTGTTACTACCAGTTCGAAACGTGTTTCAGACAAATGAATTGCCTTACAGTGAGCCTCGTGTACAAACCTAATGAACGAGCGAATGGGAATTTTTTCGAGGGCCTCGTTTCTTTGTTAGACACAACCAAATTAATCGAACAGACAATTAAGCCAGGGAAAGCACAGCGGACATTAATTGTCGTCTTTAAAGGGGCACTGAAGAGCAAAACGATTTTTCTCATATTAGTAAATTACTCTTTCACGATACCAAAACCACCACGCTTGCTGCGAGAAGATGCTTAGTAAGCACGAAAATACGCAAAAACAAAATGTGGGTGGCGACGCCACCTTGAAGTTTCCACACCATTCGCCGTGACGTTACATGTTTTGACGGCGCCTACTAGGGACTACGTAGTTGCTAATCGCTAAAAATGAAGTACAATATCCTCTGAGGGGGCCAGAGACTTTACATACCAAGTTTGGGGTAATATTATTGAGCAAATGGCGCCAAAATAAGATAAATACACTTTGAAATCAGTGATGTCACGCGGGAAGATTTCGGCGCGAAATTTAAAAATGAAACTTTGACGTTGGTTTTCTCCTCTATTAATAAACCTATGGTGGCGAAATCAACGACATTAGAGTTCTCAGAGCCCAATTTATCGATCTAAACCGATTCATTGTTTGTCTTTAGTGTCCCTTTAATTGTAGTGTAGTAATAATGGCGTACGTTGAAATTGATTACAGTGGACGAAAACTCACCCTTTCCGTCCGTGGGATCTGAATCCACAACCTTCTAGTTACACGTCTAGCGCTTCCCCGTTTACTTCGTTGGGTACTTATGTATTTGTTATCCCTAGGAGTCTCAGCCAGCACCACACGTAGCCCAGGTGGCGAGTTTGGAACATTCATTTATGACAGAGGGCATCACGTGGCACTTGATCTTAGCACCACGTAATAATAATAATAATATCTGGGGTTTAACGTCCCAAAACCACGATATGATTATGAGAGGCGCCGTACTGGAGGGCTCCGGAAATTGGGCCACCTGGGATTCTTTAACGTGCACCTAAATCTAAGTACACGGGCCTCAAACATTTTCGCCTCCATCGAAAATGCAGCCGCCGCGGTCGAGATTCGATCCCGCGACCTTCGGATAAGCAGTCGAGCGCCATAACCACTAGACCACCGCGGCGGGGTCTTAGCACCACATACAGCTGACCAATAAACCCTCGCATGCTAACTTGATGCTTTAAGTCTACTGGGGCGACGCCCTCGCTGAATCTACGAAAGAAGGGGATTTTTTCGATCGTTTTGGTTGTGTATAAAAAAGGAAACGAGGCCCTCCAAAAATCCCCTTTCTTTCTTTCATTCACCGCGAAGTCCTTGCCCCGGCTGACTTATGCCTCAAGTTCGCATGCGACGTTTTATCGGTCAGCTGCCGCCTCATGGAAAGATCGCGTGCCACGTGACAAACTCTGGCAAAGAAAAGTGTTCCACACTCACCGCCTTGAGTACGAGTGGCACTGGCTAACACTCCAAGGGACTACACGTACATAAATGCCCAGCAAAGCGTACGGCGAAGCCCTTTCCGTCGTAGCTCAATCGGCTGAGCATCGGGTGTTTAGATACCATCAACGCAAAGGGCGATTTTCCGTTCACTGTATTTCATTTCAATTTAGGCCATTATTACTACACTACAGTTAAAGCCAACAATTAAAGTCCGCTATGCTTTCCCTTGGCTAATCGATTCATTTGGTTGTGTCTGTACACACCCAAGAGCTACGATCCGTGACAGACAGACTAAAATCTTTAATATAGAACAACTACGTCCATTCTTTGCAAAAACGAGCGCGGCACCGTAGACGGCGACGCAGCAGCATGGCGTATGCATGACCGCGCCGTGTGTGTACATGTGTCTCTCTATCTGCACACCCGTCAACTTTTATAAAGTTGATTTGCACGTTAGTTAACTATAACCATGCTTATAACAATAAATGATGGGGTTTAACATCCAAAAACCACGATTATGAGCGACGCCGTAGTGGAGGGCTCGAGAAATTTTGACCACCCGGGGTTCTTTATACGTGCACCTAAATCTAAGAACACGGGCCTCAAGCACTTCGCGAGCCCTCAAGCAAAGCGACCGCCGCGGCCGGGATCCGATCTCCGCGACCTGTGGGTCAGCAGTCGAGCACCTTAACAACTATATATTTAGACCACCGTGGCGGGTAACTATGCTTACTGAACGATAACGTCTGTTGCATTTTCACCATAGAAAGGGTACGGGGCGACCAGTAATGTTTAAAAGCAGACTCAATTTTATAGTGACAAGGCATGTGCACGTCATTTCATGCAAGGATACCGCATTGCATACAGTCAAGGAAGAAGGGCGAAACAACACAAGGCCTGCATAACACAAGCATAGCATCGCGCAATGCAACACGTATTCTTCAGGCTGTTTTTAGCTCTAATCGACGCACACGGCAACGGCTCCGCGGAAGCGTATAACGAACACCACAGAAGGCAGAGACACTAGTACAAGGCATACTTTCGTATCAAACACTTCCTCTTGCACACCATCTCTATTATGGCAGCTCGCCGCTCGGGCAATCTTACCTACACAAAGTCGTCATGCACAGTCACGCGATTTGGCAACGTTCTTGAACTCACCGAAGAGCGATATTCGCTGTGGCGACAGTCTCGTCAAAAGGCGCGCGCTTGTGATCTTGTTCAAAGCTTCGCGCTCGTTGGGGCTACGACAACACATGGCCGTCAACGATTCCATGTCAAACAACGATGCGTCCGTCCCGACACGCGGTGTAAGTACGTGTCCATTCCACGACTTCCAGCGACGATACCGGCACGTAATATTAATCAACGTGGTAAAAATACATGCGCGCAACAAACTTATTTCGGTATTACACAATGCGCTGCAAGAACTTCTTTTACAGCGACCCTCAAATGCGTCAACTGCCTGACCGGCTTAAACCACTTAAACGTCAGTGCGCCTGCGCGCCCCCTGGTTTGAACTGACTGGCTCTCGCTCAGCGAGCGATTTGAAACTGAGTTGCAGCTGCGCGCCCTCTTCCGTTCGTTTGCCGCACCGGTTCTCGCTTTTCTCCCCTTCCTTATCGTGTTCGCTCGCGCGCCTTCACGATTCATGGCGAAACCCCATATGCGCAAAAATTCACGCGACAGCGACGAGCGATGCTATGAGCGACGAAACGAGCCGTTCGCGCGACGTGTTGCGTGGTCAATTTCGCGCGATCGCTCGGTTTTTCAGATTTGGAATCCGTCGCATGTCCGTCGCTCGTCGCCCGGAAGTGCTGTGCTCAAGCAGCCAATAACAAAACACCGGAATAAGATGCATCAGTGACGTATTGCTGATTGCCGCCACTTTCTTATCGACGCACATCAACAACAACGTTCATCAACATGACCAACGGCGACGAGCGCAATGTTGACGTTGTTGAACGCGAACGCTGGGACCCGCGCCGTCTGTGACGCGGCTTGGCAGCACGTAGCAGCAGTGATGGGATCGAAAAAAATGCTGCAAGACAATGATAAACATTGTATGTACCATTATGCAACAAAACATCGTATTTTACATTGCATACCGCTGAGAACGGGCCACTTTTGGTACGAATGAACGCCCTCATGCCAGCAACAGTGGAGATCGCTCGCCGAGGGCGTCGCGTGAATGGGGTTTGCACATCCAAGCGACCGCTTGCGCGAAGACGATCTACGTCGCGTCGCTCGTCGCTGTCGCGTGCATTTTCGCGTATATGGGGTTTGGCCTTCACGGCAGTGCCTCAACGAAAAAGCAACTTCTTAGTGGGGAGGCCGCTTCTGAGCGATTCTTCAATTGTATTTCCAGTGCTTGCTGTTTAAACATACCGTTCGTGGACCATTCGTGTACAGGATATGTAACGAACGGTCCGTTTTTGCTACTATCTGTAACAGCTGTTGCCCTCACGGCCGTGTCTGTGTGTATGATCATAAGCATGTGGAAAACTTGAGCCTTTGACAGCAAGTGTCCGCAGTGCCGAGTGATATCTCTGAAATTTGCACCGAGCCAGTGTCACCATCGATGCCTCGCCCTTAGGGCGATTCAGTTGCAAGTTCTTTCTTATTGATGTTCCCTGTTAATTTAAATTAATATATTCTAAGCGGGAGATGTAAGCAAGTGCATACACACATTATCAATTTGAAATCGCTTACTGAAACACGATTTAATATTACATTGCACGTCGTCGTAATGAAAACAGAAAAATGCATATTTGTTGAAGAACATCCTAATTAACATATTACCTTCTGAAAATGTCGTGAAAATGAACAAATATAATGAGCTAGCGAAAGGGCCACAGCTAATTCGCAAAATAGTTTTAACAAAATTGGTTTCTGGGCACAGTGCTTCGTATATGAAAAGAATGGCGAAATACTGTATATTGAATAGTAACAAAAATGAAAGCACTGCAGTGGGCCCTGCTATTTGTGTCTTGAAAAAGAGCTGTTGTACTCTGTTCACTGTTTGCCCATCGTCCCGCTTCAAAGCTGCGATTTCCAGTGTTCCACGAAATACATTGCCCTTTGCATTGTAGCAACGAAGGCGGAAAGATCCACACAGTCCTTGCAGTATACATCCAGTCGGTGAGTCATAGAGTGAGACATACTTACTGGAAATTACATCTTTAGTTCTAATGTGAGCATGCGAGTTACGAGGGGAAATATATATGTGCCATGTGCGCCAGAATGTGTTAATGAGATATACAAAAACGCTTCCCGCTCAATTTCACATTGCGGTTCAATTAATTAATGAGCCCCCTTAGTTCTTTTTTAACATACCTTACAGCTAAGGCCCAATGGGGCAATAAGGAGTGCATGCTTAGATGTTATATAAACAAAAAAGTAGAAAAATTGCATAAAGTACACACGTCTGATAAAATTTCAATGGAAAACCTTATTTTCAGCAAAAAAAAAATAACTCCACTTTAGCTTCTGTCTTTAGACAGTCTATAGACTGGGATTTGACAATAGGAAATAACACCAATTTATCAACCTTTGTATATAGACAATCTATACACTGGGATTAGACAAAACACAAACTTCATCAACTTAACTTTTGTCTTTAGATTGTATATAGACTAACAATAGAAAAAAAGAACCATACGCTTTTTAAAACTTTTGTTTATAGAAAATCTATAGAACGCAATTAAACAAAAGATGACACGCATTTATAAACTTTTGTCTATAGATTGTCAAAAGATTTTCTTTAGGCAAAATACTAATCTACATAAAGGCGAACTCGACTACAAGAAGTCTACAGACACTCTATAGACTGTCTAAATCCATTTTTGTAAGGGACAGTCAGTCTGTCGTTCCGTGCTACATCAAATAGGTTCAGTATACAGAGCATCCGACTGAGAAGAAAAAAAAAAAAGATGTCTTTCACCGTCGTGTCGTCTTAGGCGAACGCATAAAAGACCGTGTAACTTTTTATTCATATCCTATAATCGACCACACGTGCTTTAGGTTTGGGTTTGACGTGACGCGACGTTAAAAATCAAATCGCCGTTTCGGTTACAGTGATCAGCGATAATAAATTAACCCTTTCAGACACCGCTCACGAAGAACTGTCTGCAAATGCGTCAAATCGATACAAGGTTATTTCAAGGCACTCGTTATTATATTTCAACAATATTAATGTCGTAATATGTTAATTTGTGTGTTATATTAATCATTCCGAATTATTTTGTAATTATAAATATCGATTTATTCTTAAGTCATTCATGCTTTGTTTTTGCATAAATGGAATGGAATCTCAGGCTAGAAATGTAGTGCGAATTTGTTTTCCGTTATGTCCCATGTTGAGTAAAGAAAAATTATACTTTTCACGTGGGGTCGCGGGAAGCGGCACGTCGAACGCGATTGCGTAGATAGCGTCTCAAAGGGTTAAGAATATCAACGAAGCATTGGTGTGCAGAGATGGGAAGCGAACGATCAAACCAGGGCTCTCGATTCGCTGTACCACCACCCATGCATGCTTAATATGGGTGCCTTTTTGGTCGAAAATGTGCCCAAAATAATTTTGCCACAATGCAACGAAACATTGAAACAGAAAAATTCAGCTGTTTCAAAGTCTTACCTTTGTGCTCGAAAATGCGCCCAAAATTCAACAAGAGTGATCATGCGTAGATTCAGGGGAGATATGCCCGAATGCACGATACCCCTCCTATAGATTGAAGTGTGTGTGTGCACTGCCTTGCAGCGTACGGCACGCGACGAACGCATGCTGTTGTTTCCTGTCAATGTGTTGTTGGAACGCTCACTGGGACGAGAATTATTATTATTATTATTATTATTATTATTATTATCATTATTATTATTATTATTATTATTATTATTATTATTATTATTATTATTATTATTATTATTATTATTATTATTATTATTGCTCCCAGTCGGGACGCATGCTTGCTATGCTCCTGCCCGTTTTTCGGTAAGCAGCAGTTTTTCCGCTGTGAAAATTGCTCTAAACGTGTTCATGCGAAGTGTGTAACCTGGCCTGATGAAGAGCTGCAACTCCTGAAGTCTGGATCGCGCTCGTTTTGCTGCAATTTATGTGATCTGAGCCGTGCTGCTGGTAAGCCTAGCGAAGACAACTCGGCGGCGTGCATCGATGAGCATTGCAGCTCTCAAACCGGTTCCCTCTCCACGTGCACCCCTCCGGATGGCGATCTCGCCGGGCTGCGCCGCCTTCTCCTCGACGCTTTGGAGGGAATCTCGTTCCTCAGCGACGAGGTATCCCAACTACGCGAAGACAACGAGCGCCTCCGTAAGGATCACTCCCGCGGTGTTGAACAACAAGCCCGCGTGGTCGCCTCCCTTCGTGCAGAGGTCCGCTTCCTGCGTGAGGAGCTGACGCGCCGCACGGCCGGAGTGGCAGTGAAGGCACCTGTGATCCCCCCAGCGCATGTGATCGTTGGGCGATCAGTGACTTCCGAGCAAGCTGCCTGCTCTGAACCACCTCTCTCCAAAACTCTTTCATCTTCGAATTCGCCGCCAGCTGACGTAGACACGTCCGAGCGTGGCAGTGTGATGCCTGCGACAGCCTCTTATGCAGCAGGGACTGAAGGGGAAAGAAAGAAGAAACCCGCCTCTTTTGGAGCTATGACAACATCGAATATATCTGTAGCTCAACGGCCACAACGGCCACAACGGCCAAAGGCCATTTTTGTTACGAAGCTGAGCCCGGACACCACTGTTGCCGACATCAAAAAACATATTGCTTCATTCGATCTGTCTCCCATCTCCTGCCGGCGACTTCAAACCAAATTTCAGTCCTATTCTTCGTTCTACATCGAAGTCGACAAGGAAACACTACAACGCCTGAATGACCCTTCGATGTGGCCCCTCGGATGCCTCCTCAAGCCATTTCCTGGGGAGCTGCGCGATGACACGCTTCATCCCTCTGAGCAAGTGACTGGAATCGAAAGTGCCGTGTAACGTAGACATATTCTACCAAAATGCTCGTGGTCTACGTACCAAGACACGAGAGTTTTTCTCTAATGTTCTTTCGTCTTCTTTTCCTATTATTGCTATTTCTGAAACCTGGCTAGGCGCTGAAATTCCCTCATCTGACTTTTTTCCCCCGACCTACACCACCTTCCGCAGTGACCGAGATTTCAGTGAAACCAAGCAGAAAGGCGGTGGCGTGCTGATTGCCATTGACAATTCACTGAAATCCGTTAGACGGAAAGACCTAGAAACTATCGAAGAATCCATTTGGCTAGAAACCAACCTTGAGCGCAGTGAAAAATTGTTGATTGGATGTTTCTATTTACCGCCCAGCATGTCCCCTGCCTCGTTTCATGATGTCATGTCTTCCATTGAACTTGTGGTATCTTCTCATAGTGGGCACAGAATTATTGTTCTTGGGGATTTCAATGCACCTGGAATTGACTGGAGCACGCTTACTTTTTCTCATTACAATCATTTCACAGAGAAAAAGTGCAGCCTGCTCTTGGACTTCCTGGCGTTTAATTCCCTACTGCAACATAACTCAGTCGTCAATTCCAGTGGCAACGTCTTAGACCTGTGTGTGTCAAACGATCAACCCCTTGAAGTTTCCCGCTCCGACATCTCTCTTGTACGTCCGGACAAATTCCACCCACCACTTAACGTAAGATTATCCGCATCAGCCGAAACAACGAGCTTCAGCAGTTCCGTAAACAAATCTCCGAGATTTGCCTTCAAGCGAGGTGATTACACGGGCCTCTATCATCACTTGTCCACCGTTGAGTGGTCACAGGTTACTGACAAACCAAATGTTGGTGAGCAGGTTGATCGGTTTACGGAGCTTGTACTGAGCAGAATGCGTAATTTTATTCCCAATATACACCTAAACAACGTAAATATCCCCACTGGTTCTCATCTGAACTTATCAGTGCACTGAAGCATAAAGATCACGCACACAGGAAATCTAAATGTTCTCCATCCAGCGAGTGGAAGGAAGAGTTCAGCTTCCTTCGAACTCTAAACGCCTAGATAAACGGGATCATAGTTCGTATATTGAATTCTTAGAAAAAAGCGCCTCTGACAGGCCGGCTGAGTTTTGTAAGTATGTACGTAAACGGTCCAGCAAAAGCGGAGAATCCTTCAGACTACTAGACTCAAATGGGGTAGAAGTGCATGCCGTTGCTGACTGTTTTGCCACGCATTTCTCATCCGTTTATAAGGCCTCAGACTCTAGCACTGATATCAGACAACAGCCCAAGGCGGTTAGCTCATCCAGTGCTTTGTCGCTGGATGAAAATCTTATCTGTGAATGCATTAAGCGCTTAAAACCATCCTTATCATGTGGGCCAGATGGCATCCCCTCCGCCATACTAAAAGCTTATGGTAGTATATTTGTCCCAGTACTAACTACGATATTTAATAACTGCCTGGACACTTCCACATTTCCAAGCACGTGGAAAACTGCTCGTGTTTTTCCAGTATTTAAGTCGGGCTCTAAAACAGATGCTTCTAATTATCGCCCGATTTCTCTACTATGTGCCACATCAAAGATCTTCGAGCTGGCTCTTCACGACATATTGTCTTTTAGTGTGAAAAACTCATTGATTCCTAATCAACATGGTTTTCTCGCTGGCCGCTCAACTACCACAAATCTTGCTAGTTTCATGACGCAGATCTCCACACCTATTTCTCAGAGAGGACAGGTTGACGTAATTTACTGTGACCTGAGCAAGGCTTTTGACGTAGTCAGCCACACGCTGATTATGGTTAAACTTGCGCACTTTGATGTTGACTTGTCACTTGTGAATCTCCTGCAGAGCTATCTGCTCAATAGATATTGTTATGTTGCCGTAAATGGCCAAACGTATTCTTTGTATAAAGTGACTAGTGGGGTCCTTCAAGGGTCGGTATTAGGCCCACTCCTATTTTTAATTTACGTTAATGATGTTTCTTTTGCCATTCGTAAATCTTCTTTCCTCTTGTATGCCGATGACATCAAGATTTTTAAGGAAATTCATTCAGTTAACGACTGTCGCTTGCTGCAGTCAGACTTGCGCTCTTTTTCCGAATGGTGCGACGGTAATAACCTTTCTCTGAATACCTCGAAGACAAAATTCATGTCTATCACTCGCAAAACATCTAGCGTGTCATTTCAATACTCTGCCAATTCTGTGCCGTTATGCAAGGTTTAAGAAATCAGTGATCTTGGTGTTGTTGTTGACAGCGCGTTAAACTTTTCTTCTCACGATAAGCGTGCTGCTATGCGGGGCCTTCGTTCTCTCGGATGTGTTTGTAGAATATCTCGAGAATTCAGGTCTCCCATGGCCCTACACAAATTGTACACGGCAATATGTCTTCCGCAACTTGAGTATGCGTCCGTGATATGGAATGGCATTGCTCAATCCAGCGGTAACACCATTGAACGAGTCCAGAAAAAAAATCCTCAGCATATATAACCATCGCTTTGCTAAAAATGACTCTGGATCTCGTTCAAGTACTGCTGAATTATTATCACTGCCATCACTTCACTGCCGACGAAATCGCTCTGATCTCTTGTTTCTTTACAAGCTAGTCCACGGTATCATATCCTGCCCTGTACTTCTCAATTGTGTTAATTTTCGAATTCCGCGTAAGTTAACCAGAGAGAACAGACCGTTTCATGTACCCGCCTGCTTCTTCCAACACTCTACCGTTCACAGAATACAAAGTCTCTATAATGTTAATTTTCTTGATCTTGACGTTTTTCATAGCCCACAATCATTGTTTTTATCCGAGCTTTGCACTGTTTTGACATAGTGTGGCACAATGTACAAAGTCTTCCCTTCTCAGTCTTTCCGCATAGTTGTATATATGCAATCTAATTTTTCATTCCCCTTCAATATTTCTCGTGTTGTCTTATTTTACTCCTCCCCTTTTGTGTTCATTTCTCTTTGTCTACGTGTTTTTGCTCTTTTTATTTCTGAAAACTGTCTGTATTGTGTTGTTTATTTTTATTGTTTTTTTTGCGTGCCCCAGCACAAAGACCTTACGGTTGTTCCTGGGCACGTTAAATAAATCATTGATTGATTGATTGATTGTAAAGAGGTTTATTGGGCGAGCCGAACGAACGGGTGGTAGCTCGGAAAAGTACGCAGGTAGAACAAGATGGTGGTGTTCCAACGCCGATCTCGTGCCTATCTCTCGCGATGATGATAGCTGAGCCCGTGTCTTCAACGTCTTCCTTTCTTCATTATAATTTCCCCCGTCGAGAAAGATGAAGCCACCTTGGCGATCTAACAGGTGGGAACAAGCGGGTCGAAGTACGGCTTGAGGCGTTCTACGTGAACGATATCACGTCCACGCCGACGACGGTCGCTGGGCGGCGTAAGAGGTTCAATGGCGTAGTTGACGGGTGAAGTACGCTCGACCACGCGGTAGGGACCATGATAATTTGAGAGTAGTTTGGGAGACAAACCAGGAGCGGACGGCGGTACATGCAGCCACACAAGTGCTCCAGGAGCGAACGTTGCGGCAGGAGGATGATTGTCATCGCGGGTCTCTTTCTGGCGCTGTTGGTCGGCCGTAGTAAACTGTTTGGCTAGTCTGCGGCACTCTTCAGCGTAACGGGCGGCGTCCGACACGGGTGTGCACTCGGAGGCGTCTGGTGAGTATGGCAGCAAAGTGTCGATAGTGTGTGACGGCTGGCGACCGTACAGAAGGAAGAATGGGGAAAACCCAGTTGTGACTTGCGTAGCGGTGTTATACGCGTATGTCGCAAATGGAAGAACGAGGTCCCAGTTTGTTTGATCAGATGCAACATGCGTCGCAAGCATGTCACCCAGAGTCCGATTAAACCGCTCAGTCAAACCATTTGTCTGAGGGTGGTAGGCTGTACTCGTCCGGTGTACAATGTGGCACTGGTGGAGAAGTGCTTGGATTACATCGGAGAGAAATACCCGCCCACGGTCACTCAGGAGTTCGCGAGGTGGACCGTGACGAAGCACAAATCGATTGAGAATAAAAGATGCGACGTCCTGTGCTGTCGCTGTGGGAAGAGCAGCGGTTTCGGCGTACCGTGTAAGGTGGTCCACGGCAACGATAGCCCATCGGTTGCCTGCCATTGTCAATGGCAATGGTCCATAAAGGTCAATTCCAACGCGGTCAAATGGACGGTCTGGGCACGGAAGTGGCTGTAATGAACCTGCTGCAGGATGTGGTGGTTTTTTCCGCCGCTGACACTCGTGGCAGCCGCGAACGAACTGGCGGACGAAGCTGAACATTCCGCGCCAGTAGTACCTTTTCCGTAGACGTTCGTAGGTCTTGAAGACGCCGGCGTGAGCACATTGCGGGTCGGAATGAAAGGAGGCGCACATTGTAGAGCGCAGCGTTCGGGGAATAACTAGGAGCCACTTCCTACCATCGGGTGAGTAGTTACGCCGGTACAAAAGGCCATCCCGAATGCTGAAGTGTGGTGCCTGGCGTCGCAGTGTTCGAGTGGTCCGAAGCGTGGGTGCCTCACATAAAACGTCAAGAAGCGAAGCTATCCATGGGTCTTTGCGTTGTGCAGAAGAGACGGTGTCCACGTCAAGAGCTGACAACGAGGGGTCTATAGTGGAAATGGATGAAGACTCTGTGGATAATGGGGACCGCGACAGCGCATCAGCGTCGGCGTGCTTGCGGCCGGAACGGTATATAACGCGGATGTCATATTCTTGAAGCCGAAGAGCCAACGGGCAAGACGACCTGATGGATCCTTTAGCGAAGACAACCAGCATAACGCGTGGTGGTCCGTAACGACATCAAACGTACGGCCATAAAGGTATGGGCGGAACTTGACAAGCGCCCAAACTATCGCCAAGCATTCTTTCTCGGTGACGCTATAGTTCGACTCAGCCTTGGTGAGAGCTCTGCTGGCGTATGCGACGACATACTCGGCGAACCCATGCTTCCGTTGTGCGAGAACCGCACCGAGGCCGACACCGCTGGCGTCAGTGTGAACCTCAGTAGCCGCTGTAGGATCGTAGTGCCGCAATATAGGTGGTGATGTGAGGAGACGACGGAGTGTGGAGAATGCATGGTCACACTCGGAAGACCATGACGAAATATCGGTGGCGCTGCTTAAAAGTTGGGTCAGAGGCGCAATAATAGAGGCGAAGTTGCGCACAAACCGGCGAAAGTAGGAGCATAACCCGACGAAGCTCCGTAACTGCTTCACAGTCGTCGGTTTGGGGAAGTCGGCGACAGCACGTAGTAGGCGCAATAATAGAGGCGAAGTTGCGCACAAACCGGCGAAAGTAGGAGCATAACCCGACGAAGCTCCGTAACTGCTTCACAGTCGTCGGTTTGGGGAAGTCGGCGACAGCACGTAGTTTGGCCGGGTCTGGAAGTATACCGTCCTTTGATACGACGTGACCGAGAATCGTAAGTTCCCGTGCAGCGAAGCGGCACTTCTTGAGATTGAGTTGGAGCTGCGCATTCTTCAGACACGTCAGGACGTGTTTCAAGCGTTCGAGATGTGTTGCGAAATCTGGCGCAAAGACAACAATATCGTCGAGGTAGCAGAGACAGATCTGCCACTTCAAACCCCGTAAAACCGAGTCCATCATGCGCTCGAAGGTGGCAGGCGCATTGCAGAGGCCGAAGGGCATCACATTAAATTCATATAGACCGTCGGGTGTCACAAAGGCTGTCTTTGGACGATCAGCATCTGCTAGGGGCACCTGCCAATACCCAGAACGCAAATCTAACGATGAAAAAAACTCGGCGCCTTGTAAACTATCAAGGGCATCGTCAATCCTGGGCAAAGGGTACACGTCTTTTCGAGTGATCTTGTTTAGGCGCCGGTAATCCACGCAGAACCGAATCGAACCATCCTTTTTCTTAACTAGAACGACAGGTGATGCCCATGGACTTTGTGATGGTCGAATAACGTCGCGTTGAAGCATATCGTCAACCTGTTCGCTAATAACTTGGCGTTCCGCCGCGGAAACACGGTATGGTCTTTGTCGCACAGGCGTGTGGGAGCCGGTGTCGATGTAATGAAGAATGGTAGAAGTTCGGCCAAGGGCAGGTTGAGCAACATCGAAAGAATCGCGGAATCGGTGCAGTAGCTGGAGAAGATCAGATCGTTGAGATGGCGACAGTCCATCTGCGATCGACGAATCGAATAGTTCGGAAGCTGGTACATCATAGGTGTTAAGGGCACTGATGGCGTCGAGGTCGCTACGAGATGAATCATGCTGCACAGTAAAAATTTCTTCCTTATCAATGGGCTGCACGCATCCAAGAGATTCACCCTTAAACAGGTTGAGGGGATACGGAAGGGGATTAGTGAGGCAGAGAACACTGGTTCCATTCGAAATTGAAATTGTCGAATAAGGCAGAAGAAGTGGTTTCCGACTAAGCAAGAGGCTCGATGGTTCAAAGAATGCAGCTCCATCACACACGCCGTTGCAAAACACAGGGAGCAAAACAGCTGCTGTCGGGGGAATTTCGGCGTCTTCTTGGACGACTAGCTTGTGTGCGGCTTGATCATTGTGGCCGTAGGGCTGGTCGTACAACGGGAAGAGTTCAAGTGCGGATCTGGCACAATCGATAACAGCCTGATTGCGCGATAGAAAATCCCAGCCAAGTATGATGTCGTGAGAGCAGGAGGAAAGGACGATAAACTCAACAATGTAGGGGTCCTCCGCGATGATGAGTCGGGCAGTGCAGGCGGCTATAGGCCGAACAGGTTCTCCATTCGCGGTACGTAAGGACATCGCATCAAGAGGCGTGGTCACTTTTCGAAGCTTGCGACATAGTTTAGCGTCTATAACGGAAACGGCAGCACCGGTATCGACAAGAGCATATGTATGGGCGCCTTCTACAAAAACTTCAACAATATTCGACGGCAAAGTTCGAGGACTTGAGCATTTCGACAGCGCAGTTCTTGCCTCCTGAACTGCGGCGGCTAGTTTCCCTCACTTTCAGGTGCTGGTCGACGACGCATGGGCGACACGGAGCGGCGACGGGGTGAAGGTGCGCGACGAGACGTAGGTTCCAGGTATTCACGTGAAGACGTGCTTGAGTGAGCATCCGAACTGTCAAAGCAAGAGCGGGGACGATCCATGTAGTTGTTCTTTGAACGGGTGTCTGTGTATCCCGGCACTCGACGTCGGCAGTGTCGGGCGACATGGCCAGGGCCACCGCATGCAAAACAGATCGGCCGGTTATCGCGCGTTCGCCAGGGATTTGTAGCGATAGGAGCACCCCATGTGACAGGTGGAGGAGTCGAGGCTACGGCTTGTGGCACTCCATGGAATGGTGGGGGCTGTTGCTGTGGTAGATGCTGCCGCTTTACTGCCTCAGCATAAGTAAGAGGTGCGGCGACAGGGTGCTGCTGAATGGGTACCGGCAGGGCCTCCGAAATCTGTTCTTGAATGACGTGTCGGAGCACGGGAGCCAACGGGGTCGGTTGCCGCAGTTGCTGCTGCTGTGGGAACTCTTGGCGCTGAGCAAACGGCAGGAGTGAAAGCTGACGTGCCACCTCCTCACGCACAAAGTCTTTCATTTGTGCGAGAAGATACGAGTGGTCAGGGACGACGTCCAGTGCAGCGAGCGGTTGATTAGCCTGAGATGAACGTCGGGTGAGAGCTCGTTGCCTTCTCAATTCGTCGTAGCTCTGGCACAAAGTTACCACTTCGGACACCGTACCAGGAGACTTCGCAAGGAGCATTTGAAAGACATCGTCGTCGACACCCTTCATAATGTGCTGTATCTTCGCACTTTCGCTCATTGAGGCATCGACGCGCCTGCAGAGATCGATTATGTCTTCGATGTAGGCGGTAAACGTTTCACCTGGTTCTTGTGCCCGAGTACGCAGCCGTTGTTCTGCGCGTAACTTCCGCACGGCAGGGCGACCGAAAACTGCGGATATTGCATCCTTGAAAGCGGACCAGTTCTCGAACTCGGACTCGTGGTTAGTATACCATAGCTTCGCCACGTTAGCCAGGTAAAAGTTCACGATGCCTAATTTAGCAGCGTCATCCCACCTGTTGGGTCCACTAACTTTTTCGAAGGACGACAGCCAGTCCTCGACGTCCTGATCTTCCGTTCCCGCAAATATCGGGGGGTCTCGCTGGCGAACCGAGCCGGGGCAAACGGCGGCCGCGAGAGGTGGTGCCTGTTGGGAAGCGTCGACTTGCATGGTCGGCTGAAATGTGCGGGATCGTAGTTCCAGGGTGCAGGCGATGTGGGTACCCCGCACGATCCACCAAATGTAAAGAGGTTTATTGGGCGAGCCGAACGAACGGGTGGTAGCTCGGAAAAGTACGCAGGTAGAACAAGATGGTGGTGTTCCAACGCCGATCTCGTGCTTTTCTCTCGCGATGATGATAGCTGAGCCCGTGTCTTCAACGTCTTCCTTTCTTCATTATAGATTATTATGATTATTATTATTATTATTGCTGTTGTTGTTGTTGTTCAAGATTGTTCGCGTTATCATATCCTCTCATGAACTGCTCAGCTGCACTGATTTTCGAATTCCGCATAAGATAACCAGAGAGCATCGACCGTTTTGTATGCACGCCTGCCTCTTCCAACACTCATCCGTCCACACGATACAAAGCCTTTATAATTCTTACTTTCTTGATTTCGATGTTTTTTATGCGACACAGCAATTCTTTTCCTCCGAGCTTTGCGCTATTTTACCACAATGTCGCGAATTGTACACGCCTCCCTCTCTCCTTTGTCTTTCAGCCTACTTTGAGCATTGTTGCTTGCAATGCCATTTACCATTGTTCTTTTGTACATCACGTGTTCTTATATTGTATTTTTGCCCTGCTATCTTGACCTTTTCCTTCTACGTTTTTCATCCTTTTGTTTGTCTCTTCTCTTTTAGACCATCTTTATTTTATTGTTCATTATTTGTAAGTGTTCTTGCGTGCGCCAGCAAAAATACATAGCGGTTGTTCCTGAGCACGTTGATTGATTGATTGATTGATCGATCGATCGATCGATCGATCGATTGATTCATTGATTGATTGATTTATTGATTGATCAATCGATTGATCAATTGATTGATTGATTGATTGATTGATTGATTGATTGATTGATTGATTGATTGATTGATTGATTGATTGATTGATTGATTGATTGATTGATTGATCGATCGATCGATCGATCGATCGATCGATCGATCGCAATCATCCGCGCGATTATCACCATTACCAATCACCGTTTCAAAGCCAGTCCAATATTTCCTTAAAAAACGAAAAACTGGATCCGCGCATGAGAGATATAACGGGTGCAAAGACGAAACATAATAGACGAATGGATCGATCAGCGCTTGCGATGTGAGCTTTCGGAGAAGACGTCATAACGGGATCGGCGAATAGCGTGACTCGATGCGGCCAATAATATGAGCGATCCGTTAGGCAGTGACAACGTAGAGCTGGCCGCTCGACGCTCCAATTAGCGCACGATATGCGAGTGCGCGCCCGCACGGAAAGGAGGCCTCTTTCATCAAATCTACATGCTCGTCAGGTTTCGTGTTATACACGTAAAACACCAAGCTTCCTCAGCGTGTGCGGGTCGCTTAACCACCGGCGTTTTTTTTTTTCTCTTGATTTTCGGTCACTTCTTCGTCGATTGCGTTTCGCGTAAGCGGCGCTCAAATTTGCCCTTTATGACTTACAGGGCGGCCGTAATCGAGGTAATTCGATCGCCCTATGCAATGACGTCAGCGGTCTCAGCGGCCTTTAGGCTTGATGCCGGCACGGGTAACGGATAGCCGCCAACCCGGCGCATTAATTAAGTCTCCAGACAAAGGCTAACGCTCGCCAGTCAGAGAACTCTTTGATTGCGGTAGGTAGCTACGCCCACGCTGTAGCTGCGAATTTGACGACGTCATCTTCCCAGTTGATTACGCGCTTAGAGTGATAGAACACTATATTGAAAGGGAGATAATTGAGCCCGCGTATAGAAATAGCTGACATGCTGCCCTGCGTGAGGAAGGCAAGTGGGGAGAGAAAGACAGGAGCAGAGAGGTTCAAAGTATATGAACTTCAGTAAAATTTGCTGGCAGGCTAGCTCGTGATGCGTAGTTCATAGGTATACAACAAAAATGTAACAAGACACAAAGAAGACACAAGACAGAGTACTGGATGCACAGGACAATGTCCTGTGTCTTGGTTTCTTGTTACGTTTGTGCTGGTAAACCTATGAACTATGAGGAAAATAATTTGGAAAAATGTCAAAAAAGAGAAAACAAAATGAGGCACTGAATTTTCTGACCCTTAAGGGCAGACGTGTTCAGAGTTCATAGCTTAGAGTTCTTTCATTGTTCATAAAAATAAGGTTACAGATGGGGATTACAAAAACACACAGACGGAGGTCCCACAGCCAAGAGACTATACTAGAGACCTCTCATTAGAAATAAGTAACATATGTAAATACAAAGCAGCTATATGCAAACAAGCAAGACACTGTAATTAATGACTCAGTGGCTAACACGGTAAAATATTTCAATAACGCAAAGCACTTATTAATAAAACTGGAATGATGAAATGATTATATTGAGTGCAAGAATTATCGGATGCTTGATTTGAATATGTAAAAAAGAGAGATAATCTCGATATTACACGGCATTGAGTTCCAAAGTAGCGTGACTGCAGAATTGTAGTAAAATAACCATCATTAGTTCTCGATTTTAGTAATGGACAGCTGTCGGTAGAAGCGAATTAGGTAGACTTGGAGTCAGCATACTGGGTGCTAGTAATTTAGCGGATCGGTTGCTTTCTGTTAACAGATTTATGAACAAGCATTTAAGTGGTATTTATTTTGTTTCTGTACTGATGACATATTTAGAGCTGAGCAAAGGAGATGCTTCTGCGGTGTAGCTGCTACGCGTGATAATGAAAATTGCTTGGTTTTGACTATGCTGCATTGGTAATAAATGCACCGAATACGTCCCCCCCCCCCCCGATGACACGCAATAATTAATATACGTATAAACGAAAGCGTAGAAAATGGACGACATTAAATGAATTGCGGACTTTAATTGATATTCTAATCCTATAAGCCGCTTTCTTTGTTGAATTTCTTGAAAGTGAGAAGTACAATCACTCCGTAACCGCTCTTCCAAATATATATATATATATATGCTCCAAATTCACGGTATACGCTGGCAATTCAATCGAAGACATCCGTGTAAGCCCCAGGTAGAGCGCTTCACTACACGGCGAACATTTCTCAAAAATATTACCACGGTTTGCCGCGCTGCACCACTGCCCCGCAGTGAAGCTTACAAAACTGACGCATCAGTGTGGAGAGCAAGTCGGGCCTTTGGCTGCCCGAGCGTTCTGTGTTTTGAGACAAGCACCTGGCCTGCTTTTTTTTGCTACGTTGCAGGTAATTCGCGTCAGTGTCGATGCCTCGCATGGCAGCGGCTGCCAAAACAGTGCGTAATACGAAACGCAGGAAACGTGATCGGCGCTAGCGCTAGGAGATTTTACGAGCACGGCGTTCTGTGTACTGTATATAATAATAATAATTGTTTGGGCTGTACGTCCCAGAAATCACGATATGATTATGCGAGATGCCATAAGTGGAGGATTCCGGAAATTTCGACAACCTGGTGTTCTTAAACGTGCCCCTAAGTCTAAGCCCACGGTCCTCTAGCATTTGCATCCATCAAAATGCGGCGGCCGCGGCCGGATATACTCTATCTCGGAAGTGTCGGTAACAATTTTCTATGCGCGCGTGCGTATAGTGCAGTGCCAGAGATTCGCGTGCAATTTTCAACGCAACACTTCGATTTAATCAGTGATTCGATATACCATACCACGTCCGATATACCGAGACGTGTTCATCTTCTTGCTTTTCTTTTTTTTTCGTCTCAGTCATTCGTATGACCCCCCCCCCCCCTACACCTCCCCTAGAAAGCTTTGTGCGCCTCTAACCTGATTTTGCACTGCCTCCGAGATCCGAGGCGTCGCAAGCTTTCTGCGCGTCCCGTGGCTTTGCAGTGCCTCCGGGATCGGCCCACCTTTGTCCAAGCGATGTGGTCATGTGAGGACGTCATAATGACGTCACAAATTTTGGTGATCTGCGACGTCGTGATTAGGCATCACATGATGGTGATTTTTCGCATCACTTCGTGTTGGCGCCGACGACGCCGCCGCTATCGGTCACTTTTCGCATTTGATGAGGCATCTAAGGCGTTCGCCTTGGAAAGCACTCGTACTGGACTTCATGGTATAACCTGTAATAACAGTAATTTAAGCACATATCATCATCATCATCAGCCTGTCTACGTCCACTGCAGGGCAAAGGCCTCTCCCATGTTCCGCCAATCTACCCGGTCCTGTGCTTTCTGCTGCCACGTTATACCTGCAAACTTCTTAATCTCATCTACCCATCTAATTTTCTGTCTCCCCCTCACGCGTTTGCCATCTCTTGGAATCCAGTCAGTTACCGTTAATGACCACCGGTTATCCTGCCGACGTGCTACGTGTTCGGCCCATGTCGCTGATGACATTGCATTGATGAGTAACACGGGAGACGAATTACAGCTCATGATTACTAAACTGGATACGGAAAGTAGAAGAGTAGGTCTGAAAATTAATATGCATAAAACTAAAGTAATGCGGAACAATCTTGGCAGAGAAGAGCGCTTTGTGGTAGATGGCGAGACACTGGAAGTTGTAAAGGAGTACGTCTACTTAGGACAGGTTGTAACCGCGGAGCCGTACCATGAGAGTGAAATAACTGGATGAATAAGGATGGGATGGGGCTCATTCGGCAAGCATTATCAAATCATGAATGGTAGTCTAGCACTATCCCTCAAGAGGAAGGTATATAACAGCTGCATCTGACCGGTACTTACCTACGGAGCAGAAACCTGGAGACTTACAAAGAGGGTTCAACTTAAATTGAGGACGACGCAGCGAGCGATGGAAAGGAAAATGATAGGCGTAACCTTAAGAGACAGGAAGAGAGCAGAGTGGGTCAGGGAACAAACGGGGGTTAAGGATATCATAGTTGAAATCAAGAAGAAGCACATATAATACACTTCTAATATGGTACATTAGTTCTTGGGCTAACATGGCGTGCATTCATTCGTCCTCCAGGTGGAGCGAAGTACTTAAGTGCTCGTAAGAGGAAGCGTAGACGCTCGCTCAAGAAGCACTAAGGCTACGGGCGCAGTGAGAAATAAGGTGGACTTGACACGAACGAGGCTCCGTGCTCAGACTTAACCTTTCAATTGAGTTCCCTCGAATAGGAGGTGTCGCTATGCGTTCTCTGCAGGCGCCCTGATGGGGAAAAATAAATGAAGAATACATGAAAGAGAAAAGTGCGTAATGGGATTCCGTCGAAGCGTGAACATAAGTGGAGATAAGGAAAGTGCTGATGTCACAGTAAAAAGCGAGAGAAAGGGAGGTGACGGAGAATGCTCGGAAGCGAGGGAAGTATTAAGAGAAAAACTCTGCAGGAACCATTGGCGACAATCGTCGACGTAATCGAATAGACGAGCTTTTCCAAAGCCGCACGCTAACCTAAAGGACTACATCCTGCGCTATAAGACGGTGTACAGTAAGATACCACTTAAATGATCGTTAGTTAAAGGAACTATTCAGTTGTAACTTGTACGAACCTCCTTTAAATCCCCCGTCGAAGCGGCATTGGGCCCAATGCTAACGAGTTTAAGGTTAATGAAATTACTGCAGAGCGCCTTTCTGTTCTACCAACATATTTTGTGATACCATATAATGGCTCTCATGTCATATTAATCAGAAATTGTCTGAAAGACTGCGTACAGACAGCGCTTTGCGTTTTGAGGACTATGTCATCTGTGATTCTAGCGTTGAGACATGCGCCACTCTGTCTGCAGAAGAGATTGTAGCGAGCGTCCTACCTCAGGAAGAAGAAGAGGATGAAGTAACCCTTGCAGAGGAGGCACCAAGAATTTCATCTAAAGATGTACTGATGTACTTGGAAAAAGTGAAGTCCTTTGCTGCCCAGCAGAGTGTTGTGACGGAGATGGTTTGTGAGAGCTTGGTCACAGTGACTCAATTCATCACCACTGCAGTCCCAAGTGCACAAGTGCAGCTAAAGATTACTACATTTCTGGAAACATGCTAAATAAGTAGAAATTCACATTGAAATAAGCGGCATTGAATATAAAAGGGTTGAAATTTCATTTCATCAACCACGTTTTCTTTAGCTCCTGGTAACAAGTTGAAACATAGCTGTTTCAGTTCAACGAACTTTCACTTTAACGAACTTTTTCCTGGCGTCTCTTGAAGTTCGTTCAAGTTTCACCGTATACCGAAATTTATGAAGAGTACGCTCCCGTGTGCTTGCCCGAGTGTGTACTTAGGAAGGGTAAAACGATGGGCAGGCGCTAATTGGCACGGAACACCACTTTATGACATCATCCTAGGAATTATGTCGCTCATTACACCATTAGGCCGTATTGCTCAAAGGGCAAGGGGTATTGCTCAAATTGTATGCGCAAAGCTACTCAATTTACACAAAGACGTCGACCCAGCTCGTAACGCTTGGCTCAAAGCAACGTATGCCGCACAAGCTGCTTCTCGATGACTTCTTCGCGTGAAATCGATTCCCACAATTCGTGGGATCTGCCGTTTTTTTTCCACGTCTTGTGTTCTCATTGCAAAGCTTGCGTTGAAGCCATGAACAGCAAATGGTGCTATGCAGACACTTTCAAACATAGAGTTTCCTAATAATACACTGGAGGGAAATCTGGCGCTAGTGTCTATGGGAGCTGCAACGCACAGCGCTTCAGCCAGCATGGAAATGATGGGTGGTACATGGATTCGTCTTAGCTTCGTTCTTTCGGCTCCGTTTGTCTCTGTGTGGCCTGCAGCCGCTTTGTCGCAAGACGAAGTTCAGCAAGCGTTCAGCAGTAACACGTCACCACCTTGACCTTTTTAGGCTGACCAATTCAAATAGGCTCACGAAGTTCTCAATGATTCATTCTTTTACCCGAAACAAAAGCCGAAACACAACAGTAAACAAAGCCACAAGTGTGTTCGAAGCCGCAAGCCTGAAGATTAGGCAAATCCATCTACAACCCATCATTCCCATGGTGGCTGAACGATCGCAGCGCCATAGTCTCCTCTAGTAAAAATTGTGGGAAACTCTATGCTGTCAAATACCGCAGCGTTTCCAAATCTTTTAATGGCGGCATTTAAAGCCAGTCAGCGAGGCTATTGGAGTAGTCTAGACAACATACTGGCATTCTAGTGTCCGGGATAGCTACCCAGCTCAGTCCAGTACAGTCTTGCAGTAGAAGTAGAGTGTCAGCTGATGAAGTTGCCAATGCCAACATGTATTCAGATATTGAAGGCAAGTTGGTATTGTAAAAGCCCAGCGCAAGGCGCGCTTTGGCGTTGAGCGACACGGTGCTCCGCAATATGGCGTGTCCCTGGGCGCCCCTGCATGATCCCCCGGGACGCCGCACAGAGCAGTACATAGGTGGCTGCGGTCCACGTCAAAGTTGGCCCGAGAGACGGCGTGAAGTTCTCACACAGGGCGCCCATTATTCTGAGGTTAACTGATGGTCCACGCGAGGGTGTTCTTTTCCATCCCGAAAAGTCAGTTCGAAGAATGACGTATACATAGGGGTCATTTATCGCTCGTGGCTTGTTTTTTTTTTCTTCTCGTTTCTCATGCGCAAGATGGCGCGAAATGCGTCTAGCCTGTCACCATCCATCTACCGGCAGATTGCAGCGATGTCGCTTGAAGAGGCCGTTCGCTCAAAGAGACAAAATAAATAAATAAAATGGGGGGAATCGGAATAGAATCGCCACTTTATCGTGATGTCATTGAAACCACCGCAGTGTTCCCTGGTTACCCGTAACAGGACTAGCGATACACTATGTCCACGTATTTCCACGCAGACGTGTTGCACGTCGGGCTCTTTTAAGATTGGGCAGCTACCTGAATAACCGAAAGCTGGGCGTGTTAGAAAGTTGGCTTCGCACCTTCTAAAATGAAGCTGGAGAGGAGCATCTGCTATGCTCGTGTTGTTATGCTGTCTTTTGTCGTCTAGGATAGTAGATTGGGCTATCTGGGAGTAGTAGCAGTTGAAGTACAGTAGTTAAATTAGCAGTAGTAGTAGTAGAAGTAGTAGAGACTTTATTGATGTACGCTAAATCTCGTGTGGTGCCTTATGGCAGGGCCCCTGTGTTTGTCGGGCCCGTTCTAGGGGTCGCCAGTTGGCTTCCCGAGTCCAGTTTGAAGAGTTTTGCCTCCCAGTGCCAATCCATTTTGCAGAGAAGCATACTCACACGAGAAATCGGACACAGCTCGTCTTCTCTCTTAGTCCATGTGTATTAACACACGGACTACATGATGCGTCGGTGCTCTACGTGATGGGTCGTCATCCTTTGCTCTTTACACTCGAAGGCGCACTTAAATACGTCTAGTATTACTGCAACTCGGAAAAGAACCCGCTATCCGTTTACGCATCTGAAGATGAGGACGAGCGTACCACGTCTTCCATATTAATTGTGTTGTCTTCATCCGCTTCCATAAATTGAGTAGTCTCTCGGCCACTCAGGCGATGTCTCTACGGAGTCATCCTGTTAGCAAGACACGGCCACACAATCGAATAGACTATGGGAAGTCCTTAGCGAGGCGCTGACATCGGACGCGGCCAGCATCCGGTAATTAGTCGGAACGGCAGCTGATTGCTGCCGTGGCATTTTTGCAACCCCGTTATTTATTCCGTTTGACCCGTATTTCTGCCAACGTTGCGCGTATTTTATTGGGGTTTGACTGAACCGTGAGTCCGGGACAGAAGAAGCAAAAAAAGAAATAATTGTTTTACAGGAATTCAAGTTCATGCAAATGCTTGGCGTGAGGTGACGTGACGTGACGTAGTTTCCTGCTAGAACCGATGCGGTCGTTCATTTTTATGTCGACGAGGACTTAATTTTGGAGCCCAGTGAGCTTTTACGGTGTCAACGTTTGAGTAAACTTTGACAATCGGTAAACTTTCGGGACCCTTGGGAACTGAGGCAACAGATTCCCAGAAAATTGGGCGGGGGGGGGGGGGTGATTGCGTAATTCAGCTGACCATGTCAACCAGTCTACGACTCTCCCAAAGTCCTTCTTGACTTGTGGCGGCTTGTAGAGCCCTCATGTATTAATCAGCGGGGTGTAACGTTGGGCAAGTTGGTTCATATAGTTTAACAAATGATTTGTGGCGCTAACTGAGAACGAGGAAAAAAAGATGTAGAAGACAGGATATCGGCAAGCGCCCTTATTTATTTATATTGATGTATTCGCATGCACAGCAGCGTTCACCGCACATACCCAGAAGGTTTCAAACAGCGAACTGTCGCAGAGTACGGTTCAACTTCGACTGCATTAGATGAAGTAGACTGCAATCCATAATGTTTGCTACCCCTTCCCCCGTGTAAGGTAGCAAATTGGGTGCAACCTGCTTAAACTCCCTGACTTTTTTTTTTTGCCTTTCTCTCTCTTGATGTATTCGCGTTTCACATTGGTAGCACCGCTGGGCGCAGGTCGCGCCGCCAATACCGGGGAAGCTTCGCGACTGTTTTATAGTGATCTGTTAAAATTACGCGCAGGACGCGAGCAAGGTGGTTAGTAGTAAAGTTTGTTCGGGAGCTTACGCGTGCACCAGCGATAAGACGATCACTGATCACTTATCAACGATAAGTGATGTATTAAAGATGACGCATTCCGCCGATGATCAGACCACCGACGACCGACGCCTGTGCTCTCCGCTTTCGCTGCACTTTGACTGTTGCCTCTTTTCTGGGCACAAGTTCGCTCATTAAAGCGTTTCATATTTACCGGCTGCGTTTGATTTCTTCACCGTCACAACCACATGACAGTATGACGGGTTCTGACGTCCTATCGTTTCTTGTTTTACTATTTCCCTTGTTTCTCAGTTTGCGCAGCAAATGCTTTGTCCAGCCGTGCATTCATCACCGAGACTGATGACACGTCTTTTACCGGATGCTCTATTTCACCAGCAATTAAATTTTCTCCAGTCTATATTTCCTCACAGATTGAGGTTCGGTCGAGTATTTGCGCGGGGGGGATGCGTCTACCGTTCGGCTCAGGGGTCAGTTCGTTAACCTATACCAAGGGCTCAGCTCCATAGTAGATAAGTACATGGAACAAGTCCAAGTTCTACTCGAGAAAAAGTTCACTTAGGGCGCACCACGAACAAGCCAGCCTCTTAATTGAGAAAACTTTATTCACATCTCGCGTGACGTTGTGTACTGTGCTTTGCGCCGCTTTTTACAAATTTCATTATCATCATCATCATCAAGCTGACTCCGCCCACTGCATTGCAAAGGCCCCTCCCATGTTTTGCCAATCAACCCGGTCCTGTGCTTCCCGCGGCCACGCTCACGGCCGGTCTGGAGGCGCGCGCTCGCTCCTTCCTTTACGGCCTGCGCACGGGGGGCTGTTGCTACCTATGGCCGCAATTTCGTGGGGGCGCTCCGAGCCAACTGCTCCTAGGGTGCCTTGATGCCCGCGCGCTCCGCTGAGGGTGAGGACAGGCGCGTCGTCTGCTACGACGGCCGCCATTGCGAATCCCGCCGCCGCTCGGCAGCATGCGGAACGCGCTACACAAAGCGCTTGCGGTGCGCGGATACGTCCCGAAATAAGTGCACGCTAGTGAGCTTTCTCTTTTTCTTTTCTTTTTTTGAGGCTTGGGCAGCTTTTATTGCTGTTTTTGCCTAAATGTTTAAGGAAGCATGTAATTTATGTAAGCTGACGGCCTGTGCATGTGTTATGCGCTAGAGGTAGACGTAGACTCCGTTATGTTGAAAACCAATCCTCTTCCTTACGCCGGAAACGACAAAGTCTAAAGCCTTACTTAATTTTCTCGTAAGCTCTGCATTCCAAATACACAAACAATCGTTTAAAGTATTTGTATACATGTCGGCAGCAGCAGCAGTATATGTATCTGAACACACACAATTTAGTGTTGCGAAGCTACCTAAGCGCGATTAAGGTGGCTCATTTTGCTAAGTTTGCAAACAATTTACTCGTTAATATAAATGGCAGCATACATATTGTACACAGAATAAAGGGCCGAGGGGAAGTATGGTGCGATTATCCTGCTAAAATGAAACGAAAGCTTCTTCATCATTATTGTTTCTTGCTCACAATCTGTAGCCGCTACTGTATCGGCACTCGAGTTGCACCTTGAGTCCTTATCAAAACGATGAATACGTTGTTGAGTAGTATGCCGTAAAACTTTGCATGCGCGCAGTATCAGTGCGTTTTTCCTTCTTTTTGTATCTGCAGTTTCTTTTTGTGTATCTGCAGGTTTTCTCGCATGCCCAATTGCATGCACATAATATTGAGTGTTTCCAATACTGTATAACACTTTGTGCGGCAGATGCTCGGCGTCGGTTATTTGTCTCTTTTATTAATAATAATATCCAGGGTTTTTCTTGCCAGAACTATGATGTCATTATAAGGCACACCGTAGTGGAGGGCTCCATAAATTTTGACCATCTGGTGTTCTTTAACCTGCACTGACATCACACAGTACACGGGCCTCTAGCATTTCGCCTCGACCTAAATTCGACCACCGCGGCCGGGATCAAACCCGTGACTTTCGGGTTAGCAGCCGAGCTCCGTCACCACCATACCACCGTGGCGGACGTATTTTTAAAGCGAAAGCCTTAAATGCCTCATCAAACGCGAAATTTGACCGTCGGCGTCCAGCGTCTACGGCGTCAGCATACCACGACGTTGAGGACGAGGGACGAAAAAATCGTCACGTGATGACGTCACCATATGATGTCATCATGGCTTCACAAATTTTGGCGTGACGTTATATGATGCCGTTATCACATGACATCGTAGCTTGGTCAAAAGTGGGCAGATCACGGAGGCAGTGCAAAACCAGGTGAGGTGCGTCCGATCTTGGAGGCAATGCAAAACCGCGCTTTGGGCGCAAAAAACTGAGAAGAAAATGGCTTTCGCTTTCGAGCCGTCTTAAGCGAACGTATAAGGGAGCCTGTGAGTTTTTATTTCATTAACTGGTTTTCCCTGACGAACTCATTGTACAACTTGACTGTGTTTCTCGTATTTTTTACTGACATAGCGTGTCTACAGTACACAATGCTTCCCCGTCTTGTTGTTGTTTTCGTGCGTCTTCTTTGTATAGACGCTTCGCGAGAACTGTTTGTATGCGCATTCCTCTATGAGCCTTCAGGGCTTACATTATTAATAAATAAATTATGCTTGCTGAAAGAAACGAGATACTGAATGTGTGTGTGTGTGTGTGTGTGTGTGTGTGTGTGTGTGTGTGTGTGTGTGTGTGTGTGTGTGCGTGTGTGTGTGTGTGTGTATGTGTGTGTGTGTGTGTGTGTGTGTGTGTGTGTGTGTGTGTGCGCGTTAATATCCAGTGTACAGGCCATTTATTTGTGGGCATTAATGCTGCGCTGACAGAAGCAATTACAGAAATAAAACGCAAATTACACAATAAAACACAACTGCCACTAGTCGATTCACAGTGATCGTAAATAATTAAAAAAACAGAAACTGCGTAATTATTTAAGACAGGACGAAAATGCAACCTTGAAACACAGAAACAGGGAAGGATAAAAAACATTTAACTGGACACATACATACACGGGCATCAGACCAGCACAGAAGGCGTACTTGAAACACGGAAAGGAATATAAAAACAAGAACCCGCCGTGGTTTTAACTATGGTGCTTGACTGGTGTCCCGAAGGTTGCGGGATCGAATCCCGGCCGCAGCGGCTTCATTTCGATGGAGGTGAAGTGACAGAGGCCCGCGTACTTAGATTTAGGTGCACGTTAAAGAACAACAGATGGTCAAAATTTCGGGAGCCTTTTACTATATTCGGCGCCTCTCATAATCATATCAGGGTTCTTGGGACGTACATTCTCACAAATAATTCTTATTAGGAAAAAAGAAGGATCTGATCTGCACACAAACACGCACAATATATTCCATGATACATTTCAAATCACCAAAAAAAGCGAAGGCAAAAATCAAAGGCAGATACAGGACCAATTAAGTGCAGTAAAGAATGTTTGGGAAGAAAAATGCAGGATTCATGCACACGTGAACCAAAGCATTTTAAGCATGTAGCTGATATCAGTGTGTCCATTTATTACGCAAGGTTAACACCGGCAGGTTATCCTTGCATGTGCATTCGAAATACCGGCCGGAAACTTACGCTGCAAGTGCATAATGTGTTCTTCGGATGCCGCTTGTCACGTTTGATTTTTACTGTCCAAAGAAACCTCGTATCTTCTAAAACGATACACCTCCCAGCGTTTCTGGAATGATTGCTGCACTGCGGCACGCAACACCCGGCCATGGTGACGGTAGCGAGCGCATAAAACTGGAGGGAAACGAGCACCGACCTAAAAAGAGCACGCGCGCCACGCACAAGTGACAGGGCGGGGGATTCAAAATGGCGGCCACGCTGCCGCCAAGGCCGAGGAGGCGGCACCTGCCCTTTCAAAAGCTGACACCACTCTAAGCGGGGGCGCGCGCATCGAGGCACTCTAACTGCTCCTAGGGTGCCTTGATGCGCGTTTTGTTGCGCATCGAGGCACACTAACTGCTCCCCGGCCGTTGCGGAGGCTAGCGCGCGCAGGGAGTGCTCGGCTTCCGACTTACCGTGGCGCTTTCTGAAGTTACTCTATAAGGTATTCATGGTACCAATGCGATAGAAACATGGTAGTAAGTATGTATGATGACTCTGGTAAATTCCGCTTTACAGAAGTGGTGGCGCAGGCCGCTCATAAGCCCGCTTCTGTTGCTCGGCGAAGCATCGACGCGGTTATAACGCAGCCTTGTTTTTTTTTTAGGTTTCTGTAACTTCGAGAATAAGTAAGAGGATGAACATTGCGTTTGGTTGAGGAAACGGTTTAATCATGGTTTAGGAAATGTTTATTTCAAATGTATGTGCCGGCCGTCGCTGTACTTGAAAATAACAAAATTGCACATTTTTGTTGGAGGCATCTTAATTCGTGATTTAATATTGAAACAAATACTTCAAAAAAGTGAAAGTCACTGCATAATGGGGACGGCCACGCTGCAGACGAAGAGGAAACATAAAAAACATTCAGAGAATCATTTCAATGGGAAACAGAATGTTTTCCTTGGTACTACAACAATATGCGCATGGAGAACCGAAAAAAAATCACTGCTGGTAAAACACTGTAGTGACGATCACAGTTTAAAGGAGTCAAGTCTGTCACAGCCTGATATGCTTCCGCGGGGGCTTGTGAATAAAACCAGAAGGCCTGTCATTCTGATCTGTTAACTTTTTTGTGTAGTTAATAAGAAGAATCCGGAGAAACTTCTCAGAAAAAATATGAGCCAGCACTCTCGCGTGACTCTTGTCCACACCTTCCGGACAGTCCAGAAGTGGCGAATCTTCAAGGTATGGCTCAACAGTCAATTGCAGAGTCACGAGGATTTTCGTTCGAGGAAGATATTTGACTGCTTTCTCGAAGAACGTCACAATTGTGTCCAGCATTGATAGTAACTCCGGCTTTGGGTATAGTGTAGATCATAGGCTTCTTGCTGACGGAGAAGATGATACAAAGGACTGCTCGTTTTGTTTGTCGTCACTAGCATGGCGCATGTTTCGCAACCGACGTCAGTGATGAGTTTGGCAATGTAACCACCTACATACACTAAGCCTGAATAGGCAACAGAGTTCGGTGGTTTGCGAGGAGGTTCTCGCAGAGCTTCAAGTTCCTCAATAACATCTTCCGAAATAGACATCGCCGCTTCTTCAATGTTTTCGTCGCGAATGCCCATGTCTTTTGAAGGTAGCGCCTTTTCCTTGACAATGTGAGTCAAAGCAGCTGTGACGGCTCTTGCGTCTAGCGCGTCATTGCCCCCGCACATTGCCCTCAATTTTCCAAACATAGCCTCTATAGGATCACTGTTAAATTTCTTCGTGAGCACATAGTTTACTCCTTTTCTCAGAAGAAATTGGACTGTCTCCACTGTGGACTGTGGTGAAAAGCAGGGCAGTGTACGTCTCGTCTGTAAAGTTTCCTACGCCAGCGGTGACAGAAGAATCCTGGATGCGCTTAATGTAGCCTGAAAATTCATTTTCCAGCCTCAGCAATCGGCTGTCGTCCTGCTTTGAGATGGGAAGTTTGCAGTCATTTCCACTGTACGTAGTGTTGTGAATGTCGAACTATCTCTTTATGGCTTTCATGAAGTTGATTGTGGATGCTGCATCCTTGAATAGAACAATAGAGGAGTTGCCCCTCAAGTTTCGCAGATGTTCCAGTGCGCCAATGACTTGGAGCGAGAATACTTGCACTGCACGCATTACATTCATCTCTTCCAGGTTATATGGGTAATCCCCTCTGTGACGTTGTAAATATGCGTGGCCCACCAAAAATGCACTGCTGTGGCAGCTGGGGTTCTCTAACGTGCACCTAAATCTAAGCACACTGGCCTCAGGCATTTTCGCCTCCATCGAATATAAGGTGGTAGGGTCTTAAAATATATTGTTGTTGCTAGTAGCGCTGCGTTGCGTCTTCTATTGCCGAGTGCCGAGAAAGGCAGACTGTCCCCACACGCACCTGTACTTCCTTCACCGCTTGCTACAACCGAAAGAAGTAATTAGCACGAGAAATTGGCCAGGCACAGCTGGTTTACAACACGAAGCGCATGCGGCGAAACGCGCTTTGGGCGGTTGGCTCGCGACGCCCTCACGCGGAGCGCGCCGTCGTGACTGTATAGAAAAAGTTCCATTGTACTCCCGGCAGCTGCTCAGGCCGTAAGGGAAGGAGCGAGCGCGCGCCTCTAGACCGGCCGTGCCACGCTATCCCCGCAAACTTCCTAACATCTGCCCACCTAACTTTCTGTCTTGCCTTCGCGCGCTTGCCTTCTCTGGAGATCCACTCTGTCACTTTTAATGACCAGCGGTTACCTTTCCTTGTCGCTACATGCCCCGCCCACGCCCATTTCTTCTTGATTTCGACTAAGATGTCTTTAATTAACACGCGTTTGTGTTCTGACCCACTCTGACTTCTTCATGTCCCTTAAGGTTACACCTATCATTCTTCTTTCCTGTGGCTCGCTACGTAGTCCTCAACTTAAGTTTATCCTTTTTCGCAAGCCTCCATGTTTTGCTTACGAATTAATGATACACTCAGGAGTGACAATCACAGCGTGGATTTGTTTGCTAAGGCATTCAAGGAGACTGGCTCTGCAGGACTGTTACGGCTATTTTGACAGCACCGCTAAAGTTGCCACCTTGACTTTGACATACCGAATGCGATCGCCCCTATATTGTGCCGAGGGAGACGGGCAAGCGAGCTTTCCCCCAAATAGCTCCTGTAGTGCGGAGAAGCCCTGGTATGGTGAGCTGTTCAGCGAGTAACAGTTGGAACCCGCAATAACGAAATCGGCGGGGAAAGCACAAAATTTCGCTCTTGGGGAATTTCGTTAGCGCGAGAATGCGGCAGAAAAGACATGGAATTTACAAAAAAAAACACATTTTATTTCCAAAAGTCAGTAAGTTTGCTTTACCGGGCCTTACCATGCAGCAATTTCATGCCTCTCGATCGGGAATCTCGTTTGCCACGGCACAGAGTTCGCCCCATGCACTGGTAAGTGACGGCGGCAGTGCGCTATTACCAGTACCGTCATGAAGTGCGCCTACAGGTGAACCTTCTTCCGGCTCCGCTGGATCAGCGCGGATCAGCGCAGAATCGTGCACAGCGAGTTGCACGCAACGCCGAATTCTTCGGCGATGTCCATTTTTTCCCTGCCCTTTTCCACATCACTGATGATCGGAGCCTTATCTTCCAGAGTGATGAACTTCCGCTTTTTCGTTGGAGGCGGCATCTTCGCAGGCAGCGAAATCGGACGAAGCAATCGCAACACACAGTTCACGTTGCACCAAGCGACCAAGAAAACGCTCCACACACGCGACCATGAGCGCGCAAAGCCGACAAAGCCAAGCACAGAGCCAAGCCAACGAACGAAACTCCATGAGGAATGTGGATTTGGCTACGTAGTCCGCGATTACGAGCAGGTGTTTTGGCAAGCCATCATCATCATCATTGCCACCAGCTTTATGTTTTTTTTTTTTTGTAAACAATGATGGCGGCTGCTTCCCAAATGCACTGTAGCGATAGTTTTGCACAATTTAAGTGTAGCATGAATGCATTTCAGCAGTTTTCGAATGTAGTTAATGTTGCGAGAGTAGATTATTTGCGCACTCGTGTTTCAAAAATTTCGTTAATGAGGGACTGCGGTATGAATATCTTTCGTAGTCGCGAGTTGCGAAATGCATTGACTCCTACGGGCGTTCGCCGGTTGGTTGGTTGGTTGAAAAACTTTATTTGGGTCCTGCAAGGCCGGTGCTCCGAAAATATTTCGTTGCGGTGAGAATTTCGTTCCCTCGGGATTTCGTTATCGCGGGTTTCGACTGTATAACAATGCTGGCAGTTTTTCTTCACGATGTTGCGCGGCCCCGAATACTCAACGTTAAGCCTAATATCTGCCACTGAGCACCGATGGTGGTGACGACTTGGTGATAACATTTTATGAGCTTCTCCACGTCTTTCTTTTTAAAACTGCATATAGCTTTTAAATTATATCCTGCGCTGGCCACTTAACGTATGGGTCATTCCATATCAAGTGTGCGCAGTGTTTTTCCGACCATGCCAATCACGCTGAAAAAAAAAATCGTGCTAATATGTGAACGTGAGAAGTAGTTCTTTAGGCGGTATTTTTCGGGAAAACATTTTGTGATGCATAGCGAGCATCAGAAAACTTCGAACTTTGCACACAAATGGAACTGTGTGGCGCAAAATAACTTATACGAAGTTACTGCTTTGAGCCATTCATTCATTCATTCACAAAACTTTATTGAGAGTCCTGAAGCCCGGTCTCTTCAGACCGAGGCGGGCCATTGCTACGAAACAATTTTTTTCTTTATCTGAAAGTACCGGCCTTCCGCGGCTCTGATAGTTTCTTCGTTGTAACAGCGAGGCTATTGAGGAAATCGTTTCTTGCGAGTCGATCTAGGAAACTATCGGCATCATAAACGGGTATGTGCCACAGAAATTGGCTAAATCCCACTACTCGCCACTGGTCCAATAAAAAAAGAAGACAAGAGTTAGCTCAACAAACGGCTGCGAAGAAACAGGTGCTTCTCGCTGCACCCTCCCTGTCTACGCCAGTGCCCAGTGTACTTGTCCGATTTACAATTTATTGCTTAAAGAGACACTAAAGAGCAGAACGATTTTTCTCGCATTAGTAAAGCAGTCTTCCACGATACCAAAAACACCACGCATGCTGCTAGAAGACGCTTAATAAGCGAGAAAACGCGCAAAAAGAAAATGCAGGTGTCGACGCCACCTTGGAATTTCCGCACCATTTGCCGTGACGTCACCTATTTTTGACGGCGCCTGCTTGGGCCTACGTAGTTCCTAATCGGTTAAATCGAAGTACATTGTCCTCTGAGGTGGCCAGAGACTTGACATAACGAGTTTGTGGAAATTTCGTCCAGCCAGTGGCGCCAAAATACGTTAAATGCTCTTTGAAATCTTTTAAGTCACGAATTACAAAGTTCAGCGCGAAATTTAAAAATGAAACATTGAACTTGGTTTTCTCCTCTAATAATAAACCTATGGTGGTGAAATAAACTACACAAGAGTTCTGCGAGCACACTTTATCAATATAAACCAATTCATTGTTTCTCTTTAGTGTCCCTTTAAATCGGTGTTCAGGAAAGTTAGTACTGCTTCCGCGAGACAAATGAACTGAGACGACTACCAAAACCACCTTGTGAGGTACATTTACACTGCCACGGTGCACGTGGCCAGGCTATTGCGCTGCTACTCATAATGGTTTCAGCACAGTTGATGTTTTAAGCCTCGTTCTTTTGACGGCAGAGCTGTTTAAGCGGAGCGTTGGTCTGTGACGGGTGAACATAAATGATCACCGTTATGAACCGGCACGCGCTCTTTTCACCCTCTTCTGCGTCACTCCCAGAACACGCGCACCAATTTCTCCGGTGTGGCCTGCGATAACGCTGATGGGTAAGAAAACGAGTAGAGAGAGAGGAAGAAAGAGAGATATATAAAAAGAGACGTTGTTGGCAAAAAAGATTTCTTCGCGAAGCGGGATTCGAACTCGCGCGCCCATGATACGAAGTGGAGCGTCGTAACGACTCGGCTATCAAGGCACGCTAGCATAACATGGCCTTGTACAGTATGCCAAGGGGGTGGGAGAGGGAAGTGAGAGACGTGAGGTTGAGGAGGGAAAGGGAGTAAGGCATAGCATAGAAAGGAAGAAATAGAAAGGAAAGAAAGAAGAGAAAAAAAAAAGCCAGAGAGAGAATCAAAGAGAAGTATATATACAGAAAGAGATAGAAAGAAAAAAGAAGCGAGAAATAGAGACAGGGAAAGAAAGGGAAGACGAAAGACAGAAGCAGCGAGAAATATAAAGAAATAATATACAGAGAGAAAGAAACTGAAATAAACAGAGACAAAATGAAAGAAAAAAAATCACACCATCTCCCGCTAAAGGGGACCATGAGGCGATGCGAAGCAGCGTTTCGGCATGTAGAGCCCGCGTTTCAGACAGGGAGTGGAGAGGGGTAGGAGAGAGGGGAAAGGGGAGAGGTTGAGAAGAAGTGGAGGGGGGATGGGGAAAGGGTGTGGAGAGGGAGAGGAGGTGTGTGGAGATGGCTTGCGCATGCGCAGTAAGGGTGGTCACGCCGCACACCAACACCGGATTGAACTCCGCTATAAGATGCTTCACATCTAAAACAGAGAGAGAAAAAGAAACAAAGAAGGCCGCTCAGCTCTGCACTTCCTTCAGGCTTGGCACCACTTGTGCGAAGCTGCCTTTTTTTTTTTCATTGAAAACGGCAGAAATGGCCCTATGTTCGTGGTTGTGAAAACCCACGCTTAAGCGCTTGTGTGTCTGCAGCTTTAAAAGGGCCCGTTATAGGTAGACTTTCGCCAGACTGCTACAGGGGAGCACAAAGCCAAGCAGACGCTTCGCGCCTATGCGATCCTGCACATTGCGACCCGTATGTCGAACCCGTTACTTCTAATCTGGGGCGTAATCACTGCCTTAGCCGCCGCACCGCCGTCACCACGGATATCATTCGCATGAAGCGCCTGTAAACGAAAAAAAGGGCGTCAAGGGCAAATGTTAAGGGAACAGCAACCCAGCTCCCCGTAAACTACAAGAGAAACCAAAATATACGGTCCCTATTGGTAGCTCAGACGACCCACGTCTAGTGGCTTGCGCTTGCTTTTCTTCCGTAGCTGTGACCTTTTCTGCAGTATCGGATACGAAGAAACTGGCCACAGCCCAAGACATACGCAGTGCTAGCCACACACACACAAAAAGCAATCAAGGCACACTCTGTCCTGAGGCGCTTTTTTATTAAGAAACACACAAAACCAAATGAAACCACACAATCTGCAAGATGACTGCAATACTCGGTGCAACCCGCCCAAAATGCAGTCGACCTCGATTAACAACTTTTGAAGGAGAACAAACATCGCATCATCACAAATGGGCGGAATGAAAAGGCGATCCTTCTGGGATGCTTTGCGCCCGAACAAATACAAGGCATGGAAAGAGAAGGAAAGAACAAGAAAGAACTGTGCTGGCTGCATGCATGGCCCAAAGTGGATGAAAGCGGCGCTCCAAACCCTGTTTGCCGAACTTTTTTTTTTTTCGCTTCGCTATGTTGCCAGAGGCTACCACTACATCGTTGGGTACAAACGTCCTCGGCAGAGTTTGCCCTCGCGTCTTGCGAGCAATAGAAGAAACGCCGTGCCGCGCGTAAACGCCAATAGCGCTGCGACTGCTACTCGCCGTCGTCGCCTGGCTTGCATTCAATTTCTTCATCGTGGCGCGAAGCGCGAGGAGAGCGTCTCGTATCGACCGCGTCGTCGCGCCGTCCCGTCTCGCTCGAGTCAACGCCGCAGCCGCCGGCACGTGAACTGTGCGCCACCCCTTGTTCGTCGGCTGTCTGTTGCGCGCCGCCGCCATCTTGGGCGCCCTTTTCAATGCCCTCGCATGTCATTGCCGACTGATCCTCCCCTCCGTGGTCTCGACCGCTAGCATCTCGTTCCGCGACGTAGTCGGACGTCACTCCATCACTTCCGGATGTTACGTCACTTCGAGACGAGTCCTTGACGTCGCCGCCGGTCGCACAACCGCCGTCTCCCAAAGCCCCGTCCTCTTCTCCAGGGCGCTGCTCGATCAGACGTCCCTCTTCGATCTTTGTCGCCGCACAGGCACTTCCAGCCACGACGTCTTCTGCGGCCTCAGCTGAATAATCGGCGTCGTCCGCCGCTTTCCATTCGCCCACTCTAGCCCGCGAAGTCGTCCGACGCACCCAGTCGTCCACTTCCGAGTCAGACGGTTCGTCGTCCGTGTCCGAGTCGTCCTCGAAGACGCGTTTACGAGGGCGGCGGAAAGCTCCTCGGGTACCGCCTTCCCCGACTGCGTTTGATGTCTCGACGCCTTCGTCATCCTTCTTCTGCTCCTGGTCTTCTTCATTCTGACGTGCGACCACGCCAAAGTCGCCGTTGTTGCCCGCGCTAAGCGCGTCCTCGCGCGCTGTGTTTTTCGGAGAATGAAGACCGGGCGACAAGCAGTGCGCGATGCTATCGGCCACGTTCTGTCGTTGGCGCCGCTTCGCCCGTTGGAAGGGACGAGTCTCTTTAGGCGTCACTCCTCGTTCGCCAGAGCCTCCGGCCACCGTACATGTTGGTAGGTCGCCTTCCGAATCGTCCAGTAGGAGAGAGCGGAGTTCGTCCCTGACGCCGCGCACAACAGACGCCAGTTCCTCGACGGCGGCCATCCCTCCGCTGTCCCTGTAGCGTAAGTCGGTCTCTGCCGACGACGCGTGGACAGCGATGCTATTCGACGGACGGCCGAACTCGAACGGCTCGGAACGCTCTGACTGTTGGGGCACGTCTTCGTTCGCCGCCAACAGTTGGGAAATGACGTTCGACGCCGGGCGTTCGCTCGGTAAACGCCGCTCTTCCGCTGCGTGAGCGGAGCTGGATTCGGCTGCGTCCCGGCGTCCCGACAAGTGCATGGCGTTCCTGGCGTTCTTCATGCGCACGATGATCTCTGCGCAGAAGGACTCCCCTTCCGAAGAGTACTCGCTCTCGTCGTCACCGTCGTCGTCGCCTTCGTCCGCCTCGTCTTCGCAGTCTTCGGCGTCCCTCGCAACTGGCGCCCTGTTCCAAGACGCTAAGGCCGCCGCCCTATCCGCCATGGTGGCAGTCACCATTCCTACTTCGCGCTGCGGTCGCCCGTCGTCCGCTTCTCCCGGTTCAGCGTCGTCTTTCGTCGCCTCGACACTGAATTGCAGCTGGTCCGCTACGCTGAGGTTTCTCTCCGTTTTCCCGGGTTTGACATCTTGCGAGGCTGCTGCGGCCTCTCGTTTCGCGCTGTCTGTCGCATTCGGGCAAGCTGAATCGTTCCGAGCGATCACTTGCGCCAGTTCAGCGGTGGTCGCCGATTCAGTGTTAGAGGACCCCCGACGCTCTCCCGCTCCTTCGCCAGTACAGTCGGTGGCTGAGACCGCCTCCGCTTTCCTCGACGGCTGCTCCGTGATGTCAGCGCCCGTCTTCGATGATCGTGGTGGCTCCTGCCTGTACACTTGGCCGTCCGCACTCTTGCCTACGGCCTGTTGGTTGGAAAGCGACACGGAGCATCGAGAGGCGAACTCGCTGTGAAGCGTGTCGTCTCCGGTTGGCCATTCGCAGCTGTCTTTGGCTGACAGATCGAGAGAGTCGACTGACACGTCTGCCGATGAACTCAGGGTGGAAGAAGCGCCTACGGACGCGTTTCCCGAGGCGCCGTCTACGTCCTGGGAATTTTTCCCCACGCTCGTAGGCGCTGAGCGGGACTCGACGCCTCGCTCCGCGTGAAGAATGCTCTCCTTTCGGGTCTTCCCTTCGGCAAGCGTGCTTTCATCGTCACGTGTCGGCTGTTGCTCAACCTTACCATCTTCGGCTAACGACTGTCCTTGTTCCAAGTAGGCCTTGTCGCGCTTGCCGGCTTCTGCCGCCTTTCTCTCCCCGGGCTCACCGGCACCGACGACTGCTACCACGCCGTCGCCGACTCCGCCGTCACGATCTTCCGGGACCACGGACAACCCATGTTCTCGAGGCGAGCTTCGTGCTCGTTCCTCGCCGTCGGCACCTCCGCTCACGATCAGGCAGGCACCTCCGTCCTCCGCGCTCTCTGGTTCTTCAGCAAAGTTGTGGAAGACCTCAGCAACAGCGTCGTCTCCGTGCCGCCAGCGCAGCAGTTCGAGAACTGTGCGTGGCGCCTGCGCCGGCCCGAAGCCGTCTCCACCTCCTCCCGTTGCTTGGTCGCGGGACCACCAGAAGACCGGCTGTGGCCCGGTGTCCTCCTCTTCGTCCTCGATGTTGGCGGCGGCGTCGCGTGTCGGGATCTTGTAAGGCGTGTGCCTGACCAACTGTAGCAGCTCCTCGAACGTCGGCCACTCCTCGTCGTTTCCCTCGGCGGCCATGCGCTCCAGACGCCTGGTCCACGCGTCGCGCATTTTGCGCCTGGCCTCCTGAAAGACTTGGTAGCTCACGTGGCTGTCGTCTTCGCCGCTGCGGTTGCCGCCCTCGTGCCCGCCATCGCCGCGGCGATTGAAGTCATCGTCGTAACGGTTCTGGCCACGCCCACGCTGGCGCCACTGGCCGTCATCAGCGGGCCTGTAGCCTCCTCCCTGGTTGCGTCCACCGAACGAGTGATGACCGTGCTGCCAGTGGCCACCGCCGCCGCCGCCGCCGCCGCCGCCGTCTCCGTAGTACCCACCGCGTCTAGAGAAGTTGCGGTTGTTGTCGTAGCGATTGTTGTACTGGTTGTTGTTCTGGCGGTAGCCCCCGAAGCGGTTGTAGCCTCCGCCGCCGCCGCCGTGGCGATGGTCATTGTAGTTGCCGCGGTCACCATAGCGGCGATACCCGTTGTTCCAGTCGCCGAACCTGCGGTCTCCCTGGCGGTAGTTGCGGTCGTTGTTTCCCCTTCGCCACTGGTCGTCGTGCTGTCTGTTGCGATTGCCGTTCGCTCGCTGCGCGTCTCGATTTTGCCGCCACTCCTCGAGGGCTGCGCGACTGCGGTTGTACGGAGTGCCTTCGCCTGCGTAAGCAAGAGAAAAAAGGGGAGGAGGGGGAGGGGTGAACATGGTTTTTGCAGCAAGGAAATACATAGAGGCAAAACGTAAAGTTGTGTGCCACAGGGAAGAAAACCAAGGCTCGCATCACCGCAAATTATTTCGAGACCCCATCCCCCCCACCCGGCCTTACAGTTATAATAATTGTTGGGGTTTCACGCCCCAAATCGACGACGTGATTATGAGAGACGCCGTAGTGGAGGGCTCAGGAAATTCCGACCATCTGGCGTTCTTTAACGTGCAACTATATCTAAGTGCATGGGCATCGAGCATTTTTGCCGTTAGCGAAATGCGGCCGCCGCGGCCGGGATTCGATCCCGCGACCTTTGGGTCAGCAGTCGCACTATACAACCACTAGAACACCGTGACGGGATGCTTGAAAAAAAGAGTTCGGAAGCCTGCGATAGCTACAGAAAGTTGTACTCTGAAGTATAGTTTGTCTAGGCCCCTTAAGAACGAGCGAGACAAAGAGCAGTTTCCCGTACCGATGCCGAAGATGTGCGTCGTGCGGCCGAACGTGGGCTCCATCTTGAGTGCCTGCCCGTTGAGCACCGTGCCGTCCAGCTCCTGGATGGCGCGCTTGGTGTTGTCGTCCGAGTCCAGGAGCACGTAGGCGAACAGGAAGCTGGTGAACTCCGGGCGCCGGACCAGCTTCAGTCGAAGCACCTGCCGATGCAAGGCACGCGTAATTATTCAGGCGGGATAATCGAAACTCCGCGGTTATGCGCTGCGGCTAATCCCTGCGAGCAGCACGAACGGGCCCCGCACATAAACGATGGCGATGTGCCTTGGCTGATTGTAGATGTAGATCCTAAAATCTTGGCTCATACCCACTCTGGGGTATTCGCCGAGAATCGGGCATCTAGGATGGATGGATGGATGGATGAGTAACTATATTGAGGCCCTTCGGTGCGCGCGATTGGATAAAATATTTATTATACAGAAAAGAGAACAACCTGTACTTTTGTTTAATGAGAACTTTTTTGATCGGAATTATATTTTTTTATTAAAAAGGGGGTGTCGAATCAATTCTTAACGAATAAGAATTTATTTATTAATAAAAAAAAGATATAACGGAGCCTACTTTAGTTGACTATGAGGTTTTGGACCCGCGCTTATTGTGTAAATCTCATTGACTGTGCTGTGAAATCTTGAACGGCCTCGCATACTATTCCGTCGCTGTGCCCAAGGGTCAGTGCGCCTAGGGATGCTACACTTGAAGGTGTAAAGTCTAATCCAATAGTGTGTAACGGTGTTTCTAGATATCGCTTTCCCAATCGTGACCGCAGCCGGCGCTGCTGCATCGCTGCGTGAGGTTCGCCCACTCTGTTCTGATAAGACACCTGGGGGAGATTTAGAGCGGCTTGATTACACTGCCTCATCAGTCGGAAAACACGACGTGATGTACAAAAATTACACCATCTCCCACTCAAGGGAACCATGAGGGGATGCGAAGCAGCACTGGAGGCGCACACCAAGTTTCCGTTACGTTCACTCGGCGTTTCCGTTTGTGTGTGAGGTTTGTATTTAGTGTTTGTGTTATGATTACGTTGTGTTTGTGCGTTACTTTCCGTTAGCGCCGAGTGAACGAGTGGCGCTGACGTTGACGTCACAACTCATCTGAACGGGAGCGAAGCGAGAATGACGGAAGCCGACCGAGTGCACGCGCTTACATACACATGAAATGGGGCAGGGAGAGGAGAGAGTGGGTTACAGGCTGTGTTTGGCTGCGGCGCGGCTGCATCACGTGGGAGGAGAGGCTGCGCCGCGGCTGCAGCAACACCCTCTAGAAAATATATATTTTTCTAGAGGGTGTTGCTGCAGCGCGCGGGGAGGAGAGGAGAGAAGGCGACCGAACACATGCGTAAAGGAGGAGCGGGAGAGAGGGCAGGCGCATGCGCAGTGGAGCGCGGACGCCACCACCGACGGCGGACACAGCCCCGAGCAACAGCTGCTTCGCATCTAAAAAAACTGGCCGCTCTTAAACCCTGCAGGGATGGGTGACCAGCGAAGCGGAAAGGGACGGTCCCGGCGTTCATCAGTGGCTTCATCGCGCGGATAGATTAAAGCGATACCCATTTGTGTCGCTCTAAGCGCCCCTTTGTGCTTCGCGATCTCAAAGCGCCGGTACCTCTGCTCTAAGTTGCCGCTTGCGAGAACGTACGTTTTTGCCCGCGGACAACTTCTTCATATTTAGCGGAATAGTGGTGTCTAGTGGGGCTTGTCCCATTTCTCTGACACACAGCGGCGCTACGGGTTTTCTGCCTACGGAGGACCGTTTCGCCTTATCGTATACACCTTCGCTGTAAAAACTGAAGGACACTTTGTAAATTCCAAAGTGTGTTGGGCCTGCGTCCATTCGACTCCGCCGAAGGACGCCGCCGCCGCGTTGCGCAACGCGCGTTGGAAGAAGCAACTGTTGCGCGCTGACGGACGGGCGACGCCGCTGGACGCGGCCGCCGCGTTGCGCAACAATTGCGCAACGCGCGTTGGAAGGAGCAACGCGCAATTGTTGCTATGCGGCGCTGTGCCATCACGTGATTACTGAGAGAGTGTGAGGGGGAGAGGCCAGAGGTGGCACTGTGCCAGGGCACGGGCGGACGGACGGACGCCGCAAGTATGAGACATTAAAGGCTTTCGCCCGAAAACTCACGTGACATTAATAAACAGTAGATAAATGTGGGGGTTCGAGCCGGAATCGAACCCAGGTATATTCCGCGTAGCAGTCAAGTATTTTGCCACAGAACCACACCAGTGATTCAAACCGCTTTGGAAAAAGACCCTGTAATACAGTCATGTCGGGTAGGAGTCACGTCAATAGATGTAATATTGCGTGGTATAAGCGCGGAATCGCACCAGGTGTTACTTCATGTGAATTTCGCAATGAGTTGTGGTTGATAGCCGCCAACCCATTACAAAGCGCTGAGCTTCAATTGAACATCAACAGCGGCAGCAGCCACAGCAACAGCAGTGTGTGCAGCTACTCACGTGACCTGCCAGGCTCCGATCGTGCTTATGACGGTGAAATAGCCATAGTGGACGGCTTTCTCGTTCGAGTCGTCTTAGGCAAATACGTAAGGGACGCTATGAGCTTTTATGATGATGATGCCCTTATTGAGATGAAAGCCCTGGATGCCTCATCAAACACGAAAATTGACCGTCGGCATCGGCGGCGTGAACACGAGTGATGCAAAAAGTCATCATCACGTGATGACGTCACAGACCGCCGAAGTTTGTGACGTCATCATGGCGTCACATGTCACACGATGACGTCATGACACGACATCGTCGCTTTGCACTGCGTCCGTGGTCGGACCACAGATCACGGAGGCTGTGCAAAACTACGTTATGCGCAGAAAGCTTTCGGAGGCGCGCGGGGGAGGATCAATACATCGACTGAAGAAAAAGAAGAAAACGGCTTTCGCCTTCGAGTGGTCTTAGGCGAATGCATAAGGCACCCTTTGAGCTTTGATGACGATGATGATGCCTTCTTTATTCAGTGACCTCTCCGAAACCTCTACGCAGCGGATCACGTCACACCCACTGCTCAAGCGCTCCGGGCCTCCTGCGGCTCAGGCACACGTGACGCGATGAACAACCTTGCCAGATATGGCGTAGCAGAGCTTTCGCCCTAATATCGCGTGTGACGAAAATACTCGAGCTTTGGAAGCGATTTCGCTATATCAAGTTTCAACTTTCGCTATACCGAGGTTTTGATTGAGAGTGCGTATTATCAACTGTCGCTAATGGTGCTATATCGAATTTTTTTCCCCCGTTCGGTGCGTCCGCTATTTATTCTACAATTTCTCAATGAATATTCACGCAACTGTTGAACAGTGCATGGGCGTAGGGCCGTTGTCAGGCACTCTTAATCTGCATTTAGCCGTACCTTGCCTTGATATGTAACGTGTTGAAAACAAAATTGAAATCACACTACACGCACGCTACACACATGACGTGCGCCGCTCAGGGACTCACCTCCCCGTAAGGCTTGAAGAGCGCCTTCAGCTGGTCGTCCTCGACGTCCAGGGGAATGTTGTTGACATAGACGCCGTAGTGAACCGACGGCGGAACCACCGCAGGCTCGACGCGTGCCGCGCTCGTCTTGCCACTGCGGGAGTTACCGTTCTCGCCACCATTGGCAGCAGCAGCAGCAGCAGCAGCAGCAGCAGCAGCGGGAGTCCCGTCACCGCTGGTAGCGCTGCCGACGTTAGTGGCCGGAGTTACGGTCAATGATGTTGCCTCGGTACCATCGGCCCCAGCAGCTTCAGCAGCGTCGCCAGTCACGTGATCTCCCGCGGGTGCTCCGTACTCGCAGGTTCCAATGCTGTCGCTGGCGGCGTACACGGCGCTAGCGCTTCCAGCGCTGGTTCTCGGGGCGCTGTAGGCAATGCTGGTGGAGTGTCCACTACTGGTGCTTTCTGTAGCTACGGCGCCTTCGTTGCTTCTCGAAGTGTCGTCGCCCGGCTCGTAGCGTCCGGCACCGCCGCCGCTGTTGCAGTAGCTAGCGGCGTCTCGGCCACCTCCAATTTCGTCCTCTGCAGGCCCTCGCGGTGCCTCTTCGCGGCCCACAGTCTCCTCTACTGGCACGGTAGCCATGGAGCCCCGTACAGTCGAGGAAGCACGACCTGCGGACGATTCCAGCGGCTCGGTTAGCACATAGAGTTTCCTAAAATGACCTAGAGGGAACTCTGGCGCTGCGATCGTTCAGCCACCATGGGAATGATGGGTAGTACACGGATTTGCCTAGTCTTCGTGCTTGTGGGCTTCGAACGCACTTGTGGCTTTGTTTATTGCTATGTTTTGCTTTTCTTTCGGATAAAAGAATGAATCGTTGTGAACTTCGTGACCAGATTTGAATCGGTGAGCCTAAAGAAGTTAAAGTGGTGAAGTGAAACTGCTGATTTTTGCTGAACTTCGTTTTGCGACAAAGCGGATGCAGGCGACGCGGAGCCAAACGGAGCCGAAAGAACGAAGTTTAGACAAATCCGTGTACTACCCATGATTCCCATGCTGGCTGAAGCGCGATGCATTGCAGCTCCCATAGACACTAGCGCCAGAGTTCCCTCTAGTAAGTATTGTAGGAAACTCTATGGGTTAGCATATACAGGCACTCCATGCAAAAACGCACGCGCAAGCATCGAAACAAAACGGGCCCGAAATGGCGCAATAGAAGTGTAATGTTTTGCTTTGTGAACCACAAACTAAAGGACATGTTCAGAAAGGGCTTCTTGGGAAAGGTGATGATTTATCACCCTCCAACACACACATACACACATAAAATCGCGCATATACATATGCACGTGTCGTTTACTTGTACACGTCTGTGTGCGCCCATAATCAATGTCTAAAAAGTGCTTTTCAAGTTTTAGCAAGATAATTTTTATGGTAGATAAGTCTTCCAGAAGCCGACAGTTACGGCGAAGGAACCTTCCAAAGTTGCATCCGTGAGAGAAGTGCAATGACGGAAGCGGCGTTTGGCGTATAGAGGCAATATTTGGAGCAGTTTGGAGAAGAAATCTGTAGCCTTGCAGCCAGATAAGCTTCTGTGCGGAGCAAGCACAAGCATGGTCTAAAGCAGTGGTTCTCAAATGGGGGTCCGCGAAGCTATTTTTGGGGGTCCGCGAAACCCCATCCTCGAATGAAAAAGAAAAAAATGCGTTTTTGGGTGGCACGCTATGCTCCGTGAGAGTGGCCTCATCTTATTTTTTGTATGCGTCTCCGCGTAACATTTTTGCATTGCAGTGAGGCTTACTTATGTTCTCCTTCTCTATGAGATGGCTGTAAAGCTTGCGTTGAAGTTTTCTACGACACATGCACGCGAGCATACTTTTTCATGGCTTGCATACTTGAAGAGCAAACAGCTAGAAACAGGTTGAGTGTGGCTTCAGACTGCATAACTTATTGACAAGCAGTTGAGATCGAATTGGCGTGTCAATTTAGTTTCACCATTCTTCGCCAGGGAGAAATGAAATGCTCCTATTTCACGTTGCATGCTCCGTTAAGTTATGAACCCCCCCCCCCCCCCCCCCCCCCCCCCCATTCTCTCACTGCAAGGGGTCCCTCATCACTTCCACCGATCCACAAGGGGTCCCCCGAAAGATGCATGGCTGAGAACCACTTGTCTAAAGGAACAGCGCGGACAGCCTGAAGCCAGGCTCGTAGTCAGTGCACCCTCCCCCCGAAACTCTCATGGAGGGGGTGTTTGACCGAAAATTCCTGGCTACGGGCCTGCCCGAAGCCTTGCGTAAACAAGCAGGCACTTCACGCGCGCGAGTCAGACAACCTCGGCGTGCGAACGCAGAAAGCAAGCACTCTAATTCATACAAATAACGCATTTACTCTGCTCTGACGCGTCCTTCCGAACCCATGCGCGTAACCTCCGTCCCTTTACATCTCAGTTTTTCGCCAGTGTATCTGGACGTAACCTGTAACGCGAACACAAAGAAAGACGCGGCCCGCGATGATATGTGTGTACCTATCATAAGTGTGGCCGCGGTGGCACGGTTATTCAAACCCCAACTGGCAATGTAAGGTTCTCGTGTCACACGATGTGATCACTCGGTGCTCGATCTGGTCAATTTCGAGGGTGGGCCACACAAATTTTGGAGGTTGGCCAGGTCGGTTTCGAATGTGGTCAACTAAATTTTCGAATTCGGTGCCTAAACCCCCGTGACCATAGGCGTGCAAGCGGGACGGTGGAGGGGGGACAATTCTGCACCATAGATTTGCTCGGGCGGAACGTTTCACGTCATTTTTGATGCGTAGGGTCATGGCAACGCATGTTTTTTGACGATAATGGCGACCACTGATGTGACCGCATTCAAGGAGCTGCAGCTTCGCAGGTTTACCACGGAAAGCCAGGACCAATGGCTGGCCGTTTTGAGAAGCACGTCTTCGGTTCATCTTGATTTTTGCATCCATTGAGGGCATAGGTCGGCAAAAAATGTGGAGCTCACTCAGACTCACCAGTGAAATATATTTTGCCCTTAAAGCTCACTCGGACTCAGACTCACTGAAATTTTCCTCAACTGGACTCACTCAGACTCACTAAAAATTTTCTCATCCGGACTCACTCGGACTCAAACTCACCAACGTATTACTCACTCGGACTCACTCAGACTTAGACTCACGCCTCTGAGTCTGAGTGAGTCTGTCTGAGTCGCCTCATGAGTCTGCTAGCATATAATTAGCTTTTTCAACCATGGTGTCAACGCCAATATCTCGCATAAATGGTGCTCTACTTGGCGCCTTTTAATCTCGTACCTTAATATATAAGTCATTAGTGGTTGCAATCCAGTAAGGACATGTTTATTGAAAGATATTACTCACACGAGATATTTATATCAAGAACTACCTGTGAAACAGCTTGCGGGGGGAGTCACCTGCCCCCCCCCCCCCCCTTCCCCCCCGCCCCTTTGTAACTCACGCCTCTGATCAATTAATATGGTGCTGGCGTATGAACACCAGTGCTTTGAAGTATGCGTGAGTCCACGGGAGTAAAAACGTGAGCCGACATTAGGCTGATATTAATGCTGAAGTTGTTTAGATAGAACCATAAGTCAGCATGTTTAGATAGAACCATAAGTCAGCAAAGAAGTGCGGAGCTCACTCAGGCTCACTCAAGAAATATATTTTGCACTTAGGGCTCACTGGGACTCAGACTCACTGAAATTTTCCTCAACCGGACTTACTCGGAGTAAGACTCACTGAAAATTTTCACAACCTGACTCACTCGGACTCAAATTCGCCAAAATATTACTCACCCGGACTCACTCAGACTTAGACTGACAGCTCGATCTGAGTCTGAGTTAGTCTCAGTGAGTCGACTCATGAGTGAGTTTGCCGACCTATGATAGAGGGAGAGGGAGGGGGTGCGCTACGGTAACCCCCCCCCCCTCCGAGGATGAACCCTGAGCACGCCTACGCCCACAACGTCATCACTTGGTCACGTGTATCCTTGCTATAGAACATGCCATGGAATGCTAAAGGCAACTTTTCGCTTCATGAAACACATAATGCTTTCCCATTAATAAAACAAGCAAGCAATAAATGTACCTTTGAACTGAGGTACTCATGAAGTACGTTTTATTGCAGAATCATAAATGATAACGTTCTAAACAAAATTTTTCGTAGAGTCTGCTGCACAGGAGCATCCCAGCGCGAGCTTCTAACGCCAAAGCCATATACGTATATAAATCGCTGGCTGACCTTCACGTTTATACGTCACGCGTGAAGCAATAGTCTACTGACAAATGCTTAAAAACATGTCCGTATAAAATTACACGCCTATTCACTTACTGGAAGCTCAACTAGCTATTACCATTCGAGGCAAACTTGCGGCTCCAACAAACGGCGCGCTGCATTCCATATCGATCACGCAGTCGCACGCCTACCTTCGCTGCCACGCTGGAACCGTTTTACAGAACTCGCTAAAGATCAATGGCTGTAAAGTGACACGTTGCACGGATCGCTTCGTAATATCGCCAAGAACAGCACTGACGGCGGCTGAGCGTCAGAAATACGGCGCGCACCGGACAAAGAAAGCTGCGAAGAACGTACCGACAGTAACGTTGCGTCGATGTCAACTCGAAGCAGCGTACACAAGCTGGCGCTAGGCCTCTCTGTCGTCCCTGTCCGTGTCCCTGTCACCACCGCAATCACCGCGACCGCGACGTGCTAAACAGAGTTACCAGCGCACGCCACGCACGCCGCTGCAAAGCGCAGTATTTACGTGATTCGACTGATTCGACGGCGGTTACATTCCAACCGTTCCAACTACAAACCACGCTCAAAACAAAGCGCTGCTCCTTGGTGCGATTCAATTGGCCCATAGCAATCACGTGACACAGCAATCACGTGGCTTGAGAGGCCGGGAGATGAGAAGGAAAGCAGTGCGAGAGTCAAGGGACGAAGTTCGAGCTCACACACAGGCACTTAGCCGTGTCCCCCAGTCTGGGAGACAAAGAAGTGCCTCTGGTGCCTCTTCCCTCAATAACCACTCTCTCTCGCACACATCGAGCTGCTGCGCATGCTGCGACTCGGGAACTGAGATTTCCTCCTCCGTCGTGTGACGTTGCAGCAGTTTCAGTTGCACTTCCTTTCTATTATTTGTCTCGCTCCACTAAACGCGCTCTCCTCTCCGCCGTCCGGGCATTTCGTAGATTTTTCTACTTGCTCTTTCAGTTATACGCAATGGCATGCTGCTGTATTCAGTATATTCCAAAATTATTTGAACGCAAACACACAGTACATTCATACACGCGCACACCCACACATCCAGGCACCAAACACGTGCCAATGATTTACCAACCAACCCAGCAACAAGCTCTTTTACAGTATTCAGCTTAGGATGCTTGAACTCCCCCGCCTTTCCCTAGCCAGCATAAAATGCACGCTACGTCTCTCGTCCGCATGTCCCGACACTCCCACTCTTCTTGGCTTTTGTTCGCAGTGCCGGGCAGCGTACGGATCACGTGAACTCCTTGCCAGCTGTAACTATGACATCAGAAATGTCGCTAGGACGCGAATAACATTATTATTATTATTATTATTATTATTATTATTATTATTATTATTATTATTATTATTATTAACGTTGTTGTTGTTACTGATCGTAGGCACCCGTGCATTAATCATCATGAATGAGTATCTCGAGGTTATCCGCCCCCTCCCCCTTTTTTAAAGGCGAAAGCCTTAAACGCGAAAACTGACCAGCGACGTCCCCCGACCCCGCGGGTCGCCGCTGATGGTGACGCCATGACGTCATCATCACGTGATGACGTCACAGATCATCAAAATTTGTGACGTCGCAGTGACGTCACGTCACATGATCACGTCATCACATGCATCTAGCTTGGTCAACGGTGGGCCGATCACGGAGGCAGTGCAAAACCAGGTCAGGTGCCTCAGATCCTGGAGGCAATGCAAAACCACATTAGGTGCAGAAAGCTTTCGGATGGTGGCTGCGCAGGATGAGTACGTCGACTGAGAAGAAAAAGGTGGCTTTCGCATTACAGTCTGTGTGGATAAGGGACCCAGTGAGTAAAATGTTTAACCTGGATCTGTGCCTGCCTGTCCCTGGTGTCATGTCGCGTTTAAGTGGCGCTGTCGCCACGTTGACGTCCCGTGCTGGGCGGTATGTCTCACCGTTTTCGTACACTGTCTCTGAATGCGTCAACGTTTCCAAGTTGCACGGTGTTGTCAGTGAGCGCGTCTGCCTCGAAACTCGATCCGAAACTACGATGCTGCGGTGCAGTACAAACTCTGTAATAGACCCTGTCAACGCGACTTGTAACCCAATCACGAAGCTGAACGCTACCGGGTTGACCTTTCTCGCCGGAAACGAGGCGGCGACCTCACATGTTTTAACCAGCGTCGATGCGATCTCTAAGAACCCGCGTGTCGGAAAATGGTGGCGTTAGCGCTCGTAATTACAAGACGAGTGCGCCGAAGCTACCCGTGGATTGTGGACTGCTAATTAATTGAATTGCGCTGGTTGATGCGCGCATAGTTTCCTAATAATATACTGGAGGGAAAACTGGCGCTAGTGTTTATGGGACCTGCAACGCATGGCGCTTCAGCCACCATGGGAATGACGGGTAGTACACGGATTTGTCTAAGCTTCGTTCTTTCGGCTCCGTTTGGCTCCGTGTCGCCCGCGGCCGCTTTGTCGCAAGACGAAGTTCAGCAAATGTTCAGCAGTTCCACTTCACCACCTTGACCTTTTTAGGCCCAACAATTCAAATCGGCTCACGAAGGGCGCAACGGTCGATTCTTTTATCCGAAAGAAACGCGAAAACACAACAACAAACAAAGCCACAAGTGCGTACAAAGATTAGGCAGATCCGTGTACTACCCATAATTCCCATTGTGGCTGAACGATCGCCGCGCCAGAGTTCCCTCTTGTAAATATTGTAGAAAACTCTGATGAATTCGCGTGCCATGGATGATACGGTGGCTAGAAATGTTATCTTCAACACGCGCGCCGCTACTGACAAAGTGCATCTATCCATGCGTGAAGCTCCCCAAGCTAACGTCTTTCTCAGTAAGTCGATACAGTCTGGCATGCATGCGTAAAAAAACAAAAGAAAAATAGTAGCCGCAACGTAGCACCTTGCTTAGAGACAGCATGCAGTATAGTTTTCGAAATGCGACGAAATAGGACCCGGGTAGCGACAAGCGAACGCGACTCGTGCTTTGGTAGGGTTCGATGGAACACGCGTGTTGAGCGCGCGTCGCGTGTCCCCTCGAGCCCGACCGTCCTCATGTGTATCGCCTTGTCGTCTTCGCACTGCCTGAGAGCCTGCGTACGCCTGTGCTCATTGGCTGTACGCGGCGCCTCGACCAGCCTTGGGAAATACAGTGTGACAAAAAAAGAAAACTTGTTTAACACAGCCAGCTCCGACAGCACCAGCCATCATTCTGATAAACACTGAAGAATTCCTCACTGCATGTCACTATGAGAAGCAATTCTTACACACCCCGCGTCTGGGCATATAGTGGCTTGCTATACGTTGTCAACGCATAGTAACAGAATTGCAGTCGAAAACAAGCAACGAATAATCTTCGCTTGTTGCTTTACAGTGCGTAAGCGCTTACCTTGTTTTGAAGTAGAAGAGCGGAACCTCGCTGATCGGTGTCCAAGGAACAGTCGTCGAGCAACCGTACGCGTCGCAACGAACGCGCGGAATGGTCAAGCTCTCTTCGCTTGGCAGATCGCAGCTGTAGTTATCACGACCACTGCACTGGAACGCTACACTTATAATTAGCGTCTCAGCGCGGTCTCGCTGTGACGAATCGCAGGGCGGGGCGTGCCAATATCGACGTTTCGCGAACGCCAACATGCGTTCTGCGTGTGGCGCTGGCTGCAGATGTGGGGCGCGTTCCATTGGGACGTCCGTGGCCGTGCTTGTCTGCCACTGCCACCTGCGCGCCGCCTGTGCGTCCCGCGCAGCGCAGATTCACGAATGTTTAGCATTACCAGGGTTTTTTGAAGCGTGGCCTCCGCGATTGGTGCCGGCAGCGCGCGCTGCCTGAGCTAATCGCGGAGGCCACGTTTTGAAGCATACAGTTTCATAATAATAGACTAAAGAAAATCTGGGGTTAGTGTCTATGGTAGCTGCAACGCACGGCGCTTAAGCCAGCATGGGGATGATGGCTAGTACATGGCTTTGTTCTTTAGACTCCGTGTGGCTTTCTGACTTTTAAAACTGATAATTATTGAAATAGTTCGGAAGTTCCAGTTCACCAGCTTGACCTATTTAGGCTCATCAATTCAAACCAGCTCTAGACGTTGGCAACGTGCCATTAGTTTTATCCGAAACAAAAGACAAAACACAACAATAAACAAAGCCACAAGTGCGCTCGAAGCCGCAAGCACGAAGACTAGGCAAATCCATGTCTACTATCCTTAATGCCCACGGTGGCTGAACGAACGCAGAGCCACAGTTCTCTGTGTTGAAGGAAACTATATGCTTCGCAAAACCCTGGCGTTATGTATATGTCGGATGCCAAGAGTTGAGTCTTCCACAGGGAAAGGTTTGTGAGGAAATATCATGGCCGCGCTGGAAATCTGCCAGCGGGTGCTTTGTTAGGAGGTAAACGTACAGTCGCGCTCAATATGACTTGCAACACGGGAGCGCGTGGCCTAAAGAGTTCAAAGAGTGCACATTGTTTCACAAAGACGTTTTCTGCACGAAGGCGTTTACACGGTTTGTACCGGGAGGGGTAAATCTATCGGTCTGAGGGAATTGAAGGAGTTTGTCCGGTCATATACATGGCAAACGCGGAAATGCTTTCATGCGACAACCAATGCGCCAACTCGGACAAAATCTTTCGCTGTTTGAGAGAGAAAGTTAAAGTCAAGTAAACCTATCAATCACAATTTTGATTTAAGACCGAAGCATCTCAGTAAATATTTCCAATAATCGGTAAATAAAAAGAAAGAAAGAAAGAAAGAAACAAAGAAAGAAAGAAAGAAAGAAACAAAGAAAGAAAGAAAGAAAGAAAGAAAGAAAGAAAGAAAGAAAGAAAGAAAGAAAGAAAGAAAGAAGAATGTGCTAACAGCAAGTTAAAAAACAGCAATACTCCTCAAATAGCTGGTGACGAAGTTCTGCAAAGCGCATTCGTTCAGACATGTGAAGCCGAAAAAGATGACAGTTTATTGTTTAAGTGACAATCGCTGGTTGGTTTGCACAAAATTTTCGAAAGTTTTGTGCGTGCTTAAGTGAAATGCACACTGTTCAGATCACATGCAAATGTTGCAGTTTGCTTAAATGTGAAGTGTGCATTTTTGAACAAGAAGGATGAACTTCCATTTCTGCATGCTTTTAAACTTGTCATGATAACTTGTAAGGTCCGAGGATCTAAATTGCAGATATCTTTCGAGCGATGCAGGTACTTTCTTTAGAGGAGTAGTCACAGAAAATTTTTAAGGCGAGACTACTTGTGAGATAGGGCTTAAAAGTCAGGGGGGGGGGCTCGGGGGGGGGGGGGGGGGGGCGCCCCCCCCTTCCATTTCTTAAGGAGGGGCTGTATGTATGTCTGTATGTGTGTATATAGGTCTCCGCCTTCTGAGGGCCCCCCCCTTCTGAGGGCTCCCCCTCCAATGAAGGGAGACAGTGAGCCCTGGACATAGATATCTGTGCGCAAACACCCATCCTACTCAAAATCGGCTGGTATATAGCCTAGAACATACTTAAAAATGATTAATTAAGGAAAGCTTCTATGAGTTGCAGATTTCGGTGGTGGTGGCATAGTTCGTGAAAAATCCGGCGCTGGCGAGTGTATACAGAAATGCGGGTCTACACAAATTCGGCTCTCGAAGGTTCACCGGTCAGATGCGTGTCTGTATGCGCCGTTTTCCAATAATTGACGCTCTTTCTATCGTGGGCTTGTGGGCGGTCAGCCGGTTCTGATATGACAGTCTGATCTTTATCGACGTCACTTGTTATATGACGTTGCCACATTGCATCGTTGCATTTCATTGTTTCACGCATGACCGCCGTACTTGCCTGTAGCAACACAAGTGTTGCTCTGGCAAGCACGTGGATGAAGGTCCTATTCGCGGCATGGAGGAAGGAAAAAGTCGGGACTGAGCGTTACGCAATGCGATAGAAAGAAAGAAATGTAGTAGGTCAACACATACACGAAGCTACTTTTTCCGATAGGGGAAGGGCTCCGCAAAAACTTTTAAAGACGATATCTTTCTTGGATACTTCAACGCACGAATTTTGATCTGTCTGTCTGTCTGTCTGTCTGTCTGTCTGTCACACGATTCAGCCACCCGGCCAAAGTTTAAGCACTTGCTGAACGCCCAGCCATCTTGAACTGGTAGCTGCGTTCATACTTGTGAACATTGTCGATCAAAAAGCAAATATTAACGCGGTAGCGTTAGAGAGCTCGTGTCGCAGAAATTCCGCTGTCGGCGTCGGCACCGTTGGTTGTGAGCGAAAAACCATCCGTGAGCGAAAAATCGAGAAAGTAGCAAATAAAATAAACGATAAAATCTTCGGTCCCAATGAGGATCGAACCCGGGCCGTTCGCGTGGCAAGCAGGTGTCTTACCACAAAGCCACGATGTTGCTTGCAGCTGCTTCGGACAAA